>NC_067299.1:314833-629666 GCF_020740795.1 Apus apus | reverse complement strand
GTTTCAGGTATCTCAATGTCAGGCTCCAAGAGGCTCTCCTGTGCTCTCCAACTGTATCAGAGCTTGACCTGCCCAGTGATCAGGCAACAGCTCACTGGCACAGAGCTCCTTCCAGCCTGTTCAGCTGGCTCAGCTCTTTCTGAGCTGAGTGCTTTCCATTTTTCTGACTGGTGATGCATCCCATCAACAAGGAGCCATATTATTTTTTAATCTTCAGCCGGTAAAGGGCTGTTGAACAAGTGTGATCACCATTTCCAAGCGTGAAGTTAAGCACTGCTGGTGTTTTGTTTTGCCCATCTTAGGTGGCAGTGGAATGCTTGTTGCTGTGTGCTAGCAGGTTTTGAAGACTTCCAGCTGTGGACAAGGATCCCTTGTGGGGCAAGGGAATTACTACACAACCTCAGCATTTGGCATTATCTTAGAAAAGTCTGTGGCCCACTTTCTGTTATTTAGCTGTCCCTGCTAACATCGACCCCAGCTGGAGCTCAGTGCTGCTGAGCCCCTGCAACAAGCCAGGGAGTCGTTCCCCAGCACCTTACAGGTGCCCCCACTGCTCTTCTTTAATGCTCACAGCAAACACAGCAGGCAGTTCTGGGGTCTGGTGCTCAGTGCAGTGACTGATTAGTAGCCTGTAAACAATTAAATTTTAGTTCCCTGTAAAAGATTCTTTTTCTTTAACTGGTCTGATAGCCCAGGAATAGCTCCGTGCACTCTCATACATCCAGTACTGTAAGCACTGGCAGATAATGCTATCAAGGTCTTTTCCTAGAATATAGAGATTAACTCACCTCATTAAAATGTACACATTCTGCATAGCAGAATGCAGTACTACTTCAGGACAACTACCTAAGCCAGCCAAAAGATATTATGGTCTATGAGAACTAGGATGATCCCTGGCTGTCCTCTTACTTCCCTGTATTCAGATTTTTATAATCTTTTTAGATTAGTACATAGATACCATAGCACTGAGCACTTTTAAACACCTAAAATAGATTACATTAGCTTAAATTTCTAGTTAGTAAAGACACTCAAGAGGAGAGAAACATAATTAACTTGGAGTATGGAAAAATTCCCTTGTGGGAAAAACACCCTGAACTAAAAAAGGGATTTGGTACGAAGTTCACAACAGTGAACACGCAGCACCTGGCAGGTTTCCTCACTGTTCAGTATTCTCATTTCAGCTAGAAGGGATTAACTAAAGAGATGAATGTGTGCAGGTACTGCAGAATGAACTGTTTGACTGCTGTCGTTTCAAGTTTTCTGTGTTGAACTTCCACATGGGCAGTGGTGCAGCAGCCTGAGGGAGCAGTGAGCACTCTGCCCCCTCTCTCTTCCTGCGTATTTGTTGTCTGGCCAAAGTTTTAAATCTCAGATTTTTTCTTTTATTCACATTTCTCAGTACATTTACTAGAGAACACCTTCTAGGAGAAGGGATGTCTCTAAGTGGTCCTTCTTCATAACCCATTTTAGATAACATATGATTAATTATGGCTGTTGTCCAGAGGAAAAAACAGTAGTAAAAAGGCAAGCCAGAGTTACTGTTTCCTTATGAGGTGTGAAGAACAACCAAGTTCCACAGCAGCGTTTCATTGCTCGCTGGCATGAAACTGAATCACAGAACAACTAACGAGTATAATTGCGTTCAGAAAGTTTCATTTTAAGAATGTGTCAAACATATAATTTGATTAGGGCGTGTGAGTATCTGTGCATGGGTTGTCCATGGTGCATTCTTATGTATGTGAATCATAAGGCATCATGAGCCACCCACCTCCTGCTCATCAGGCAGCTGCAATGTTCCTTCCGACTAGAAAGAAACCCAGACCATCTTTGTACAAGTTGGCAGCAGCCCCAGCACACTTCTGTTTCATCTGCTGAATCTCCTAGCTAGACCAGTAACATTCATGATGTTACTGAGAAACAATAGTTACGAATTTTTAAATCTAAATGAGGATTTGAATTTTCTGGTAATAATAAATGTTCTAAATGTTTAAAAATGAAGCCTCAGCATGGCACTTAAAATCCTGAATAGCTCTAGTTTTTGTAAAGTGTTACTGATTTTAACGGGGAATAGACTGTCATTTTATTAAAGTTTGGAAAAGGTTTATTGGGTACATAAATTGTATGTTAGGAAAAAAAGCATTAATTTTCCGTTTGAAAGGCAAGTATTTCTATTCAGCATTATATTTTTGCTTAGAAGTCATGTAAGATTAAAACTCCCTGCATACCTTAGCCTGAGGGTTACCCCTCTCCTCTGTCAGCTTGGTGCTACCTTCAGCTGCAAAGCCTGTGTCCTCCTGGAGGAGAGCAGCTCAGGGTCCTGCTGCACCTGACCAGAACACAGAGAGGGGATGTCAGTGAGACAGGCCATGACAACAGCCACTGACAGCTGGTGAATTGCCTTCAGAACCATTCCCATCTAGTGCTTTCCATTCCCCACATCTACAGTGGAAATGACATTAAGAACAACTTTCTCTCATTCTCATGGATCACCTAAACAAGGACAGTTGTACCACCAGAGCTGTGTTCAGACTGCTGCAGCCTCCCCAGGGCACAGGCTGTATTTTCCTGTTGTTTTACAACATCTTGAGAAAGAGGTTTCTGCTGTGAAAGTGGAACTTTAAAGAGCTTCTGGTGATTCTGCAATAACAAACTAATATCTATGGCTGAAAGTGATATACAGGAATGAGACTCTAAACTTAGAAGTAAATTCCAGACTTCTATGTGTTGTTTATGAACAATAAAACTATATAAGCTTGAAAAATACTACAATAACATTTTTTTTTAATATTAGTTTGAGTGCAAAGAAATGACCCTTTGATGTGTTATGATTATATAAAATGCAAACATTTAGCATTGCTGGCCCTGCTTTATTATTTTAAGTGAAAAGCAATACAGTGAAAGGAATTCAGAAGCAGGGTGGAAAGTGTCAGCAGTAACAACATACTGATTACACATTACTATAAGTAGCAATGGAATTAAAAAAATTAAAAACCCAACACATTTGCTTTGCTTTTAGCTATGCTTTTGACTCAGCAGCAATTCCATGGACAGTACTTAGCAGAAAAATTTATCTTAGTCTCTTTAAAAACATGAACGAAATAGGTGGAGAAATGCTGTGACCAAAGGTAAACTGTTAAATATAAAAAGGACCCTAAAAAACCCTCCAGAAGGCAGTTTAATCCAAATCTGGGATAACTATGGATTAAGAATACATTGATGTTAGTTTGTGCTCCCCTCCTTTAATGCTACCACCCCATGCTAATATGCTTTGGACTGTTTTCCCCAACCCTTATACCAACCAACTCCTCGGTTATTGTGTTTTTTCTACTGTGACACTCAAATTTGTGAAGCAACCTCACCTGGCTACTTCTAACAGCCTGACACTTGGTGTCTTTTATTCTCCTGAAGTGTGATTTCTCCAGGTTATAGGTGTGAATGAAAAGAGATGCAGTTGCAACATGCTTCAAAACTCATCTGTGAGACTGAGGAACAATTTATCTGATCTAAAATACCTGCGTGTGCACTTGAGCAGTTCTCCATGCAGATCAGGCCCTTCTGCACACAAATTATTCCAGTTAGCTACAGGAGTCTATGATGACCTGGCCTGCACCTTCAGCTGTAGGACACCTCTGAACTGGTACAAATACTGTGTGCATCTTTCAGATGCATGCCCAGTTAGACTGAAAGGTGGGTTTTATTATCTCTGCATTGCTTTACTGTACTTCTAGTTGGGATGTCCATGTAACTGGCATTCACTTTAGCTCGTAAAAATATTTTGGAGATATAAGGAATAATTTGCTGAAAATATTAAATAAAAGTTTTACACATAAACACATGAATCCTTTGAATAAGTGTTATTTTCACATATATTTTAAAAATTTGGGAACAAAAAGCATCTTATTGTATGGCAATAAATGCCCACAATTAATACTCCTAATGTTAAAAACTCTGCCAAGGTTATGGCATGCGATACCTGTTTTCACTGCATCAAAAAAAAAAGGATACTTTTAATATCTCACTGTATGGGGACAGAGGAGGTTGCTGTGAGGCACAGCAGACACAGGTAATACCCTCACTAAAACACAAATTAGCCAGCAGATAGATTGTGACTTAAGAAATGAGCCAGTCTTACAGCTGTCAGGTAAAACTGACAGCAGTTTTACCTGACAAAGGTGTCAGTCAGTCAGTCAAAGCAGTTTTACCTGCTTCAAAGGTGAGCAGTCAAGTTTATATAAGGCCAGGGCACAGCCAGTAAAACCAAAACTGATAAGCTAACAACATGCTACTTGGACCTGGACCTTCATCCTTTGGCTCTGGGAAAAGTAGTTGCTGGATGAACATGTGAGTTTAAAGAAGGAACCATGTGGAAGTAATATCCATAGAAACCCGGACTATGGGATCAAGGCATAGAAAGACAATACTGTCACTGTTGGCAGCATATACTATTCATGACCTATGCATGGTGACCAGTTAAGTTGGGAAGCAGGGGAAAATAAATGTAGGCATGTCAACTGGGAGTAGTGAAAATGGAAGACCTGCTGAAAATGCCATGACTTCACTTTTTTAAAAATGAATTTGAAAAGGGGGTTCCTTTCAGTAAGAAATTCTATAGTGAAGGGTGAAGGCTTTGCACAAGGCCAGGGTTCTCAATACTGAGACTGGATTTGTTTATTTTCTCTTCTTTAACGCTATTAAGAAGGTTAAGTAGAGAGGGATGCAAAAACGATAATTGTTCACTTTCCTTAAGGTAAACCCCAAGTAATATTAAAATTCAAAAAGATCACAATAGCAAAAACTTTTGCATCTACTTCCATCTATAAAACAATACAGTGGACAAATTTGCAGTTCTGGAGCCCAGTCTTGCTTGAGCCACTGAGAAGTCACTATTCACCAGTGCACAAAAAGCTGAAAAAATTCTCACATCTTGTGATTTATTCTGATGACAGGGTTAATGACACAGGTAGACATGCCCGTTGACTCATTAAATTGAACAGCAAGACACAGCTAGGAGTTAATTTTCCTTTGGAATGTGCTCAGGCACCTAGTTACAACTGCATTTGTGTCACCAGAATTTATTCCTGACCTGAAACTGAGTGGATCTTTCAGCTCAAATCTGTGGAGGCATTTTTGTGCAGCTTTTTGCCTTCCAGAGCTGTGCAGTGTCACAGCCCCTGTCTTTTGTAGGTCAGGCACCACCACGGACTTGCAACATGTGCAGGAGTTGATTACAGTGGCGCGGTGGCTGCGGGTGTTTTCCTGCACAAATATGTGCACACGTAGAATATTAATGACAACTTTCATTCACAGGCAAGAGATGAATGATCAGAGGAGGAGGTCTCAGGGTTCAGCAGAGCAACGCCTCCCAGGTGTGATGTGACATCCTGAAACATGCAGAGCAGTAGATACAGCTGTGTGTGCCACCCCATGTGGTAAAAAATAAACTGCAGAAGCCTGGCTCACTCTGGATCCTGGCTGGGCAAGTTGCAAACATTTACTTTAGGAATATCCTGAAGGAAAAATTTAAGTTGGAATCAGAACGAGCTACTCAATTTGGATTTGCACAGCCCCTCTGAGGCAGGGGTTGTGTTTTCTATTACCCAGCTACACTGTGGCAATCAAGGAAACAACCCACAAAAATGGGCTCTGGGGCTCCCCACAGCTCAGCTGTGCTGGGAGCTGGGATTTTTTTTTCCATCCCAATATGAAGTGGTACAAGGAAGACCAGATGCAAAAGGAGAATAAAATACCTGTGTCATAGAAGTGTTGGGAAAATCCATCAACCTCTGTGAAATGGATTTAATTTCTTGGGTAGATGCCAATTATCATTTGGAATATGCACACCAAAGTGTGTATTAGAATTTTGGAGAACGTCAAAGTAGTTCTGCCTGCTTTGCAAGCAAACTGAAACAAAGCCAGGGTAACGTTGGCATGCCATTTTCAAGTCTTATCCCAAATTTGAGTCCCTGCCTCTGCAGATACCCTGCTCGCTGGCTGTAGTGAACTGGGCACGTCTAGAGACCTACAGACCAACTGACCTGAGTCCTCCTGGGCAGGTGGCAGAGCAGACCCTGCAGGAGGCCACGCTCAGGAGCAGGAAACAAGCAGGTGACTGGGAGCAGGCAGCACTGGCTGACCAAAGGCAGGTTGTGCTTAATATCATTTGGGTGTAAACTATAATAAATGTTCATGGATCTAAAAATTGTCATCTGGTCAATTAAAAAACTAAGTTAAATGCAGGTTCACACTCAAAATTTGTCCTGGATGCGTCTGCAGCTGTGTGTTGTGTTTAAACAGCCCTCTCTTGCTACATAAAATAACAACATAAACAGAAGAGAAAGTGACTGACCACAGCAGGAAGCTGACAGAAAGCACAGAGATTCATTACACAAACTTTAGATTTTAGTGATCTCATGTGCTACTTGCAATAGAAACAGATACAACTGTACAGCTTTTGATTACGAAATGTTCAGTGTCCCCTGAGGTTTCTTCCAGTTTTTGCTATAGTTTTACACTTAGAATTACTTATTTTCTCTGACCACCATTTCAGAAAACTTTATGGCACATGTTGAACATTGTGTTACACTGCTACACCTGCCAACACAGGAGGTGACTTTGGTCACTGGTCTCTGATATGACACCAGCGGCTGTTCCCTGTCGCCCCGCGGCTCCTCCTGCCTTGCCCGTGCATTTACTGCCACCAAGCAGCTCCACTGGAGGGGTCCACTGCCAGCTCATCTCTGGCGCTCACCAAAGAGATACTTTGTGAAGCACCTGGGGAAGGGCTGCTGTCGCTGGAGCTCAAACCACCGAGTTGCCAAGTCACGCACTGAGGGGACGCAAAGCACTGCCTGTGCTTGCAACTGGTAATGGAGGGAGGCAGCAGCCTGCTTCTCCAGGACCCTGTTCCCCCTCCCATCAGTCCCTTTGTGCAAGCACGTGGATTAAATTACCAGTGGTCCATGCCTCAGTTTACCATTAGGCACACTGGTAAATTAAACCAATGATATTTTGAGAATTAACGAGGCAGGTTTGTACAAGGTTACAGTAACATTCTATTCCAAGGGTAAAGCATGATTTTTTCTTACTGTGACCGTGCACCAGCAAGATGCAGGAGGGCAGGCCAGCCTCCGGGACCCGCACACAGCTAACGGCCACAGCCTGCAGGAAGATGCTTTTTTCAGTTTGGCAACCCTGGACCAAGTTACTCACTAAACCCAGCGCTGCCTCAGGAACAGATTCCACCCAAGCCAGACGTGCCACAGCACCGCGTCTAGGGGGTGGGCCCGAGCGGCGGGGCGCGGGGCAGGGGCGGTGGGCTGGGGTGGGCTGCGCGGGGCAGGGCGCGGGGCAGGGCGCGGGGCAGGGCGCGGGGCAGGGCGCGGGGCAGGGCGCGGGGCAGGGCGCGGGGCAGGGCGCGGGGCAGGGCGCGGGGCAGGGCGCGGGGCAGGGCGCGGGGCAGGGCTGGGACGGGCTGCGCGGGGCCTCCCCCGCCCCGCAGGCCCCAACACACACCTGGAGGACCAGCCGTGTCCAGCCCCACGAGCATCCTCCCAAGCTACACCGCAGATAAACCTCTGCACTTATTCTGCCTTTTCCTTCTCTTCCTAGCCCGTTCGGTGACATTTGCTCCTTCGCTGACATGTGCAGCTTTCTTTTGCCACTCCCAGCCACCACCAACGGGCTGTACCACCACTAAGGCGCTGATGAGGGCAGGGCAGCCGTGCCTGTGACGGGGCGTGTGTCAGATCCCCACAGGGTGGGCACAGGGTGGGCACAGGGTGGGCACACCCCCGCACACCCCCGCAGACCGGCGCTCAGCGGCGGCCCCGCCCGGGCGGGCCCGCAGGCCGCGGCGCGCGGGGCAGGCCGGGAGGCGGCGCGCGGGGCAGGCCGGGACACGCGCCCTCGCCTCAGCCTCCCAAGATGGCGGGCGGGCGCTGTCCCCGCCCCCGCCGCGCACATGCGCAGTGCCGCGGCGGGCCGCGCCGCTCCCTCCCTCCCTCCCGGCGGCCGGGGCGCCACTGACAGACCCGGAGCGGAGCGAGCGCCCAGCGCCTCCGGGACCCGCCCGGACACCCCTTCTCCGCGCCCCGCCCCGCCGCACCGGTGAATGGGAGAGGCGGGCGGCGCCGGCCCCACGGAGCAAAGCGGAGCGGCGGTTCGGGTAAGGCCGGGGCTGCGCCTCCCCTCCCGGGCCGCCTCCCTCCCCTCCCCCGCCCGCCGCTGCCCCCCGGGGTGTCCCGGCCGGCGGCGGGGCCTGGCGGGCCGCGCGGCTCCGCTGGCGCTGCTCGGCTCTCTCCCCCTCCTCCCCTGCGCTCCTGCTCCCCGCCCTCCCCCCGCCTGCCCCCTCCCTCCTTCTCTCCAGCTCGCTCTCAAAATGGCGGCCGCGCCCGTTGGTGAGGAGGGCGCCGGGGAGGAGGCGGGGGAGCGGGGCAGCGGCGGGAGGCGGGCGGCGAGGCGGGGGCCGCTCCCCGCGCCCCGCCGGGGCTGGGTGGGGGCAGCCGGGCGCGGTCCCCTCCCCTCTGCCCCGGCCCATCCCGGCGTCAGCGCCGACCCCGCCGCTGGTGACTTAGCAGGAAAGCAGGGCGCGGGGGAGGGAGGAGAGGGCCAGACAAGGGAGCGGGGTGGGGAGCGGGGAGCAGCCCCGCGGTGGGCGCCGGCGCTCCCGGTGTCCTCCCGCCCCTTAGGCCGCTCCGTTTCTTCTGGTGACTTAGCAAGATACCGGGGAGGAGGACCAGGCGCACATAACGATTAAAAAACGATCTGGGGCGAAGAGTCTGGTGTATGCGTGCGGGAGAGGGTGCAGAGCATCCCTTTCCCGGATTCCTCCCAGCGGGTTTCCTCCCTTCTCTCCGAGGGCAAGGCAGGAGTTCGGCAGGAGATGGCCCAGATCGCCGGGCTCGGCCGCAGCGCAGGAAACAAACGAGAATTGATAATGCAGGGGAGAGTCGGTGTTATTTTAAGGATTTGTTTCACATCCAGCCCTTTTTCCTGCAGTGATCTAGCAGGGAAGGCAGTGATAGGAGGTGGCTCAGACCTTCAGAACCAGCTGCAGTGAAAACGGGGGAGGGAGGTCTTATCTCTCCTTCTTGGGGTCATATCGCTGCCTGGTTGCCTACAGTTGCACAGACTTCCCTTGAAAACCTCTTAATATCAATCGAGGTTGCTAAAATGCTCTCTTTATTGCTATTCTTGAGTTTTTGTTTCAGCAGGAGGTTATGCGCAGGCAGGGCTTTTGATGGAAGTTGGGGGGTGGGAGTGGTGCCTGCCTTAAAAAGTTTAGGGTTTACTCAGATCTGTGAGTGTGAGATTTTTTTTGTTTTGTTTTATTTTAAGGTGGTTGCAATTAAACTTGACCTTTAATACCAATCATAATGTGACACCTTCCCTTTCTTTGCCATGATATTGCTGGTGAAATTTCCTTGCTGATAGTGCTGCAGCAGAGGGCTTGGTTGTTGCAGGTCAAGTCAATTCATAATGAATTACCTAACCAGGGGATGGTGGAAGGTTAATCTAAGATATATTCCGTATCTTTCAAAAGCACTGCTTTACTGTAAATAAATGTTTGAGCATATTGACCTGGCCAAATTATGTATTTATGTGGAGATTCCTTTAAGTGTGTATTCCTGTGACAATATTGTTTATATAGTACTCGGAGGTGAAGGCTAAAAAACCTTGCTCAGTGATGATCGTTTTGTAAATGATTTTGCAGCATTCAGCTGGTTTTCAGAAGAGGGAGGGTCTGCTATCAAAATCGTATTTATCCCTAACAAAATTATTTGAAATAAGGAAAAATATGTTGGAGAACTAAACAAAGAAAATATTTTTAAGCAGAAGGATGTATTGCAAATTTCTAGCTTGTTCTCAGGGATCTCATTTTTGTGTGTTTCTTTTGATATTACCATGTTTGTGGATGCTGTGTGCAGCCATTGAGCAGAGAAGAGACTGGGTGGAGTAAGGAGGCAAAGCTGCGAAATGGCTAGATTACCCTTTCATAGCTTTTTTTTTTTTTTTTTTTTTTTCCCCTTTGCTTGCGTTTTGCTGGGGTGGAGGAATACTAATTGCTGGAACAATGAAGTCTCTTCTTTAGGGAAGAATCTAATGGTGAAGGAACCTTCTGAAATGAAACAAATCTCGCATTCTGTTTTGAGGCTTATTTTTCTGCAGGGTGGATCTTGATTTGTCTGACAGTGAGAAGTGACCAGTCACTGTTGTAAAGCTAGAATGTTTTTGTCTCATAACCATTCCAATGTATTGACTTAAATATTTCACTTGTTGATTTTATTTTATTTACACTTTAAATAAGAAGCATAATTTTTGTGTAGGTATTTTACAGATGATTCTCTGAAATACAGAGAACCTCCTGTATTGTTGCTTCATGCTATTATTTGTTCATATAACTTCTTGGTTAGAGTGGGTTATGGGTGGACACATGAAAAGGCAATCCCTGCTTTCTCTGGTGCCCACAGTAGAGTAACTCCTGTTAGTGTACAGACTTAATTGCATTACCCTTCTTCACATGCTGAGTTCATATAAAATAACATTGCAAGATTTTGGAAGCCCTTTTGCACAATATGGCCCTAGAAGAGCATTACTGTACCACTGGGGTACTGCTGCATCATGGGGGTCATGCTGATGCTTGCACTTAAAGTTGTATAGGAATGGTGTTAGAACAAAGGATTTGAGGAGTACAACAGGGGATGAAGCACCTGGAAGGGCTGCTTGTACAAGTGCTTTCCTGTTTCCAGATGTGGCCCATGACATTCCCAGCTGAATTTGGAGTTGATCAGAGCAAGTGCAACACTGAGCACAAGTTACTGTGAAACAGGTTGAGGTTTTGCCTTTTCTTGGGTCTGTCTCACTTCTGGAGTCTAATTTTTGGTGGTAGATAGACACAGATGACACTGCATTTGGTTTTAATTTGCCCAAAATTAAATTAAAGGGTAATGGCTTTCTTATAAGATGTAGTTCATTCACTTAGAGTGGATATTACAGGATTCAGTGGATTTGTTCACTAAATGCCTGTGTCTAAAAATGAATCCAGGCTAAGAGCAATGAAGAATCCAATGAAACACTTGCCTCCTTATAACTTTGGTTGATTTTTGTCCTTGAAATTCTGGCAGTTACTTCCTGTACAGGACTAACTTGTTAATTTCTGTTCTACAGAAGAAGGCATTAATACCTACCTTTATGACCGTACACACAGTCTGTCCTGCATATGCTGCTGACTCTTCTCCTATACTGTTTCCTCTGTTCCACCCAGTCTTGAGTGCTCAGTGGGACTGCTTTGTCTATTCTCAACTTTTTTGTCCATACAGCTTGCTATTGATGGGACAGCTATTGAATTAGTATCAGTTGACTGTCTTGCCCAACGCTCCAGCCGTGTCTTTCTTCAAGAACCCTACAGCCACCTTCCATCACTGCTCACTATGATGTAGTTCTACCCTGTTGTAAAATACTCTGGGCAAACAATAGCTGGGAAACCCCTTCCTCGCTCTAGCCCATTAACACAATGTTTGTTACAAAGTTTATTTACAACCCTCTGTAGCTGCTTCTGGTGTACATGAACTGCAGTGGCTGGAATTATTGTAGTACAAACGGGAGCAGCTTCTGAACAGTTTTGTTTCAGTCTGATTTCTCCTACTTCTGTGAACTTCAGGCCTGTTTTCCAAACTGAAGGCAAAGACTGTGGAAGAGCTGCTGAAATGTGTGTGAACACTGCAATAATTGTCATCCTGAAAAAAAGAACTGCTTAGGCCTAAATTTAGGAAATTAAGAGGACAATAAAAAATAAGTAATTAGTATTAATAATGAATAGTTTCCTATTTTGTATAGAGTGGGGGGGAGTTTCCAGCCTATAACATGTAATTTCTCATGGCAATCAAAGATATTCTCCAAGTATCAGAGCTGTGTGTGTTAATCCGAATGGTCCTGGGTTTCTTCTGTCAGGAGAATTAAGTTATTTACCATCTGTACATACAGATCTGTTAGTGAAGTTATAGCTTGTCTCCTCTTTCTCCTTTTTATAAGGGCTTAAATATCATTGGCAGAATTGCCTGTCTGCTAAAAACTTATTCAGTGGATTAAGCCTTGCCTGGGTTGAATGGCTTTCTTGGGAGCTACTTTATTACCTGACACAAGGGGAATGGGGCTCCTAATGTGGCTTTTGGGTGTTTGAGCATAGGTTTTCATTAATGGGAGATGGTGATTTGCCTTTTGATCTGCCTGGTGGAGTAGGTTACACCTCAATTTAAATTTTTAAAAATAGGCATTTACACTAAGACATAACCCTGACCTGTTTAAAACTAGTTTTCAACTACATGAAGTTATTTCTTCAGGATTTTTACTGTAAATGCTGTCCAAGTTATCAGGAGTGCTCACATGGTCATCTTCTGCACGGAACGCTTGTGCCAGTGCTGAAAATGCAGTGGTGGGATCTGAGCTGGAGCTGTGTTGTCAGCCTCATTGCAGGACCCTTAGCTTAGGTTAAACCTCTCTTATTTTAGAACAGTGCTTTTTCTCATTCCTACCATATTTTGAGGTCTACCGAGTATTACAAATTAGAAACATTTGAAAGAACTATGGCTTTTATTTGATGAATAATTTAATTCTAGTTTTAACCTGGTGAACTTGCTAGGTACTGCAGGTTAACCCCAACAAATATGTATATCTTACTGAGTTGTTTAAAGAAGGGCCTTTTCTTCTTAAGACTCACTGAGACAGGACTTGAGTGAGGCAATGCTTGTCTCATTCAGCATGTTTAAAAGCTTTTTTTCTCTCTCTCTCTTTTTTAATCTCATACTCTCTCTTTAGGGGATTAGATGGGTGTGACTTAGGCTATGTTGCTTTTAGTTCACAGTCGTGGAAGCCACCTATGGTATCCCTTCATGCTGGCATGTACTGTTAAGGAAAATTTCAAAGGAAAATGTTACTTAGAAAATAAGTGTGTGCTGTGATCCACTTCACCAGTACTATAAATGTGCAGTCCTCTTCAAAGCAAATTGTGTGTTCACAGCATTGTTATACTGACTAGTATCAAGTATACTGGTGCATGCACAACTATATATAAAAAAAATAAACATTAGGAATTCAGAGTACTTGCTAATTGATTAATTTAGAAGTACTTTTGCCATTTCCTTCTTATTGGTGCTGCCCCTTAGAGAGCCTGGCAGTTTCACTTGGCTGCTTATGGACTTCTGGATAAGGATTGTGGCTAAATAAATGTAATAAATAAATCTTTGTGGTTGTGATTCCATTGACCCTAGAAGACTTACCTGATATTTTTAACCAGTAACTACTTGCTGCAGTCTTGAAAAGGTATTTCCAGTTACGGGACAATCCATTGTGGTTGAGGTTTATAGGTGGTGCTGCAGCAAATGACTGTCCTGTAATTTTCTCAGATCTGCTGTTAAGTAGGTCCCTGTTGGGTGAGTTCATAGTTGGGCTTTTCTGGAGCACCTCTTGCTCCCCAGTGCTGCTGGTGAGTCAGCGGGCATGCCTCCTGTCAGGCAGGGCCAAAGGGAACAGCTCTTATGGCAGGTGTCCTGCTGGTTTACATCCCAGATAGCACAGTGGCTGTTGTGACTAAGACTAGTGATACCTTCCCTCTTGTGCCAGTGTTAATTGTTCTGTTGTGCTCCATGCATCTTAAGTTCTTTTGGTCTAATTAGACAAGTTTCTTTCCCCACCCTCTTGCAGATTGCTTCTGCCTTGTTTTTCAGTATGGAAGTAGCGTAATGCTAAAGCAAAGGTGTTGAGTTTATCGTTCTTTAACACTAGAGGAAAATCAGTTAGAAAATTCTAGCCTGCTTACCTGTAGGTAATGACTGTTCCTTCAATGAAGGAACAGTGCTGGTAGCTTGTCTGGTGCTTGATGCACCTCTTTTGGGGGTGGAGAAAAAGATAGGATGAAATGTTTGGTTTATTTAAATGCTACTGCTTTTACAATCTGTTAAGAGGATGTTGTAATTAATGTGTATATATATAGTCTTTTGAAACACATGGTGTCTATTAAATGAGTAATAGTAGAAGTTTTTGCTTTTCACTCTGCGGGACTTGTAGGCAGCAAGCACAAACTAGGGTGGAGGAAGCTTGATGGGGGACCTCTGACCTTGATACTGATCCACAGCAGACAGGGGATGGGGTTAAAGTTCTAACATCATGCACGCAATTCTTGTCATACAATCTTGTGGCTAGCTAACACTGTTCCAACTTGGAATTTCTCCTTTTTGTGTTTCTATCACACTAGCAAGGCTGGGATGAGTACTAATGGTACGTAATTTCCAGTACCAGAGCACATCACAACCACAAATTCCTACAACAAAAAGAGAAGTGAGGTGACTGGGGGTATCATGACCTGCTGCCTAGTCTTCTCTTTCTTGGCCTGTTTTGTTCTGACATATTCTCCCTTTTCCCTCTGTCCTATCCTTCTAAGACCTGCGAGCATTTTAAGACTTCACTTAGTTGCAGAATGTAACAGTCTTACAAAAAGTGAGAATTAAAAATAAGGTTCAGAGTTGTAATTCAGATAATATTTGCTTTTTCTTCTGATTGGCCAAAATAAGATAGTTGTTAGAGCATACTTTTTCATAATCCTTCAATTAGCTTTACTGGTGTAGGCTCAAAAGTGGAAAAAAAGATTAGCCCAGCTCATAAATTAGTAGCTTTCTTTTATTCTTGGACTTATCCCTGCTGGCTTGTGGGTGCTTATTTCTAACATTTTCTAGGATAAGGTGTAGTTGCCACATCAAGAACAACTGCATGGCTGTTGGGTAGAACCTCTTTCTAGGGAAGAGGTGTCGTACTCCATGGCTTGAGTTTGTTAAAGCAGGTTTTTGTTTACTGGGTTTAAAACAAAAACCAGACCAATAAAAATTAGTCTGGATTAAAATAAACTCTTCTTATATACTTTCTTACATATTTGCTAATGTTTAGCAGTATAATCTACAGGTATAAGAGAACAGTTAGTTTAATCTTACTCTCCCATAAAGGATTGTAGCTCTAGTTGCCTGCAAATAAATGCTCAAAAATAGCCATTTCAGGTTCTCTTGTTAATATGTTATGAAGCAAGATACACTGTTGAAAAACTTTGCAAGGATCTGATGTGCCAGCCATGTAGCAAGTGGCAGTGCAAGAAAAGTTTCTACTTTATTAATGCATAAATGGATCCTTTCAACTTTTAGAGGTTTGTGGAATTTAATTCTGATTGTATTAATTCAGTTAGTCTTCTGATAGCTCTGGTCTCTGCTACCGCTTAATAAGTTACTTGCTTTTCATTGGGGTTGAAAAATTACCTGAAGAGAGGAAGCTGACTGAACTAGGATTTCAGATACATGAACAAACTCAGAAGGAAATACAATGAGCTTCCTTCCAGGCAGAACATTTTTTAAGAACAGTGTGTTAGAGAAACTGCTTGAAAGCTGGTAGCATATAGCTGGGCACTCAAGAATATTTTGGTGGAATTCTAGATGATTACAAATGAAGGTTTAAAGATCAAGATTAATTGATTTCATAATGTGAACACAGTTGTGTATTCCTTGTGTTTGTGATGACTTGTATGCCTTTTTAACAACCAGGTACTCAGTGTGAGGTAAGCCTTACCTGCCAACCTAAAAATATGTCAGACTTTCTCTGATTCAAATAAAAATTATTGTAGAATATTATTAAATACATTATTTTGTCATAATGATACTTAATATATTAATAGCAGAAAGCGAATGGTCTCATACTTGAGTTCATGAGCGTAGTAGGATTCTGCAAGAAGAAAGCAAAATACAGTCGTCTTAAAGCACAGCAGTACACAGCTCTGAGAAACTTCTGGAGTTGAGAGCTGTTGGTCTGTTCTGTATCTGCTCATACATTTGCTCTGTGATTTATGCCATCTATTTCTTCTAATTTCAGATCTAATGAGCTACAGTTACATGGTTAGTGTATGTAGCTTGTGTTTTTGTAAGGAGGACTGTGGAGCCTAAGCAACAGTCATTAAAACTGTAGAAATTTAATTATTTTTTCAGTTCCTGGAGAAGCTATGAAGATGTATTCCAAGATCTGCAATAACAGATTGGTCAGCAGTGGTTGTTAGGTTGCTAGACAGCAGCAGGGTGAACTTGAGGTGGTGCTGATATATTTAACTGTTTGTTGCTGACGTTGTAAAACAAGAAATTACGTTGAAACTGTTTGGGCTTTTTATTTAACTCAAAAAAACAAAAGTTAAGAGAGGAAGTGTAAAATACAGGAGAGATTAATGTACCTGTGGGAAGTGCAGGAGACAGGAAAAGTACTTCAGAACATATTGAAGTTGAATGTCGTTTTTTAGTAGCTAGTAAGCAAATATTTCTGTAGGCTTAACCCTACCATGTGCATGTTGGATTGGGGCTGGTTTCTGCTCAGCCAAGTCTAGCAAAGCAAGCAGAGGTCTGGAGTGAAAGATGAGTTTGACAAACATTATTTCTTATTTGTATATTTTATGTTTACTGGTGTATATATTGTTGTTAATAAAACATGTTATTGTTTAACTTGCTAGACTGCAATTTAGATGGATCATATCTCAATTGGGAGTGATTTTTACTATAATATTGTGAAGAGCTGAAAGGGGTGGTGTTGGTCAGCTGAGCCATTTCAGTGGTTGGTTTATGGCATTGGTCTCTAAGCAGTGTTTGGAACACACTTGATGGGAGTAAGGTAAAGACAATGGAGAACTTTGAACTCACCTTGCTGATACAGTACTGAGGAGAATGATAAGGCTGATTGTGATGCAGTTCGGTATTTCAGGTTACATTTAGGAGTACGCTTGGATTTGGAAGGGCTTCATAAGAACTTACTTTGAAACACCCCATTGATGACAACATTAGGGCAGAGGTTCATAAGCTTGGTTGTTGTGCGCTGGCAGCTGGGAAGCACTGAGTGCAGGTCTGTCCCTGGTGTGATTCCCATAAGGCAGTTTAAAGGACAAAAGGTCTCAAGCTTTCTGGGATGCTAAATCCCTGACTGAACCTTGCAGGGACCAGTGTAGCATCTTATTGAAGGTGTAACTTATGAGCTAATAACTAGTAGCTAGTGGTTTCTTTGACTTCAGTATTTATGGTTTCAATTTTGTCACAGTATGATGTGTGTAGCTTTAGAAGAGTTGGATGGTACCCTGCCACATAGAGATGGAACCTTCTGGTTAGAGCTGCAGCAATGAGTTCTTACAAAACAAAGTCATAACACCAGTAAAACAAAGGGCTTAGGTGAAACAAAAAATCATGAAACTTTCGACCTGCTCTAAAATACTTGTATGATAGAATCTATGAAGTAATTAACAACAGTAATCAATAAGTCAAGGGTTAAGTCCAGAAACAACATTTGAGTAGGTAAAGCTAAGAAACTGATTTTGATTTTTAAAACTTCTGTCTTCAGGTGTTTGAATACTTCTGATTAATCTTGTACATTTGCAAAGTAGATGATCAGCTTTTAATAAGTAAAAGGTAAATGTCAAATTCAAGGCACAGTGTCTTTACTAGACATATGCATTCAAACCAGATGTTAGTACTCTAGCATCCAGTGTACTGTGGTAAGCAAAAATGTAATGAACTCAAGGAATTTACACACTAAATTTGATTTTTAATTTTTTTTTTTATACAGGATAGACAGTTTAAAAAACTTTAATTCCAGTAACTTTGCTCTTGATGCTAGACTGGGTAAATGAACAGGTATTTTGGCACATTGAGACTAAAATGCTTAAGGGTTAATGCAATTCCAGAATCTCTTGACTGTGTTTGGAGAATACTTAGCGATAATAGTTAAATATCTCCTGAAGCAAGTATGAACACTATCATAGAAATACCTCTGAGCCAAGGTTTATCATTTATTGGCATGACATTTCTATTGCCTGGAAGTGCTTGGGTTTTTTCCCTCTACCTTATTGCTTTGACTATCTATATAGCTGTCTCAAAAAGCTAACAAATACAGCTGACCTGTTGCATTTTGCTATTTGTGCATCTTATGAATGGTTAGCAGATCTCTCTTGTTAGGTTACTGTGAAGTTATCCAGTAATCTAGGAAGTACTTGAACCACACTGACACACATCAGTATAGGCATTCACTTCATAAAGTCAGGAAGAAGAAACTGTTGAATTGTTGGGATGTCACAGTCACCCTCAGGGAGAGAGTCGTCCACGTAAAAGATCAGATCTGTGATGTCCACTTTTAGTGTGTAGTAAGACTCAGCTGGGTGCCTGAACTCTAACCAGTTGCACAAGGTGTGTGTTCAGCCACCAGCAGAGTGGGACCATCTTGAAGGGCTCATCTGGCAGTTGCTGAGCCTCTGCAGTCTCCATAGCAGTAAGTGTGGGTAGTGCAGCTGGCTCCTGCAAAAACCTAAGGAATCTCTGAATTCCCATGTAGGAAGATGGGAGATTCTTAGACATGAAGAGACCACAGGGTCTTCCAGTTTTGTTTTTTTTTTTAATGAGAAAGTCAGAAGCACTTGCACTGTGCTTTTCCACCTTCCCTTACTAGGATTCTTCTACTTTTCAGGTTTCTCTGCTTAATTTGTTGCTCTTTATCATTCATTCTGCGTGTTTTAGAAGACTGTGTAGGGAAGAAGCTCTAGCCTGTGATGATTGTTGCCTGTCTTTTATTTTTAAAGATGATCCTGTAGTATGTCACTCTTTTGTAGGCTTTCAGTCCTACAGCATGTAAGGGTTGAATGAGATCTTTTAACCTTATTGCTCAGACGTTTCTGCCAGTCCCAAGTATAAAAGCTGATCTTCAGCTAAATGGCAGAGTTAGCAGCTGAGACTGGACACAGTTGTCTGTTGAGGATATGCTACAGTTAATGGAGCTGAGGAGGATGTTACCTGCAGCTTTTGAGTGGCTGGTGGTGTTTCATGCAGAGTAGCCTGCTGGAGCTGCAGTGGGTTGTGGCAGTTTCTTCTCCCAGCAGGTACCTGTAGGTTCTAGAAAACTGAGCACATACTGTAATGCCAGGGGGTGTGAGAGGCAAACACCTGATGTCAGACTGTCCAGTCACAAGTTGAGCCAGGTGTAGCTTCCACCTGTAAAATGCTTGTAACGACAGATCTTGCTGAAGACACTTGTACCCTGCTTTTGTTATGAGACTGCACAGATGCAGAGGTTTGCCACTCAGTGCTGTTATGTATGCAGACTATTGATATGGAGTCAAAAAGTTTGAAACTGAAGTGTTTTGCAGTGTAAGTGGATCCATTAATAAAAGGCATATACTGTTCTACATTAGATAAGTTGCTGCTACTCCATGGATGTCTCTAGTTTTAGTCTTTTTTCCTGTACTTAATACAGAAAAATTAAAATTTTCATGCAAAGATGTTTTCTTTCCAAAAAGATCCAGCTCTGACACCACCTTAATCATAGTAAGCTGCTGATATAAAAAATTACTGATTTTGGGCAAGATGTAATTATCAGGTGTTGTTTCTTTCTGTTTTTTTTCCCAAGGGTTCTCTTTGAACACTTGCTTCCTCTCATTACTGAGGCTGTTTGTGGTTGTGTGTAACGCAGTGGTGACTCCAACCCTTGATAGGCAATGGAGGACTGGTTAGTCTGGCTTCACTGAGGCTGTGTGGCACCAAGCCTTCTCCAGCTAAAGAAAAGGCAGTGGACAATATTAATCCATTCTCTGTTGCTTCTAAAAGTGGCACAGGTATATAATTATAGTTGGATCAGTTTGGGCTTTAATTTAATTTTTTTTTTTTTACATTTTTTGCTTGGGTGTTTGTGTTTAGTTTGTTGTGGTGATTTTTTTCTCCCCTGTTTATTTTCATTCTTTTTGTTTTGTCTTTTGTTAAGGGTGTATATGAAGGAGCCCTAAAAATACATTGCCTTATATTCAGGTGTCTTCATAGTTAAAAAATCAGGAATACTGAGAAGGGTGCTTGGAACAGGCACTTATCAGAGAAGTGAGATACTGTAGACCAGTTGATTGTAAGTTATTGTGGATCAGCTGTAATTTGCTAATAGCAGAAATCCCTGCTGTGCCCTGTGGCTGTTGGAGCCTCCCTAGTGCTAGGATCTGTTTCTGAATAACAGTCTTGAGTCAGAGCAATGGAGCAGGCCAGGTGGTGTTAACTGTTGGGGATACAGGAGAACTGTGGGGCTGCTTTTTTATATGTGGGGGAAAAATGCCTTTCTAGCTAGATAAGGTGTCAAGGATCATCTTGTAAATGCAGTTGCCGTTATTTTCAGGCAAGTGCTATAGTTTCATCTCCTAGGTGTGATGACAAAATTGACCAAGTATTGGAGTGTGATTTTTACTGGCATTACTGCACTGATGCTGGATTTACGAGGCATTCACTGCTTAGGGGGAGTTTGTAATACAAAAACTACATTCTGTTTTGAATACTGGGATTTTTACCATGGTAGTACTACAGGCAGATTTTGAAAGATTGTATCTTTGTGCTCTGCTGTTGAGTTCTTCAAATGGTGCTGCTATGCATGAGGTGCCTTATTTTGTTTTTCTCCATAGTGTTTATTGCTACTGGAAGCGTTGCTATGTTCACACTGAAGTACAGAGATTCGGCCATTATAAGCCTCTATTTTTCAGTTCTTAAATTTATAGCAGCATTGCCCTCTAGAGGGCTCTTCTTCTGATAATTTCAGTATATTATTTTTTAATATAAATACTAAATTTCTATTAATTATTATGCAATACTCCTACTGTGTAGTGAATAAGATGCATCTGTTGAAAACCAGTTACCTCTTTACCTGTCAGGAAACGAGGTACGGGACAAGAATAAGTGAAATGTTTGCTTCTGTTCTCTGAAAGGATGCAGCCTATGCTATTAGTTTTAAGCAGAATTGTTTCTGAAATAGCTATTAGGTAAGAGGTCAAATGCATTAAATAATGTCTTGCCTGTTTGGACTGTTGCTGTCCTAAAGGGCTTGCAGTGCAGTATTATGGTGTGCAGCATTTGACGTGGAAAATCCACCAGCAGGGTGAAATACAAGCAACTTGCAGCTTAAGCTTATTTTGAAGCAGACAGTAGAGCCTAGATAGGTTTAGAAACAGGCTCCTGATCCCCTGTGATGGATTAGTAGATGTTAATGATACAAGCTTAATATTTTCTTCAATTTTTTCATGTAAGAAAGGCTTTTGTTTAAAACAGGCTCCTTACCAGCATTGTTACCCAATTTTAATAGTGAAGGTTGCATACCTGTGTGTCTAGCAGAGAGGCAGTGGGGAGATGTGTCGTGAAGTAGCTGCTACAAACCCAAGAACGATCTTCTGAGTCTCTGTATTGTCCTGTTCACTTTATCTTGTTGCTAAAAGCCAGTTGGTCAAACTTGCTTAATGACTCGAGTAAACTATGTGTTATATACAGATATATTGTCAGGTATACAAGAAATGTGAACTTCTGCATTGTTCGTAATCACGTTGCTTCCAAAAGTACCTGCAGAGCAGAAATCAAATGCAGTGCTGCTAAAATTATTTTGGTGATCTCGCCTTGACTAAGATTGAAACTGTCCAGTTGAAGGAGATTGTACACTAAGAGCACTGAAATTCACATTACTGCTTAAGGAGATATTAAATAGTGTGGGTGGGAAAATGAGCAATTTGTGAAAGGCACAATTCTGACTGACTTCAACTGTGTCTTGAATACATCATATTTCACCTACATTCTGAACTGGCTTGCACTGTCAGGTGTCTAGTCATCACGTCACTGTCTGACCCAGCTGAAGTAACGGGCTTGTGGCAGCTCTGCACTGTGAATTGTGCTACGCTGAAGGTTGAAGATCTGTTGAACAATTTGCTTTATAGGCTAGATATATAATATAATATAGGCTAGATAAAAGATTAACTGTAGGTAAACTGTTAACATGTATTTGAAGACAAGGCGAGTATTGTCTTTTAGAATGTGGTTCTTCAGAACTTCTTCAGATAGACTAGCTAGAATAGAAAAAGTAATTTTTCTGTTTTGATTGTGTAATGATCTGCCTGTAAAGTTCATATGCTGAATTACAGCTGTAGCCTTTAAAGATGCTGTTTGGATAAATCCTGCAGAACTGTCTAATATAATTCAAAAAATGAGCTACAGTGAAAAACTGAGTCACCCTGATTCCATTGGTGATGGCCTGAAGTGGGCTGTAGCATCTTCCATGGTCCCTGTCTGGAATGTTCTCTTCTTCCTTAAACGCTCTGTCTAAGCTTGAAAGATACAGAAGAGTGTTAGCTGATCTCTAATAAGTGTTGAAAATTAACTGAATCAATCTTGCTGGCTTTAGTTTGATAGAGAGATAAATCTACAGAAGATAAATCTAGCATAAGGATAGAGGATTTTGGGTGGCAGGTTTTTGATAGAAGCAGTGAGTGTAAAAAGGCTGTTCATGGGCCTAGGTCCTTGTCATCACAAGAAAATACAATGGCATGGTATACAAACTAGAATTCGGTTGTGACTGAAGGCGTTTCTGTCACCTCCCTGTTTATTGAAAGAGTAGTGATGGGAAGAGAGGGAGTAAAGTGGTTGAAGTCCCTTCAGGGCTGCTCAGTCTAGATTGAAGATGTGCTGTAAGGGCATAATCCAGACTGGCAAAATCAAATGGCCTTTACAGTTCTAGTCAGTTTGTTCTGTGCAGAGTGGCCTTACCATGTGAGTCCAGAGATCTTCAAGTGAGTCCAGAATGCCTGAATGCTTAATTGAAGGAAATTAATGGTGTCTGTTTCTCTTCCTTCTAGATGGATTGAATCTTGTCTGTTGAATGCCTCCATATTTCCTATTGGATTTCACGTCTGGAAAAATACTTTTGATTTAAGCCACTCTGTGGCAGACTGAATTGTGGATCCAGGGTTCCTAAGACTTCAGATCTTGAAGAGGCAGCCACTGCTGAACTGTGTCAACCTGACATCGCAGCCACAATGGTGCTGTCACAAAGGCAACGAGATGAGCTGTAAGGAATGGTTAATTTTACGTTTGTGTCACATTTTCATTAAACTTCTAGTATTAACTTCAGTTTGCAAATAGATTTTAGAGTGGCTCTGCTCACATACCAGTCAAATAGCTTGTGTTATGGTTTAGATCTTTGTACTCTTGTTTTTGATACAGCTGCTGGTATTCGATAATGGAATTGGGAATGGTGAAAATGTAATTTTAAGGTTGTTAATGGCATAAAAATGGATTCTTACATTTGTTGTAATTTGTGAGCCTCTCTTTTGTTTTGAGTGCAGTCACAAAGGTACAAAAGGGTTACAGCAAGCAGCAAACCCATTGCACTCATGCTCCAAGCTGATTTGTGAATTCTACTTCTATCTTAAGTAAATTATTTATTTTACTCTGAAGTAGGTATAAGGATCTGATTAGAATGTGCTATATTGTTGACTCCTTAAATTGTATTTAAAACTATATTTAAAGATAACTATATTATATTTATATAAAGAAAACTATATATTTAAAGAGAAAAAAAGATAACCAAGACCCAAACAAAATAATAAAAAAACTTACTCCGCCCCCACCATAACTCAATTTAGGATATGGAATCCTTTCTGGATTTTAGGGCTAGGAATAGGCTGCTAAGTTCCATGTGTCAGTTGGCTCTCTCCTCTGTAGTGACTGGTGGGTGGCAATGACTTGCTGGAGATGCAGTGTCATAAACTTACATAAAGTTTGTGGTTTGGTGTTTATTCCTTTTAAAAGTGTCATTTAGTGTTTGGTGTCTTTCTTGTCTGTCATAAGGGTTTTTTTTCTTAACACAGCACTTTTCCAGTAGAGAATGCCTTGTGTAGATGCCCTTCAGTTTTTTTGTTTTTGAAAATCATCTGTGTATCAGTTTACTTAAACATCGCAGTATGTGTGTCTTCTCCCAGCCAGCCTCTCTGTATATGTGTGTACACACATATAAGAAAACAAAACTAGACTTCTTTTTGGAGGCTGATAAAGTAACTGAAAATTTTACCTTCATGTCTGTTTAGAACATTGAGCTTAATTCTCTTAAGCAAACTTTCTTTGTGTATATTGAAAATATTTATTAATTTGAAGTAGGTTTTGAAAATGCAGGGTTTCCTTAGTCATGTTCTCTTCAGCAAAAGGTGCTGCTGACTGATTGTTGAAGTCTTAGAACAATATTGAAACTTTGTGAGTAAGTCCAAAACAAATGCATACTGTTTTGAGAGAGGTTCAAGAAAGATTAGTTTGGTGATTGTCTTGTGTCAAAGTTGGAGTATTTTGAAGAATATTTTAAGGTTTGGAGCACTGCATGTTTGGTCACAGGCAGTATCCCTTCCTGTAATTTAACTAGAAGTGAGATTTAACATACCTAATAACCCTGGGTGGTGTACTGCACTGAAGACTTAGGTGTTGACTGTGCTTTTTTCAAACGTAAGAAGTCTGAACCAATTCTTCTGCTCTTGCCTTCAGAACTGTGGCTGAAGATCCTGTTCTTTGTTTTTTAGAAATCGAGCAATAGCAGATTACCTTCGGTCCAATGGCTATGAGGAGGCATACTCAGTTTTTAAAAAGGAGGCTGAATTAGATGTGGTGAGTTCAAACAAGATTCTTATCTGTCTTTTAAGTAAAGAGTTTGTAATTTTATGGCATTTGCATCCATGCTGAGCATGTATATCTATTATCTACCTATTAGCTCGTGCAGTTTCAGAAGTGGAGTTTAAAAGCTCGCACAGCTTATTGCCTTGTCATCAAATTTAAAAAATATTCATTGGATGATGTGGCAATTTCTGAGCAAAACTTTTTACTGTTTTTTGTGTTTGTGTCTGGCTCTGCTTCTTATCTATACAATGCTGAGTCTCTCCTGTATGGAAATTCTAAGGATCCAAGTCCTGCGAGTGCCCAGATATTTCAAGATGAAAGGTGCTAGAAAACAAAGCTAACAAAAGGCAATGTGAGTTTATAAGAAAGGTGATAGAAGATGGTATATAAAAAACCCAACAACATTGCCCTTGGCTGGACTCAGTGCAGCAACTCCTAGGACTGGAGCATCTCTTGTGTGGGGAGGGGCTGAGAGAGCTGGCACTGGAGAAGAGGAGGCTTAGGGGATCTTATTGCTATTTATAAATACACAATGGGTGGGTGTGCAGATGACAGAGCCAGGCTCTTCTCATGCTGCCAGTGACAGGAAAAGAGGTGGTGGGCAGAAGTTGAAACATAGAATTTCCATCTAAACTTAATACAGAACTGAAGACTGTGCTGTAACCAGACCTGACATGGTGCAAGATTGTGAAGATTTGGGGGCTGGCTTGAATGTTTAAGAAACAGGAAGATAAAAGAGGATTGCTTTTGTCCTCTCCTTTATCATATAAAGCAAATGAGGTCTGATTTGTGATTGGAATTGGGTCAGTAGTTAAATTGTTGCCTGAAATTGTTGCGCACCAGTTGGCTACCCCTGTAGTAGAAGGGAAGCCTGAATAGTCAATATGAGCTGCTCAGATCTGGTGAGCAACTCAGTTTTCTTGGGCTGTAGGGATTCTGCTGCCTTAGACCAGTCATGTCTTGCAACTGATTGCTGTTGATTTGCCTTTGTATCATACAGTTCTTGGTATCATTTTTAAACTTGTCTCTTACTAGCATAGGTGGTGTGCATTTCATCTAAGTTTCCTTGGAGATACCTGGATTGAGTCTTAGACTTCAGTGTGCTGGCTTGTGATAAATCCTTGCCTTTTCGCTTTATAAATCTTGTATTGTTCTTTTTTCCAAAATGCTTGGTTTAAGTTTGACTTAGTTTCTCCAATCTGCTTCCAGTGTCTAATAAATAAGTAGAAATGACAAATTAGAATACTATACTTTATAATTGAAAATGCTAATACCATTCCCTTATCTGCCTTATCTGTCAACCCAATTAAGTCTTCTCTTCCCAAAGGTTAAAAAGGCAATATAAATAGGCTAGATGGTCCTGAGGGAAACAGAAAATGCAGTTGCTAAAAGTTTCACATGACTTTCTTGCAAGAAAATTTGAATTGGATGGGGCTATGGTAAAATTACTACCAAAAAAAAAGTTAGAGGCAGAAATTATTTCAGTAAATTGGAAAGATTCAAGTGTAGCTCTACAAAGAAGGATTTCAGATTTTGTATTGATTATTGCTGCAGATAACTCCAGCTTTTACAGGCTGCTGAAATAATCAACATCTGGTCGCTGACTGAGGTAGCCAGTCCTCAGATTTTATGGAGTATGTCATGCCATTGTTATTTCCCCAGTACCTTTGTTATTCTCCATCTCATTTAGAATTATTCTAGTAGATGGATCTGAAAAAGGAAACTAATTGCCACTTGTATACATCTTGGTCCCTGCAGTCAACCCTGCTGCTGGTTTTGTAAGAGTGGGATGGGGGGAATCCTGTAACAAAATACGGTACAACATTCTCAGATATGCAGAGCACTTAAAAAGCTTTCAAGTAATGAAAATGGCAGCATAGATACCAGTTTAGTCCTAGTTCTAGGATTTTATTTGCAGAATTTAGCATCATTAATATGCACTGCTGCAGCATTTTTAATTAAAAAATATATTTTAAAATGTTTTTCTGTGTATGTAAATCATAGCTATTAAGAGAAGTGTGGTTGTTCTGTTTAATAAAACTGATCAGTCTGTTGCTTGAATTCCTCTTTCTGTGGTCAAGAGATTGTATTAAAATGAGCTGTTTATGTTGCCTTTGAAGAAACACTTCTACAGCCTTTAGAACTAGAATTTATTAATTTATTTAAATGCTTCTCCTCAGAATGAAGAGTTAGATAAGAAGTATGCTGGACTTCTGGAGAAAAAATGGACATCTGTTATAAGATTACAAAAGAAGGTAAGTAGAGACCTGGTGGACTTACTTGTATTAGAAGTTGTGACTTAAGTCAAGTATTCATCACTGTACAGATTTAGAAAATGGTGCCTCAAAGATGAATTTTGAGGACTTGAGAAGGGAAAAGAGCAAAATCTGTGTTTTAGAAAATGTTTTGTCTATCTCAGTGCTAGCAGAGACAGCCTCTGTTTCTTTATAAAAATTGTTTGACTTCCATTTGTGGATTGTATGTGCAGAGGTGCCTTAAGGCAAGTTTGTGAGCAGGAAGGTTGAACAGCCATCCCCAGCAGGCTGCCCTGGTTTATAAAGATGGTAAAAACTGTGCTGCCAGTTGTCTTTGACTATGACGTTGATGGGAATAAACCATTAACTCCAGACAGTCCATTAGAATAAGTGATCCTACTGCAAGTGGACAATACAAAACTCTTTTTAGTAATGCTTTAATGGATCTAGGGTGCATTAAAAGCTTTAAAAAAATTAAAATCAGTGTGCTAACAATAATGACCTATCTTTTGTAAAGGTTAAGAGATCTAGGGTTTTATGACACCTTCAGTTTCTCTGCTGTTGGTTAACAAGCATGTGTCATCTCAGGGATACAAACAGTTATTGCAATGTTGGTGTATTGTGCATGAATTACTGCATTCCTTTTTGCTCACAACCTCCTTCAATAGTTTGTCAAAACAGTTGTTCAAACATTTGCACAGTTATTTGAGTGAACGTGATTTCATAGAATATTTTTTTTTCTGTCAAAATATGTGTGAAGCTGGAGAAGAATAAATTATTAAATAATAAACAGGAAATTATTAACTTAGGTTTGATTTTTTTAAAATGCCAACAGTATTGAATGTGGGTAATCAGTTTGTGTCCATGCAATCTTTGCTTGACTGTGAGTTTGGGAGCCAGTTGTTATGTGGATTATGATAAGATGAACCTTGGTATAGAACTGGAACTGAATGGTCTCTTTAAAATTAATTAACTTAGGTAATGGAATTAGAATCAAAGCTGAATGAAGCAAAGGAAGAATTTACATCAGGGGGACCCCTTGGTCAGAAACGAGACCCTAAAGAGTGGATTCCTCGTCCTCCAGAGAAGTACGCGTTGAGTGGACACAGGAGTCCTGTCACTCGAGTCATTTTCCATCCAGTTTTCAGTGTTATGGTTTCTGCTTCAGAGGATGCCACAATAAAGGTGTGTGTTTGCTACAGAAAATCAAACTAAGCTGGTCAGAGATGTGCAACTTGTGCCATCAGTGCTTTAAGCTCGGTGTGTGTTCTGAGGGTTGATTGGTTGTGTCAGACTCTTGAGTGTCAGTGGGGACAGTTCAGAGTGCCTTCAGCTGCAGGAGGATGGCAGAGCAGTATAGTGAGGTGAAGAGAGGGAGGGAGGCAGTTGCCTTAGTTATCTGAAGTGGTTATTTTTAAAGCTGAGTTGAAGTGGCTATGCAGCCGTATTCTTAACGGAAAATGAATTCTTTCCATGGATTCTAAATGGGGACATGCAAGTCCCATGAAGTCCCTGTGACTTTCAGTAACTTTACGTGGTCTTCACAAGCCTTTATTGCAATGCTCAGTGGCTTTAAGAGATGTGTTGTAGTTTCTCATTTTAGCATCCAGTAGATCTATGATAGGGCATTTTGTTGTTGTTTGAATGTCACAATATAAGGGAATTACCCCAATAAAGGATACTTCTTATTCTCCTCTACACTGGTTGAGAACTATTTGGCAGAGGTGCTGTTCTGAAAAACACTGAGTAGCATACTAAGCAATCAATATGCTTAAAAATTCAAGTAGTTCTGATAGTGACTACCTGTTGGGGAAGACAGAAACAGTCAGCCAGACCTAGTTGATGAAAAGCTTTAATCTGGTCTTGTTTCTGCAGCAGACTTGAACATAGAGGCCTAGTGGTTTTTTCTTCAAGCAGACAGGGCCAGTGGAAACAGTGACAGTTCAGTGTTTGTTAGATGTTACAGAGGAGCCTAATTAGCTTGGTTTTGTTCCTTCTTATGGATACACTGGATGAATTTCCTTATTCTTGAAGTCAAACTGGGTAGCTTAATTTCTGACTGTTGCATTCCCAATGATTGCCATCTATTGGCTTGATGGCTTGTTTTTGTTGTTGGGTGGGTTTTTTGGGGTTTTTTTGGGTGTTGTCTTTTTAAGGGTATAATTTAAAATGAAATGTCTAATTTTGCTTGAGAGACACAATAAAATCTGTCGGAGCTTGTTTTGTTTCAGAGGCTTTTGTTTGATGTTAGATGATAGAAGACTGACTTAATTAGGAGGTGAGAATGGTGACCTCATGTTATCTTGCAGTTATTAACACCAACAATTTATTTAATCTCTGACCATTTCTGTAATGTATTAATATGTGCATATCAGACTCTTATGAGTGGTTTGGATTATAGTCCCTAAACCATTCTGGATGTTGCTCTTCAGTATGCAGAATATTTGCAGTTTAGTTCAGAAGCAGTGAGTAAATTCTGGAGCCATAGTAAATCGTGGGAAAGGGAGGCTGGGGGGATTGTTACAGATGGTGCTTTCCCCACCACCTGAAAACTGGCTGTATTACTGGTGTCAGGGAACTTCTATAGGAGGATGGAAAAAAACCAGTCTGTACAAAGTGGATATGTTCTCTCCAATGTTTTCTAAATTGATCTTTATTTTTAATGGTATTGAGTGTTAAGACTTCTAGATGCTGTGGAACTTACTTTCCTGCTGTGTATAAAATGCTTTAAGTTAGCTGGAAAACAGTTTTCAAAATGTATTAATTCAGTTAATTTATAAGTAACAAAATCACCTAAAAATAGCGTATTTTTTTTCTATGCTGTTAGGCTTTTTAGGACTGTCTTTGCCTCTTGCTCATTTAATTATTGAATAAAGTGCCAGACTGGCCTGCAGAGTGCACATATAAGGCTGGAGAATACAAAGAGTAACAGGTTGCTGCTAATGGATTTTCTGTTCACTTGTCAGGTGTGGGATTATGAGACAGGAGACTTTGAACGAACCCTTAAGGGGCATACAGACTCTGTGCAAGATATTTCCTTTGACCACACTGGCAAACTGTTGGCCTCCTGTTCTGCTGATATGACCATTAAGCTATGGGATTTCCAGGGCTTTGAGTGCATCAGAACTATGCATGGTAAGGTTTAAAGGGGACTGGTTTAGCAGTCTGTAAAGTAAAGAGAGGTTGGTTTGGGTTTTTTTTAATCCAGGAAAGCTGCTCATGTGGGAAGGGTTTATAAACCAGAGTATTGTCCAAAAGAAAGAGCATTGTTACTTTGATGCATTGAGTGCTCTGCAAATAAGTTATATGTTTAGTGTCTATGGAATGAAATAGCATCTCCAGTCTGCTCTGCACGGTGCTGTGGGAAGCATCATACAGTATTGAAATGAAATGGCAGTTGAGAGGCTTAGTGCTAAAAATGTTTTCTAGGCAATAAAACTGTGCCTTCAAATCAGTAAAAAAATTACCTTCTTCACTCCTCTGTTTGCCTGATGTACTGCTTCAGGAAGGAAACAATTAGTGTGAAAGGTGTTGGCACATACTGTGCCAGGCTCACAATGGACAGTGCCCTCTGCATTAGGCTCCAACTTGCAGGAAAAGATGGGAAAGTAGACCAGCCGCCACTGTAACGCTATAATATTGATAGCAACTATTTATTTTATAATCTTGATGTAAAAGCAATTTATTATACTGTTGCTTGTCTTGTGTTGAATATCTTCTTGTAGGAGATTAGGAATAGAGAATGTTTGAGACTCAGGAAAATAAACACACACACGTACACCAAAGCAAACAGAAAGCTGTTGACTCTTGTGTGTACAGTTCTTTAAATGCCACAGAACACTTCTTAGAGGAAGAACAGACATTGCAGCTGGCTACTAGCCCTCTGTAACACTACTTTATTTTCTTGCTTTTTTTGGCCTTTAAAGGTCTCTGTATGAACACGTGCAATATGTATATTGCTATGAACTGTTTGTAAGAAGCATGGGTGAACTAGCTGCACCTGTGTTGCCAGTTGTATCCCTTCAACTCTGTTTCAAGTAAAAATAATTAATCTTTTAAGTGAGGAGTTGTAAAGTACCATACTTTCTCTGGCACTGGTATTCTCTGACTCTTCAGATACCTGATTGCTGGTGTGACTGCTTTTCACTAGGAGTTTACTGGGGCCCCAAGTTCTTAGTGGGGAAAATGGAAACTAAAATGGTGAAGTTGTACATTGTGGGTGCGTGGCTTGCACGATGTGTCAGCAGACTCTAATCAGACCTAATTGATAGTTTTTAAGACAGTCACTGTAGCAACTCTCTCTTCTAAACTTCCAGCTGCTTTAGGTGTGTAGAAGTGTTGCTTGCAGTGGTGAATGTCTGGTTTTAAAACATCTTAAAGAAATTTTTGAAACCATTTTAAAGGATGCTCAATGTCTGGACTCTCTGGTTTGTAAAAATATAAATGATTATTTCATAAAACCCCAAGTTTACATGTAAATGCTATTCTATAAAACGTACACTACTGCTGTAGCTACTTGCCCAAGATGAATGCATAGCAAGTCCTGTGTGCTGTATAAAAGCTGTTAAAGTACCACTTAATAAAGATTTAAACTTTTTTTTTTCTTTCTTTTTAGGTCATGATCACAATGTTTCTTCAGTAGCCATCATGCCCAATGGAGATCATATAGTTTCTGCCTCAAGGGATAAAACTATCAAAATGTGGGAAGTCCAGACAGGGTAAGTGCACTTCAGGCTAAAGATCAGCACCTAAACAAAAAAAAGCAGGAACCACTGTTCATAGGAAATGGGGCACATAAATCCTGAATGTCAGCAAACATTTGAATTGAGGTGAGATATTGTGCCCTTTGGAGTAAGTCTAAAGGATTCTGCTTTAAATCATAGCAGAGAGTTTTAGGGTTTGGTACTGACTAATTAAAACTATCTGCTTTTATCTTTCTGGGAGCTATGAGGGTAGAACACCATAACTCAGGACCATGTAGGAATATGAATTCAGTGGTGAGCCACAAGTGTAAAGGGAGCATAAGAGGAGGGAGGAAAAATCTGTTACCTTTTTGACAATGATCAAGGTGGTTCCTGATTTATTTTTTCTTCTTCCTTGTCTATTTAAACCATCCATGTGCTAAAAGTTCTGGATGAAGGCTGTCTGAATGACCTGCAAGTCTTTACTTCTGAAAATACCTATTCAGTGCAAGCTGTCCTGTCAGCTTTGTTTTTTCCCTGAGCTTCCTGCATTCTACCTTAACAAGGCTTTGCCAGTTCTTGACTGTCAGTTCTTTCCCCTCACCTTCCTTCCCATGAACTGTTCTATGGTCTTGTACATCACCAGCCAGGGTAGACACGTGCATGCTGAAATATTTTATCTTCTAAGAGTAGGCCAAAAGTCCTTAGGTTTGAAGGGCATGTCTAGAGGGTTTATGGCAGTGTTCACTGAGTCCCACTGTGTTTCTCTGTTGAACAGTTACTGTGTGAAGACTTTCACGGGTCACAGGGAGTGGGTGCGCATGGTGCGGCCCAACCAGGATGGCACCTTAATTGCCAGTTGTTCTAATGACCAGACAGTGCGTGTCTGGGTGGTAGCGACGAAGGAATGCAAAGCTGAGCTCCGGGAACACGAGCACGTGGTAGAATGCATCTCCTGGGCTCCTGAGAGCTCCTACTCCACCATATCAGAAGCTACAGGATCAGAGGTAATGTTTCCAATGCTGTTAAACAGGTATAGACAGCAGGATTTTTGACTATGCTCTATATAAAACTTACTGGATAGTATTTAGAACAATGAGGCTTTGTTCTGAAGTGCTTGGCAGGTTCAGCAGGTGTACAAGTATATTTTTGCTGAGTAGGCTTCATGTACTGTTAATCCTGCGTCTTGGCTTCATAGGATCCATGCTTTTGTGGTTTTCAACAGTAGGGACCCTACCTTTGCACTAATGAAAGTGAACTTTGGAGAGATGCTCTGTTTCTGAGAATATTTCACATATTCCAGCAAAGAAGTAGTGAAAGTAGCTTGTCTGCCATAACGTGGGGATTCTAAGCACTTGAAAGGTGTGGGGGAAGTAGTGTCAGGAATGCGGATATGAAGCTGCCTTGGGTTTGTTGTGCTTGGATTAGGCTTTGACAGCCATGTAGCTAGGAGCAGGCATTCCCTAATTAAAATAAATCCCCGTTTGTGTGATCACATATGTGTCTTCTCTGGTTTGGTCACTAAATCTTCAAGAAAGGCTTACTAAAGGTCAGCAAAAATTTGCTTCTAAGAATGGCAAAATGTAGAAGAAAAGAGCTAGAAATTTTGCTCTGATTTCTAATTAAAAACCCAAGCAGTTCTGCCTTGCCCCCTTCCTCAGGACAGAAATACCAAGGAGAGGAGTTAGATACACTAAAGACATGGCTTTGTCTAGTGATCAGTCTCACAGGTTATTGCAGTCAAATTTGACTTGCATCCATAAAAGATCCTTATAATCTTTTAATTAAACAAATGAAAACTGAATTCCACGTGTTCCCTTCCACTGGCAGTGGGAAGAGGTGTCTCCCCTGCCCTCTGCTGGCCTGACCAGCTCTGCACATTCCAGTGCTCAACACAGGCAGCAAGTCAGCCTTAGCTTCTCACTGGAACATCTGTAATTCTGAGAACTAAGTCATGGGTACAAATAGAAATAAGTTGAGAGTAAGAACTTCTAAAAAATTCCTAAACGTGCTTCATTATGTTTTATGGAGAATGAGAGCATGAAGGTATGTCTGAACTTCATATTCTGTTGTCTTGAGATGTCTGTCTCTGTTTGAACCGTGTCTGCCATGGAACAAGGATGTCTTGCAGTAGGCAAATGTGGACTCAGTGTCTGATTTGGCTCTGTGTGTCAGTGGGACATACAGCCATTTTTTGGACAGATTGTTTAATTCTTCTTGTTTATTTCTCCTAGTATTAGTAGCAAAATGCCCGTGACTCTCAGCTTTGGCATTGTGTATTTATTAACTGTAAGTTGGCATACAATCTAATTTTGTTACTAAGAAATTGCTCTCAGAAGGGATTTGCTTCTTCCCTCCTCTTTCCCCCTGCCTCATATATGCCATAACATAAAAAAAAATTTTCTGTAGACTAAGAAGAGTGGCAAGCCTGGGCCTTTTCTGCTGTCTGGATCCAGAGACAAGACCATTAAGATGTGGGACATTAGCACTGGCATGTGCCTTATGACACTTGTAAGTTCATTGGTATTTTTCTGCTGGTCAGAGCTGTGTATGTAAAATCAGTTGTAATGGAATGAACTGTCTTACATGCTTATGTTCTCGAGGGAAGCCAGAATTACTGAAATAAGACAAATGCCAGAAATACGCTTTTAATGGCTTCTCTATTTCAGGTATCGTTGGTAAAAATACTGAGAATCTCAAAATACAAAGTGTAAATGCAGAACTAATGTGGCATAGTGTTTGTGATGAGTGGCTTGGTTTGTCTGCAGCAGTGGTGATAATCATGGGAATTTTGTCTCCTGTGAAGGTCTAGGCCCTCCCACGGGCTCTGGGCTTCTGCTCTGCTGCCTGTGCTCAGGCTGGGCTGCATGTTGGTGCTGGGGGTGGGGAGTAGAGTCAGTGCAGATCACATGAGGACGTCTGTTTGTTTGCCTTCAAGGACAGGAACTCACATTGTTGGTGGTGCTGATACAGATGTAATAATAGAAACTGAAGATAAGCTTTGAGTTTGATAGGTTTTATACAGCTAAATGAATCCTTGCAGGGACAGGACAAGGAGTTGCTCGGTTTGCCATAGCATGACAGTGGAATTCTTAGCCTTAAAACATGCACCTGCTCACTGATCTCTTCTTATGCACAAGGTGGGCCATGATAACTGGGTACGTGGCGTTCTCTTCCATTCTGGGGGAAAATTTATTTTGAGCTGTGCTGATGACAAGACTCTACGTGTCTGGGACTTCAAGAACAAACGATGCATGAAAACCCTCAATGCGCACGAACACTTTGTTACCTCTTTGGGTATGTATTGTTCTGCAGTGCTTACTGCAAATACAGAGCCAGAGACAGATTTGTCTGCATCTTCACCAGCTGAAGTTGAGCACCAAGCTAGACAATCACATTTTGGATTCCAGTGAAGTTTTGTGCTATGTGTATTCTAATCAAATAAGGACAGATATGAATTGTGAGCATGCTAGATTTTTTCCACTTCCGTTGCCAATGTTGCACATTGGATAAAGACATTAACTGCCAGGGTGTTCTGGAACCTTTCACCACAGAGTGTGAGGCATTTGGGGAGTGCTGTATTGCAAATCGGGGGGGGGGGGGAGCAAGGAGGGCAGGCAAAGCAAAATGGTCAGAAAAAAACCACCTTTAATTCCTGAGCATTCCTGTTTGGTATTACCAGGTTTTGGTAGAGGTTGTTTCCCCTGCCCTGACAGAACCAAACCCTCCCTATAACAAAGCTAGCTTTACTCTGAAGACATCTCTGTTGTTTCTTTCTCTGGGCTTCTCTGGCAGTTTCTAGCTTCTTCAGTAAGGCTGTGTTAGGTTAGCAGTGGACCAGGAGTTGGCTACTAAAGTTTCCCAATCAAACTTTTCAGGTCTAATCAAAATGTAGGGTTTTTATTTCACTTCTCTTTTAAATTGTGAGAAACAGGTGATCAGAAAAGTTACGAGTTGTGGAACATTAAACCACTAGCATGGATTGGCTAGCCTAGGATCTGGCTGCTTCAGTTTACTGGTGGCTTTGCTGAACCTGTGCTATGCAGTGAGGCTTTTTAATTTCTCTTGGTTAAGTTCTGTCTTCTGGTAGTATTCAAGGATTTTATCAGTTTGAGGTGTTTTGGACTCCTCTCTGTAATAACTTTTGTCTGGATATTTTTTTCCATGAAAGGTCGTTTATAACTGAACTGAAAGTAGATTTTCACGCTTTATAAAATTCTGGCATGGGAGACTTTGCCTTCAGAATTACAGACATGATGAGCTTTGAAATCTAGTCTTTGAGCTGGTATCTGTAATTTTGTGGAAAAAGTAATAACATGCAGTGAGAGCAGGAGATTCCGAAGTGTTGGATTCGTTCTTAACGTCAGCTTTTCTTTCCTCACAGATTTCCACAAGACGGCACCGTATGTGGTTACTGGAAGTGTAGATCAAACAGTAAAAGTGTGGGAGTGCCGTTGATTGAATTCACATTTGACCCCTTTTTCCTCTGGATGCACTCATGGTTACCCATTGAGCTCTGTTTAAATAAATATTGTCCTTTCATGTAAATTATTCTGGATGTAGATTGAGCTTATTAAATGTTACACACAAAGTATTCATGCATGGTGAATCCAAATTGTATACTGTAAATTTACATACGTTGTCTAGAAGTACCATAGGTTTAAGAACATGGGCTGGCATTGGTCACATCAGACCTGAGAAGGCAGAAGTTGGATAATTGAAATAGGGCACTTAACTGAATAGTTGACAGTGTCGTTCTATGTCGGATAATGATTCCTGTTTTTCTCTCTGCTGTCTGTTGGTGCCTGAACTGGTGACCTCATTTGGGAAAAGTTTTGTAGGGCTCTTTCAGAAATGTGTATCTATGTAACATCACTTAAGTGTGCTTAATAAATCTTCTCTAAGAATACTAGATTATAAGGCTGCAATTCAGAATCTTCTGAACCTTATATGTAATTAATGGAAATTAATTAAACTCTGGAATATTTGTCATGAAACATTTGCCAAATCAACAGAATACACTTGTTTTGGCCTCCTATCACGCAAGGGTTGGTATATTTATATAACTAACTGTAAACCTGAAATAAGACAACAAATCTTTAGTAGCAGCTGATGTGATAAATGTATTTATTTTTTATTTGGTCATTCAATGGTTAAGCTGTGCTGTTAAACTGAGTTTAAATAGTTTTTCTGTTTTGTTTTTTGAGGGATTTTTTTTGTTGGTTATTTTTTTTTAATGCTAGACAAACTTCCAGGAGGAGTTTTCCATCCCGCTAGAATTTAGTGATCTAATTTCCAGTAGAGCTTAATCTCCCAAATGACTGCCATGGTACAACTTGCTGTTTGCTTTCCATGTTTGTTAGAGATGTGCAATCCCTGTTACACAACAGTATCAAAGTACACTTCCCTCATTCACTGGCAGGAGGTTGGGGTATACAAAGGTTTCTTGGTTTCTTTAGTGCCTCCTTGGAAACCCTTTAGAAATTGAGCTTGTACTTACCTTGATGAGACAATGTGGCTTGAATAAAAATGTACTGTGGTTTTGCATAGAGAGAAATATCTGGGATCAGTATTTAAATGCTTTAAAGAAAGCACTAAATACCTTGAGAATCAGATTGTAATACAGATACAGATTGATACAGGCTTCTAAAAGAAAAAACACCATCAACAAAACAAAGTCCATCAGTGGGAATGATGCTATCAAGTAAACATTTAGAAACAGAACCATATCCTATCAGCAAAACTAGCCCGGCTTGATTATTCGTATTTATGTTGTTTGGTGTATACAATTTTTAATTTGCATATTCCTAAAGCTGACATATTTTGATCTGAAGTGAATGAAAATATTATAAATTAATATTTTAATCAGCATTTTGTGACAAATTCCATTGTAGATAACTAAGAATTACAATACTTATCAAACTAACCAGGTCTTTTTAAAAATCCACTCAAATTGACAATATAATGAAGTACCAGTCTGATGTTTTAACAGGTGAATTTCTGCTTTATTTTATTAATTTTGTTTAAGACATGGCTTTTAAAACTGTCCCTTTTAAAAATAAGAATCTTTGACCAAGGTGGAGTGGGATGGAGGGTGAACACGTTACAGGGGTGAAGGGGTGGTGGTTAATTTTCTGCAGTCACCCAGAGAAGGATCCATTCTCCTGTGGGAGGAGCTGGATCTCAGGATGGGGTCCAGGCATAGCCTGGGCTCTGGGGAAGGGTGGAGGAATGAGAGTTCTGATTGGGGGTCTTTGGAGCCAGTGTAAGATTCAGGCTAATCTCTTAAATCCAGTGGTTTATGTAATTTTCAGTGTGTTTCTGCAATTAAGCATGCACAAATAAAGTATTTTTTTGTTTGTTAGCTGCTTGGACTGGAAAAATTTGCTGCTTTTTGTCCTGTTTGAGAATTCCAGATACACAAGTAGTGCATCTTAAAATTCCTCAGTGCAATTGTTGAGTAATACATCTGTTTAGTTCCTGATAGGACCTATAAACTTTATTTAAGTATAAAGTAAACCACACTCATGTACATAATTCAGAACCATGAATGAGAAATTAAAGGTACCTATTAAGTGGAAGTTGTCTACTGCATTCTTTCCCTTTAGCCTATAACTATTTACAAGGACAAACAACTAAGTCATGTAAGCAGCATTAATTGCTTGTGTGAAACACTCTGCTAAGTACTTCTGCAATGCAATTTGCAACCTTCTCCTTTAATAAGCAGTGAATAATCTCAGGGATGGTCCTGAACGGATCAAAAGTTAAAGCCCTGTTTAGACAAAATCGTGAAAGCCACAACACAGGAGTTGGGTGTGTGAGGGTTTCCTGCACTGTGCTGAACTTCTGCTACTGTTTGCAATGTTTTCTGTCAGCTAATCCTGTGCCTTTCCTGTGAGAAGTAGTATGATGATGAGGTTACTGGTTTGGATTACAAAATAAATTTGTTAGAGTGTTTAAGAGGTTCACTGCTGCTTTGTCACTTTTCCTTACTAAAATTGGCATAGCTTAAAAATTACTATATATAGACCCTGTTACCAAATAGACAATACAGACTTTTTGGCTTGAAACCAGACAGACATTCCAGTGCCACACTAAAATAACGTGCCCAGGAAGTCGTAGATGCATTCTAAAAAGTGCGACATTTATTGTGGTTTAGACATAATCTGGAAGTTGATGTTCTATAGCATCTTGCACTTTAGAGGTTTAAAAAAAAAAACAAACAACCGTCCTGCTTTTGTGTATGGTGTGACCAATGATGTGCCCAGGGCACTAATTAAAAAGAAAAAAAAAATCTAGTTGCTAGCAAGTTGTCCGAGGGCTGTGGAGCACTGTAGTGCTGGGGAAGCTTTGGCTATAGACTCACCAAGCCCAGTCGACCCACCCTGTCAGCACCGTGCTTCTCCTGTTCGCCTCCTCCTGTTTTTATGTGACCTGCCTGATGGTATCACTCTTAAATAGCTTTTGACTCGCGAGAAAGCTGTTTAAAAGAAAGATTATACTTTGTTTTTGTAGACAGTGGTGGCTTGATAATCCTTTTAATGGTCTGAATATTTAAAAAAATACTGAGTTGAGTGAAGGAAAAACTCACTTAGAATGAGAGATTTGCTGTCTGGCTGTACGTAAAGTCCAGTGTATTTAAACAGTCAATACCAAGAATCCCAGCAAGGATACGTGCATAAAATGGTAGGGATGAACGTGTTAGGAGTGGGGAGGGTTGAGTTGGATTTACAAGTCACGACTGAATTTAACTGGCCTTTTTATCTTTCCACTGTGTCATGTAAGTAGCTGCTTTCTTGTCCTACCTATCCCTCTGGCTTCCCCGAGTTCATTCTGAAGATAAGTTAGCAAAATCTCCACATTTTAGAAGTTGATCCTGACATTGACATGAAGGCAAACATCGAATTTTTTCATACGAAAGATGTTAGAGGTTGCAATTGGAGAAAACAGTTCCCAGACTGTAGGAGTTAACTGAAGCTATTGACACAATTAAAAAAACAAAACAAATCAGTAAAGGAATGTATATAATACTGCTCTGTGTTTTACGGTAAGATTTGTTGCTCTCAGACTGTGTAAAACAAAATTTATTCATGTTTTCTGCATATTAAAAAAAATCTTATTGTACCAATTGGTAAACTATTAAATGCATATAAAACTAGATGTGTTTTTGTTTCCTTGGATGCAAGAATTAAAATTATTTTGAAAAAAGCTATTGGTGTTTTCACCCTTCAGATCCTGCTCCACACCTGCTTTTTCTTTCATCTGATTGTAATCTAAGTGGTGCTCGTATGAGGAAATGTGATGCAGTTTTGAAGCAGTTGGTAAGTTAGGATAGTCAGAGGTTTTACTGGTTAACGTGGTGAAGGGAGGTGTTGGACAGGGTGCTGTGCATGTTGGCTAACCTGGGTTCACGTGTGCTCCGGGCAGCTGAGCTGGGAGCAGGGGCTGGACAGGAGCCCCTCCCTGGCTGCTCCTGGCACAGGGCTGCCTTTCCCCTTGGCTACTTTCTTATCTTCTGGGGTTTTCTTGGTGGTTGTTTTTGGTGTTTTTTTGCTTTTCCCCCCTTTACCTTGAACTCTACTTAGAGCAGACAGAACAAGAACTGTCTTCGCTGGAAGTTGCACCCTGGGGTGTGTGCCTGGGGCAGGAGCAGGTGGGTGTCTGTGCTCTCCAGGGCAGCAGGAGCCCTGCAGGGAGGTGGTGGGAGGAAGGCTGAGGCACCCAGTGTTTCTTGGAAGGTGTGTTTTCATATTGGTGGGTTTAGTTGGTTTTTTTTCCTTGTGGACTGGCGGTAATTGCCTTGAGTGCTGCTTATGAACGGGTCAGTGAGCTGAAGGGGGAATGTGTGTTTCTTCACTGATGGAAGAGCACAGACCTACCGTTGGCCAGGATGTGGAGGAGAGGATGAAACAAAACTGCCAGCTCTGTTCTGTTTAAGTAGCTTGCAGGAACAGACCTGGGACAGGCTTTTGGAGGGGAGTTCTGAACACTGACAGAGTGCTCTTAGCAAAAGGGAGACACAGGGGATATCAAAAGGTAAGTTGCTAAGAGCAATCTGGGAAGAATTTAATTTTCCCCTTCAATATAGTGACTTGTTAGTTGTGCAGGAAGTGCCTCTCTGAAAGCAGCTTTATAATTGTAGTAGACTAATTTCCACCAGTTCTTTCCAGTTTTGCTATAGCACTGATGGGTGTTAACACATTCTTTAGCAGACAGGGTTGCATATGGAAAGAAATGGCACATAAAGGGATTTTGGTCAACGGTGGGAAGATAGTGTACTCGGCTGAGGAGGCTCCTCTAAACAGTATGACCACAACAATGCAGTGAAGACTTCAGGGGTCACTTTTTCTTGGAAGAAAGTTGTAACTTCTCTTGTACAGGGTATGTGTAATGACAGGAAGTGCTGGAAATGCCTCTGGAAGGAAAGCAGAGGATAAAAATAGTGTGTTTCTATGGGTCTTCTACAGGATTGCTGATGGATTTCCTCTTTCTCTGACTTAATTTCATTTTGCTGCAGTTATTTTCCTCAGGCAGTGGCATATGGTTACCTGCAGCCATGGGACCTTGCTGCGGTTGAGTCCTTTTACCTGGGGTGTTTATTCAGGTCTGGCTCCAACAGGATTTGATTCTACCTGGTGAAGGTGGACAGTATGTAATTGCATGAGGAACAGAGTTGGCCACAGAGAGGGGTTGTTCTGGGGCTAGGAAAGCTATGTTTGCCCACCCTCCTCTGGGCCTGCCATGTGCTTAGCACTAGTTTGAAGCAGTTCTTCTAACTTCATTTTTCTTGTAGAATGTGTGAGCTGAGTCTCAACAGAGCAGAAGTGGTGGCCCCAGTGCTGTTGTTAATGTACCTTGCACCAAACTGCAAAGAAACCAATAAATAAAGTACCTAAAATAGTTTAAAAGGTTTTAATGGACTTAAAGACACTAGGAAAAGAAAAATCTTGTAGGAAAGATGCACTGTAGTCATTTATTGATTGCTTTCCAGGAAATTCAGAATTTTTCTAGTAGGAGCAAGTTCTTTTTCATTAAAGACTCCTCCTGCTTTGTGGCCTCTTACAACTTGGAGGCTGCTCCCCCTTCCCTTACCCCCCACCAAGAGTTACAAACACCTGTACTGTGGTACAGGAGACCAAGGGTACAGAGCACAGTGACAGCACTTGTTCTCCAGCAGGTCAGTAAAAGAAGCCAGGCTAATTAGCACGGGTACTATCCATGACAGACAACACGAGGGAGGGAGATAGATGGGACGGCACTGTCAGCACAGGGTCTGAGGGCTGGCAACCAGGGGTTGTTCTACAGCTCCATGTTTGCAAAAAACAAAAAAAAAAGACATTCAGCTCTGTCGGCATTTGGGGCTGCAGCGGCCACCTCTGCCCTGCCGGGGGAGCAGGTGCTGGACACTGACAGCCACCACGGGGCGGTGTGACCCTCCAGGAGGGGACAGGAGGATTTGTTCAGTGGCATCCGCCCTTTCAGTCATGTCCATTGCCAGCAATGGAAGCTCCCCTGGCAACAATTTCACAAGCAGTGTGCAAAAAACATTAGTTAAGCAGGACTTAGCCTTCAGTTTTTATTTAAACCCCTTCCCAGTAACATCAGGCTGTGGGAAACTCCCAATTCCCATCTGGGTCAACCTGTCCCTCAGGTTGTAAGTCCATCATCAGCTCCGTGTTGCAGCTGTTATCCCAGCCCTTTTCTGACTTTTCCTCCCCTCTTCCCCTTTTTTAATAGGGCCAGGATTTCCTGCTCAATCCTTTCAGGTCAGCCCTCCTTTGGTGCCTTTACCCACCTCTCCAGGCACTGTTGTTTCCACCATAATGGAAGTTTGTGCGCTTTGTTAAACATCAAGCCCTCACTCTTTGGATACAGTATCCTAAGTTACTCAGCTGCAAGCAGAGCAGAGGTGGAACTGTGAGTATCATATATATATATATATATCTTTATGTTGAAAATTAGAATGTGAATGTTACAAAACCCCACTGAATTGCCAAACTGCCAACCAAAAGTAGAAAAAAAATTGTTAAAGGAATCCAATGGCTCTATCCTGATGTAGAAAACACTGTGCAGCCCCCCTGGTGCACAGGCCTTGCAGGCTGCACTCATCTGTGCGGTACAAATATGGTACAAATATGGCTGCTTCCTTTTCCTCAGCACAAACTGGGATTGTGACTGGGGGAAATCAACCTTTTGGCTCAGAATCCACATTTTACAAGCCCACTGAGCAGAGGGGGCCAGCTGTGTACGGGTTTAGCAAAGCAGTGTCCTTAGTCAACATAAAAATGACTTGAGAAATGTTACATACCTCCAGACAGTTCATTTGGAATTCATATGTACAAAGTAGAAATAAGTGATGATATGGGGACAAACACACACCCCCCCCACCCCCCCCCCACCCACGCCAGCCTCCCCTGCGCTCACCTAGGACGGGTCTTTGGCCTGCGGCTGCGGCCCAGCCACCTTCCCTCCGTGGGCAGACACAAGCTCAGGCAGACAGATTACATTTCTCAGATTAGTTCTTTGCATTGTGTATTAATTGTACCAGTGCAATAACATTGTCAAAAAAGGAGGAGCTGCTCCAGGGGAGTCCGAGACCCTGGGTCAGATTCAGAAAAGGGTGGTTTAAACTTTTTTTTTTAAGCGAGGTACACGTTAAGCAGAGCTCTGTGTTAGGGGGATCTCAGCAGAAGGCATGCTTGGCTCAGCCTCTTTCTCCTCCACAGTTTTGTCCTCTGGTTCCAGCTGTTCACCGCTTTTTATGCTTTCTTGGAGCTGCTGGCGTCGCTGCACCTCTGCTTTAAGGTTCTCCAAGTCTTTTTGGCTGAAGGAGAAACCAGGAAGGGTGGCAAACATTAGATGGGCTTTAGGAAGGGTGTGAAGCACAGGGACAAGGTGGTGTTCACAAAGAGGTGCCTGCACACATCCTGCCTGCTCTCAGGTCCTGTAGCTCAGCTGCACCTGAGCAGGGCAGGTTCATGGTTTGCCATTTGGTTTTGAGCCCAGAGGCACCAAGACATGACCCATCAGTGGCCCCTCAGGGCAAAGGCTGTGAAGTTAATCTTGTCTCTGTCCAGGCAGCCTCCAGCTGCTTCTGGTGAATTTTTACCATCAGTGATTACTTAATAGCATTAGAAGGATACAGTCTCAGCTCAGATGATCTTTTTCCACCACCTCCCCAATGTAATTTTCAACTAAAAGTCTTTAAAGAGATAATTTATAAGAAATGAAAAAAATATTTTAAGGTCACTGCTGTTTATAGTGGTCTTAAAAATTATGATGACTACTACTACTTGATTTCTAAAGGTACAACACAGAGAGGTATCACTCTACCTTAGTGGAATGAAGAGAATTCCATTGATAATGTTGAGCTGCTCCAGGACACTGGCCATACTGGGAGCTGTGAACTACAGCATGAGAGAAAAAAGAATTCTTAAAGTCAAAACCCAGACAGAACAACTCAGAGCTCCTAAGCAAGTCTAGGCACAATTTACCAACAGCTGAGAAAAAGCCAGGTCTCACAGGACACACAAGTAGCTGTAAGGTGGATTATTTTGTATTTTCTGCCTCTTTATACCCATTAGTTGAAAAGCAGCAGGAGGGTCCCCAGGCACCATGGACAGGCTCTCCTCCCACCTCTGTGTTCAGTGCAATATGTCAGGTCAGAATTGGTAGGTTTTGTTTGGTTTTTCCTCCTTCAAGTGTTGTAACAAGGGTAAAACCTTCATTACCTTTTTATGGTTTTGAGCCTCTTACCTGGACACTATTTCCTATACTTGACCATTTACTCGATTCAAGGTCCTTATGCTCCAGTTCCTCTGCCACAACCTCCTCAGGGCTATGCCCTGCCCAGCTCCTCTTGCAGAGCACACCCTGCTCTGCCCTCCCTCCTGGGAAGCTGGGAGCTCTTCTGTGGCTGAAAGCCTCTTTCCCAACCTCTGGCTTGCAGTCCTCCAGCAGCCACTCATGCATGGACTGGCAGGGAGAGCACCCCTCAAACCCTTCACACCCACTGCCCTGGATCCACCAGACAGGCCAGGGGGAGCTGCTGGGGCTGGCCCAGGAGGGCTGATCTGCTCCTGCTCCATACAGGCCAGGCTAGGCAGCCCCCCCATGCCACAAAATCCTTGGAAGGAGAACAAAGCACCTGGTGAAATGACAGCATTTTTTATGATGAGGAAACCAAGGTACTTTTGGGTTGAGCAACCTGCCCCCGGCCTGTGAGTCAGCAGAGGGGCAGGTCTGTGTGCTGCCGTCCCAGGCTCCCACACTGCCAGCACCGCCTGCCCTGCTCCCCATGCTCCAACACCCGAGCTCAGGAGGAGCAGCCAGAGCCCAGAACTGCTCTGTCAGAGGGGACAAATGCTCTGTGCACATTGTGCTCCATCTGTCCAAGCCTCTGCAGGAACCTCCCCCCAAGGGAGGGTCTGCAATTGCACAGCCATCACCACCTCCTGCTTGGGCCACGTTCCAGGAGCAGCTACAGACAAAGCTCTGCCTTGGTGGCAGGTTCTCTCAGTTGCTGTCATCACATGAGGTTACCTTCAGTGGCATGATGTTGGCATTGGAGCCATTCTTGTAAATCTCGTTCATTGTGCGTTGAAGAGCGACTGCCTGCTGTGTCAGGTATTTCAAGTACTCAGAGCTCTCTTTGGTCTTCTCGTGGTGTTCTCCAAGCTGATCAGGAAGGGGGAAAAAAGGTACATTACAAATCAGAACTGTACCCAAACCAGGGTGCACTCCTAGTTTCTGTGAGCTCAACATCCTTACAGAAACTCACCTGCCTTGGCATTTAAGCAAACAAACAAACAAGAATTCCTGTAGGAGCCTCATGATCCCCATTACACATTTCCATCAAGCAGGAGCATGTCTGCAGGGTGAGCAGCATTCCCTGAGCTGGGCTGGCAGGGACACGGCGCTGAGTCACCAGGTGCAGCTGCAGGCAAGTCCCAGCAGCCCCAGCCATGCAGGAGTTTCGCTGTGCACCAGCAAGGGCAGCAGGTCTTGCCCACAGAACAGCTCAACTACCAACTGGCTTGGATTTGGGATCTCAAGGACAGGTGGTACACAAAGTGGGAAGAAAGACCAGTGCCCTCCTGGAGCATGGGGCTGTGCCACCACCAGCAGCTTCTGCCCAGCTGCAGGGCTACAGCAAGAGCAAATCTGCAGGAAGCTCTTCAAAGACTCTGTGCATAGAAGCAGCCAGTTACTGCACAGGGCAGCAATTCTGCCCCATCCTAGAAAGAAGACTCCCTGGCATGTGCTCAGAGCTGGTGTGAGAAAGGCCTCCCCATGGCCCAGGCCGTGGCCCCACTGTGCAGAGGCAGAAAGCAAGGAGATAGGAGCCAGCAGCACACACTCCACACCTGGTTCTTGTAGATGGTGTAGCCTTCCTTCTCGTGCTGCAGAGCTGACCGGAATTCTGCTTTGCTCTCGTACACTCGGGCTACCAAGTGGTGGCTGAAGGAAGGAAAAGGGTTAAGAGGTACTGCCATGAGGAAGAAACATTTCTGCATTGCAGCAAACATGACTTTTAACAGAAAAGTGTTTAGGCTAAAAGTCTTAATACCAGTGTCCAAGGAGGCAGATTCTGGACCCTGAATGCAGCATCCTGGCAGCTCGTTCTTCCCCATCTGGGGATTAATGTACTACCCTAATTTGTGTTGGATTTTTTGTTGAAATGCTGAGAAGTGACCTACAGAAGCAAAGACTTATAGCTGGGGATTTTTTCCTCCTGCACCCAGGAAAGCTGAAGGCCATAGCAGTGCAGTAACTGAGGCAGCATCCACGGGGACAGCTCAGGGCTACATTTGCTAACTGAATAAGAAGAAAGCAGCTGTAAGCCTTTTTGTTTCTTAGAAAGCAAAGGTGTGAATTACTTGACTATTCACAGCCAAAACTAAAAAAAAAATAAAATAATTCTTCCAGCCCAGAAACAACCAGCAAACCAGTGGCAGAGCTGGGACCCAAGTCACCTGGGCTCTCTCCAGCTGGGAGAGCTGACTTGGCTTGGGCTTTGCTGCCTTAGTGTTTCTGGAATGAAACAAGACTTCTGGGTTTGGCAGTAGGACTCTGTGGGAGGTGATGAATCTTCGAGGATCCCAGTGCTACTAAGGGAAGGCAAGATGCTTTCTGCAGAGTGCATATCTATCAACTGCTGGAAAACAAGTCAGACTCTTGTGGGTGCTTAGTAAGATTTATGTTCACCCTGATGAAGACCAGATGGGTTGCAATGTGGCAGCAGTAATTAGGAGTGGGCCACTGCCTGGTTGATGGTGAGCCAGTTCTGCAGTCAAGGAGAGTGCACACAGCCCTGAGGAGCAGTGGGTATCCAGAGCAGATCCTAAAGACACCAACCACTCCTACCTCCCTTGGCAACATGAGGAAGCCACTCAGTATTTACTCAAATACAAGGCTTTATGGTAAAGGACAAAGGCAAATTATATGCTCCTCAAAGATAGCTCCCCAGGGGCTGGAACAATTAAATACAAGAGTTTACATCTCATCCCAGTCTCCCAGTATAATTACATTAGCCTTGCTCACCAATCTCCACTTGCCACACACATTTTTCTGCTTAGAGTCCACAAGGACCAGGGTCATCTTGACAGCATTACAGCAGATCCCACGATTAACTTTGTTGAGACAACAGACTTGGACACTGCACCCTGACCTTGACTCACACAGCCAAGGAGTCACAGTGGGGATGAGACTGGATCTCTGATTTCAGAGGATCCAGGTGGAAAAAACCAGCTCAGATCCCTCCTGTATGAGCACATGGTGAACGTCCTCACTCTTTGGCAGCATGGTGACCCAGCCCAGCACTCCACCCTGCCTCACCTTAGTGCAACTTTCAAAGACTTGGAGCCATGATACTTGGAGCTGATGGCCAGCGCGTTCTCCAGGAACCGGAGGGACAGGTCATACTCCATGACCCCGTGGAGCACCAGGCCGATGTTGTTCTGCACAAAGGCAAGCAGGCACTCAGCAAGGCAAATGCAAACTGCACATTGACAGCTTTGGAAACACCAAGACCACGCAAGTATGGCACTGCTGAAAAGGCTGCAGCAGCCACAGTCCCCAGGGGGTCTCTCTATAGCACGTGACAGGAGACCATTCTCCCCCTTGCTGAGTCCAAGCTGAGTCCAAAAAAAGCCAAACAAAAGAGAAAGAACTGTCTCCATTTTATGCAAGGGCAACAAGAACAGAACAAATTAAGAAATTTTCCCCTGGAATACAGGCACTTGAAACCATGTCTCCAGTGTCCCAGGGCATCTTGGCCTGTCTGGCTAGGGAGTCACACGCTTTTTTTCCCTTCTAATAGCACCAATCAGGGAGGAAGCAGCAGTGCCTACATGTGTACTTTAAGCCACCAATATGACCACTTTAAAGGCCAAGAGGTTTCTTAGAGATTAGACTCTGAAAGGTTACTTACATCTAAGAGTGCCATTTCTGGGTGATCCTCCCCAAATACCAGGAGCATGAGGTAGCGTGCACGGTACAGCAGGTTCAGTGCTGTAGAGAGCTGGCTGTTTGCAAAGCAGTACAAAGCAAGGTGCATCTGCAACAGAGGGAGAAACCCAGAATTAATGGGCTTCACTGACCACCCTGCAAAGCAAACTAATCTCTCCTTTTTACTCCTCAGCTGCACAGTCTAAATTCAGACATGAACTAAGACTCCCAAGCTCCAGGTGGACACACAAGGTGCTGCTTCTCCCCCAGCACCGCGTACTTACGTATTCTTGAATCGTGTTGGGATGTTCAATACCCAGGACCCTCTCGCTCATTAGCACCGCTTTCTGCTGATTACTTAAGGCCTAAACAGAAGACCCAAGAGCAAGTCACACAGTGCTGTGCACTTGAGCAAGCATGGGGAAGGAATGAGGGGACTCACAAGACCCTACCCAAGCCCTCGCTTACCTCTGAATAATCCCCCATGATGTAGTTGAGCCGAGCTAGCAGCCTCAGGCAGGCACAGATTTCTACATGCATAGCACCATACACATTGTTGAACAGATTTAAGGCTTCATTGATGAGCTCACAGCCCTCCTTCAAGAAACCTGAAAAGAGTTTATTAATATACATCTGTATGTTAAGTAACCCCCAATACCACTGGAGAAATATGGTGGCTGTGAACTAATGTCTAACCTAAACCTCCCCTCTTCCAGTTTAAGACCAAGTTATGAGGCCACAGGTCACTACCTTGTGTAAGAACTAAAGCCTCAGATAAAGAAATTCCTGCCCTCCATCCATCCTTGTTTATTGCTGGGAACTTCAGGGCAGGTGTGTGTTTCAGACAGTCTTGTACACCAGGACTGTCTACCCAGCCAGGGTGGGTGGGGTGTGTGGGTGGCAGGCAGCAGGCCAAGCCACCCCCGCCCTGCTCCTCCCCTTATCAGCAGCCCCTCAAGGGCAGAGGTGGGGTGGGTCTGTACCTTGCTGAACCTTTGCTTGCCCGCTCTGGAAGAAGTGGAAAGCATCTGAGGCTTTGGGGTTCACATGCTTCACAACAGGGAAGATGTTGAGAATGTCCTCTTCTGTGAAGGTGGGCTTGTGCCTGTTGTCAAAGTTGTATTCCTTCAGCAGGATCTGCAGGGACAGAAAAGACCAGAGGCCATGGTCACCACTTCCACAAGTGCTTGGCAAGAGGGAAAATGAGCTCTGAACCCTGCATGTGGATTCACAGTCAAAACATCCCCAGTGCCACCAGCTGCGGCCAGAGGTCTGCAGGAAGGTCATGTGCAGGCCTGCACCACCAGGTGTGTGTGGGGAAATAACACCACAGGGACAGTGCTGGAGCCCCTGCCAGGGGAAGCCCACCCAGCCAACCTCCCACACCCCATGGAGGAGCCAGCAGGCAGGGCTGGCGAAGGAAACCCCCTGCTCTCCAAGCAAGGACAACCCCCGGGTCCTGCTCTGCTCAACCAGAGAAGTGCTTCTCTTTGGATGGGGAGGATGTGTGTGCACCAACTTAAGGTGAGGGTTTGGTTTGTCAGAGCAAGCTACAGGAACTGTACTCAGGCTGAATCATCTTCCAAGGGAGATGCACAGCACATCTGACCTAGAAGGGAACTCGATTAGAAATCCCCTTCCTCAGGGCTGGAACTTGAACTCCAACATTAACACCAAAGACCTTCTCAGGCTCACATGGTCTCCACTTTACACTTACTGTTTATGTTTCTCAGAATTTAACCTGATGGGGAAGAAGGGAAGACTTGGATCTTACTTGGACTCCAGTTTTGAGGGAGATTTCACGAAGTAGGGTGATTTTCTGTAGGTTATACACTTCAGCTGCTTGGTCAGCATTCTCACTGCAAAAAGCACACACAGGCTTCAGCTCTCAAGTGAGTTGCTTCTGCTCAAGGACATCCCTCCACTGTGGTGTATCTGAAGCACAGGTCCCTGCACAGCTGGGTGCCAACTGGAACCAGTTACCTATTGTACTTTACAGCAGGTGCTAATGGTCTAAAAACAACTTACAGAGATCCACAACAGCACTTTTTACTGAGCTCCCATGTGTGCTCTCTTCAGAGCTCACTGCAGAGCCTGGATGCCTTTAGCTCCTGGTCAAGAGGGACCTGGCCCTGAGGTGAAGGAATGATCACTGTTGTAGCCAGCCAGTCATAGTTTTTCTCTTGGGCAACTCTGTACTTCCAGCACTCACTATCTGCCTCATCCAACAGCCATATTCACCATCTATGTTTCAGATACAGAAGCTGTCCTTGGCTTTGGAACACCAGTTCCCTTTAGACACCTTTGGCCACACTCCTTCAGCTTCTTGCCTTCTGCTCCCCTCTGCACCACCAAGGAGTGGTGCCCCTTCCTCCTCTGGTTTTCCTATTTGCCTTTGCCTCACAGGTTTAATCTCATTTCCCATTTCATTTGCCCTTCCCCTGCTGCTCCTTGCCTGATTTCTTTCCATTTTAAGCCTGTCAAACTCCCAAGAGTACAAACTTCTGTTCAAACAGAAAACAAGTCAAAGAGGGCAGGTCCTAGCATAGAACAGGAAGAGTTGGTGAGAGTCCAGACACAAGTGAGGGTCCTTTGCTCTACTTACCATTCAAGACTAAAATCAAAGTAGTTCTTTGCTTCTGAACAAATGTTCTTCCAAAGCTCCTGAGGGGTCATGCTGGCCCATGCAGTGTTATCTGCATTTCCAAGGTTCCTGTTTCTCCTTTTCTTATTCTTTTTCTTGGAGACCAGCTCATCAGCTGGAAGATGGGCAATGGGATTTGGAAAGGAACTTAGGAAGCAATTGAGGAAGTGGCTGATGGCAGCTGATAAACCTGACAGCTCCACACCCTGCAGCGAGACAGAGAAATCAATGGTGGAAGACACTTGCCATCACACAGGCACTGCTGACCCCAGTCTCACACAAATCCAGTCCTACCAGAAACAGGAAAGTATTCCAGGAGAGGAAGGCAATATATGCAAGAGCAGCTAGCACAGACAGAATGTTGTAGATTTAAGTATATACCTACATATATACAAATGCATAGTTCCATTTTGGGCTGCTACCTGGGACAGAGAAGCTAGGGAGCATAAGGAAGGTTTTGACACTGGAATACAGGCAGGTGTGCTGATCTGCTACCTACGAGCAGCTACAAGGATGCAAATCAAAAAGATTCTTAGAAGGGCAAAAGCAACAGTATTGAAGGGTAAAAGGTATTACATAGAAAACAAGCTATGATTTCACTTCTAAAAGCCTTCAAAATAATGAATGAGAATCTGGGGAAGAAAAGCATGAATGATTGCTCTCTGGGAAAGCTGTCTTCAAGTGGGAACTTGTTTTCCCTCACACACAGGCCTGTACCTATTTTAGCACTAATGAGATTGTACTTCCCGTTGCTAAGCAACCCCTGTGAACTGACTAATGAGAGAAGAGACTCCAACAGCTCTATTTGTGGAAAAAGTCATTAGAGAGGACACACAAGGCAAGAGGTTAGACTGCAGGTCATACCTGGAGGTACGTCTTGAAGATGTGTTTAGCCGATCGAGTGATCAATTCACTGATTCCTATTTTCTACCCAAAGGAACAAAGAACAGAGGCTGAAAGTCAGTTGGCAATAACAATGAAAAATACACTTTGAAGTGGGCCTTTATCAGGATATGCAGAAGACATTCTCCAGCAGCAGGGATGTTCTGCATTTGACAACACCCCCAGACCCAGGGAGGAGCACCCCCATGCAGGGTGAGCAGGAGCCAGCCCGTGTGGCACCGCACGGCTCCCACCCTGCTTCCAGGATCTGTGGCAGCCCCAGCCTGCTCACAGCCAGCCCTGCTCACACTCCCAGCCTGATCCAAAGCCCTGATGGTTCTCAGAGGCTTAAAAAACACATGGCTTAAAATCCAACCGTGTTACCTGCTTTTACTCTTGGGAGGCCCTGAAGCACTCTCTATACCAAAGGACACTCAACATCACAAAAGCCATTAAGGATCTGGGAGTAAAACTCCCCATCCACCATTTAAGTCCTTCTCCCTCCTCCTCTATTTTTGAAGCTGTTGATCTTTACACAATTAGCCAAGCTGGAACCTATAGAGGGCAAATTATGCCAGAGGTGGTTTTAATCAACAGTCGGAAGTCAAGCCTGATGCTTACAAAAATGTGATCCAACTGAGCACGGCCAGGGGTCTTGGTGATGAAGTTGATCACTTTGCCTAGATAACGCATGTTGATGCCCCTCTGGTGCATGGCCTCTGCTAAGGTGGCCCCATCCATCGGGAGCACCGTGTGGTCCAGGCAGTCCTTGACCTGCAGGGTATACAGGAACTTTAGTTACTGAAAGCAAACATGCAGGACAACAACTCAGGCTTCATCCAAGTCCCTGTGCAAGCAGAGCCAAGGGTGCAACAGGACCCGGTGGAGCAGCAGAGAGGACTGTGATCAGAGTGTCTGGAGTGGCCCAGGAGAGCAGCAGAGACAGTGACAGCATTCCCAGCTCAGCACACAGCTTCCAGCCCCCTGCCCACAGCCACATAGGAGCTCAGGAGCAGAGCAGGGACTTGGAGAACTCCTGTGGTCCAGGCAGTAAGAACCACTTCCCTTTGGCACCGCTTGTTGAACTAACACTGTGGAACCAATGGGTTTAAGGGCCTCGAAGTCACCAACTAAAAACATTTCCAATGAAAAGACTACAAGGAGTTGTGCACACTTAGCTGATAAGGAGGAATGGCCCTTGCATTCTCAGTTGTGTTGCAGTGCTGATAAGGAGCCACTGGCACAGGTCAGGGAGCGCAGCGCTCGGGGCCCTGCCCGGCAGCCTCTTGCTCACCCCATGTGCTTGTGCAGAATTCTGGGTTTAGACACTAGTGTATCAACTGTCTTAAAGGTTATGCTGACTACAAAGCTACAAGATTTAGAGTTCAGAAACCTTCCAACAAGGAGAATCCCCTTCTACAAAAGTCCAACAACTCCTGAGCCTCTAGGAGTGGAGATCATCAGTTCCCCCTGCCAGTTACAGGACCTGCTCCTACATCCGCATTAGCAGCAGATTTAGAGTCTGGAGAAGGGAAGAGCTGGTGTTTCTTAATCAGCATCCAAACTACTTAAGGCTTACAGAGGGACTTTTTACATTAGATACTAGCAAGAACAATTTCACAGTTCACTCCAAATTATTAGTCACCAACTGAGTCACCTTCAGGGTCAGATAATACAAGAAGCTGTGCAGGTTGCCAAGGGCAAGGGAGCATGACTTACGTGGTCTTTATTGTCCCAAACTTTTTGCAATAGCTGTTAATTACTAGTGCCAAAAATTCTTTGTTGGCTTGAGGTGAGAAAATTGTGCCACGATGCAAGATGGGATAAGGAAAACCCCTCTGCACTTGCACCACTGGTGCTTGCACTGTTCTCCACAGATCACCACCAGTGCCAGACCTGGGCTGCCCAGGGAACATAGTGATTGCTTAGCAGGTGACACTGCTCCCTCAGTGCTTGCTCAGAGTGAGACATTCCTGCTGTCCTCCAGTCCTTACCAAACCTGGAATCTGACATGACAGCAAGAACGCAGCAGCATCCTTCAGCAACTGCTTCTGATCCTGCACCTCCTCTTTGCTAGATTCGGGAAAACGAACACCTTGGAGAGGAAAAGAGAACAACATAAACCACATCAACTCAAAAGAAGAAACAAGACATACGCAGAAAGCATATAATAAGAGAAGATAACAGTTAAAGTGGTTCTGTCTCCCTGGAATTCAAGATGTGTCTTCAAAAACTCATCTATTCTACCATGTGTTGATGGAAAGAGCATTAGCTGCTCTGCTTGGTTAGTGACTGTAATCTCTTGCCCACTCATTCATTAATTCAGCTTTTGAAAGCCCAAGTTCTGCCCTTTATCTGTCCCCACTCTATTGTGAAGTGCTGTGCATGCTGCCAGTGCAAGAGTCAGCTGGCTAGACTGGAGTGGGAACATTTCAGCAGATGGGCCAGCAAACACTGAGTGCCAGAAGCTCAGGGCCTTCTGGACACCAAAATTAAAATAAGGTTTTAAGTTCTAGCTGCAAAGCTGGTGCCAAAGCACTAATCCTTACCAGCCTCGGAAGATGCTTGGGTGTTTCAAAACACATGCTCCTTCTGACACATTTATTCCAAGCTAAATTCAACTATGTGGCCATTCCCTTGCAATTTGCACGCATACAGCCTCAGTATTCACCCCCATAAACACCCTGGGAGCTTCTTCTGTGATTCCAAATAAAACCCACTGATTCCAGCCATGGAAAGCTGCTGACAATGCCTGCAACTGATGTGTGTGTTGGAAAGGGCGCTGTGACCTGCTTACCATCGTGTTACTAAAACAAACCCTGCCCTTCACTGAGGATCCAACATCTGTTGTTTTCTGTGTAAACTGCTATATTAGAATAAAACTTAATATTTTTTCCCCTCCCTCTCCTTCTTTTCATGTGGTCTAGCAGCTGGGATGCTGGAGAATGGCACGAAGATTCTTGGCAGCAACCTGCAGACCTCCCCCGAGCGCAGCGGCGGGAGACAGCTCGCTGGCGGCACTGGGAGCTGGAGCAGGGCAATCAATTACACTTCCTCTGCATCCCTGTGCTTCATGGGGGATTCTGCACCATGCCCAGCCTGCCAAAAGCCAGCTAGTTTTTGTCTTTATCTGGCTAGACACAGTCATGCTCTGAAGGACTAAACCCAGCTCTTTGTACACATACCTGGTGAGAAAATATCTGGGTTAAACCGGATATCAAATGAGGTGTTACTAATGGAGCCTACAGCCTTGCAGGCGTTTCGAATCACTTCTCTGCTTTTGGGATCCACTGGAGCAGGAAGAAAGACAGAATAAAATTAATGTGGATTTCAGAAAATGACAAGCCCAGCTATTAAAAGTTTTATAACTAAAAGCAGCAACAATGGTGCATTCTGCAGAAAGCCATTATAAAACCAATCAATTATAAGATATTTGCAAAGGAAGATAGCTGCAAAATGCAAAGTCTGAACAAGAGCACATAAGATGACCCAGAAAACCCATGGACCTCTCCACCACTCAACCACTGATACTCAGAAATCCAAGCCTGGGATTCCCAAACCCAGCCCTGCCCCAGCCCCACTTGCTGGCCAGGCCCTGGCCCCTGCAGCAGGGCTGATGGGCTTCCTGCAGCCAGAAACACTCACTCCCCTGCCCCACCAGCTTCCAGGACCATCAGTTAGTTCATTGCTGTGTGAAGACCATATTGAGAAGAGCAGCCAGTGCTGGTCCTGGTTGACATCAAACCATCACCTCGACCCCCCAGCCTGGCACAGCTCCTGCCAGTGACACAGCCCCGAGCCCAGGCAGGCAGCCTGGGCTGCTGCTGCTGAGAATGAAGTACCTGCTCCATCATCAGATGCAATGGTCTCAGCGAGCTCCTTCACCTGATCAAGTCCAGTCACGTTATCATCTATTTTACCATCCTCTGACTCAGACTTCTCACTGTCTGCAGCGCCGTTCTCCGGAGAGGCGCCATTTTCCAGCGCTCCTGAGCTCTCCTGTTTGTTGGCTTTCTGCTGCATCAGCTGCAGTGCAGCCAGCTTCATGAATAACAGGTACCTATGGGAAAGGAAAAGCAGAATTCAGCACAGCAGGACACTCCAAGAGGATAGCCACTGCTCTGCAAGGACAAACCTCACCATGTTAGCATCACAGACTGTACGGTTTCCCCTGTGGGAAGGCAGGATGTAGACCCTCTTCCCATGAGCTTTTCCAAGGGCACATCAGTTTGTGACAAGAAGCAAAACCAAGTGGATTTTCATTACCCATCATGATAGGAAACCAATCTCTTGCAGTGGTTACAAATGGCTTCCCACTCGCAGCACAGCAGGCAGCTCAGGAAGGCTCTGGCTGCCAGAGGCACAGGACGAGTCAGACACAAACCAGTGGCAGCTTTGCCAGAAGACCTCAGCAGGGAGAGGCCCAGCCTCTGCCGGCCAAGGAAGAGCAGCAGCACCCTACAGCCACGGTCCTGCAGGCTGCTGGTCTGGAAGCTCTCCCAGGGACAGCAGAGCCTGCCTGCAGGCACACAGTGCCAGGCAGGCCCTGGCTGCAGAACTGGTTGCTCAGCAGACAGCAATGGGAGGGCTGGTCCTCCTGGCAGGCAAGGCAGCAGCTCTGGCCATCTGTGGTGGCAAAGCACCTGCAGCACTTCACATGGGAAGTGGGAATGTCGACATCAGCACCACACGACTTTGCCTTGTCTTGCTCCCAGAGCTCCCACCTCCTCGCCTGCACCGAGCCAGCCCCAACGCCAACACATCCCACCATAAAAGGGCCTGCAGCAGTTCCCATTGGGAACTTCCTTCAGCCTCTAGGAAAACAAGGTAGCATACAAGGCATCTTGAGAGCCTTAGAAAGAAGCATAAATCCTTCCCATTCCCTAGCCATCAGGTGCACAGGATACCTGCAGGGAAAGAAGAACTTCCAAATGTTTGGACAGAAAACAACAAAAAGAGACCTGGAGATTAAAAAGCAAACCACCTCTTTCTATGGCTCCTTGAAACCCTGTCAGAATCCCTACTATTTTCACTTCTCGTTAACTGAGTTTCTATAATTGCACCTGCAGGGCCAAGCAATGGGGAAATTAGCTGCCCACTTCTGGGAGTTCTGTTGTGATGTTCCTGGGACAGCGCAGCACGGTCCTGACCTGGACTGTCACTGGCTGCAGGTGCAGGAAGGGGGAGCTCAGCTCACCTGTGTTCTACAAAGGCATCAACAAGCTCTTGCCGGAGACAGCAAAGTTTGTGTCTGTGCTGCTTGGGGAACCCCATTTTCTTACATTCCTCTGGCATCTCCTCCCCTTCAACAGGCAGGAAGTTTAGATCTGGAGGGAACGTGCGGAGCAGGTCCAGGATGTAGTGACGCCCATCGTTGCCAATAATGCCTTTGCACTCCACCGAGGAGCACAGCTCCACCTCCTCGTTCTTGTCATTGAGGACTCTGTGCTTCTGGATCTTTAGTGGCCTGCTGGTCTTCTCCAGCAGCTCCAGATACTTGGGGTGTGAGACAACTGTCTTGCCAAAGTCTATTGACCCATAGATGACGCTCTGTTCCTGCTCCCGTTCCAAGATGCCAGGAATAATGGACTGAGCTGTCACCCTGTAACCTCTGTAATCCACCACCACAGTCCCCAGCGTGTACAGCCCTTCCACATCCACAGCATTGTAGGTCCGCACACCGTTCAGATCATTGGTAGGAGCTACATAAGCAGCAACATCTCCCCCAAAGTCTTTGTAGTGGTCACGGACGTCAAAGCCCAGGCTGAAGAAAATGTTGTTCCAGATGAACATCTGCATCTTGGTCTCCTCACTGGGGTTGATGGCCATAACGTTGCCATCAATGACAGCCATGGCTCCTCTTGTGGCTGCTGCAGTGAAGTCACTGTGAACCTAGAGGCATGTAAAGAGAAAGCTGGGTAAGGAAGGGCTCCCACCCTCCCAGCACCTTGCTCTCAAAAGCTCCCTTCACATTATTCCTTCCCTCCTCTCCTCTTGATGGCCTTCCAGCAGGCAGCTCACTTTTGAGAGCCTGGCTAGTGCCTTGGGTACAAGTTCCAGCAGCCAGAACATACGGGATTAGCATGGCTCAGTCTCATTAGCTCTCAGCAGAGAAGAGCTTAGGGATAAGAGTGTCCCTGTTCCTCTCACCCACTTGGAGGACTGGATCAGACAGATCAGCAGAGGAGCAGGAGGCAGCTGCCTCAGGTCAGCAGGGAGAGACAGGGCCAGGGGCACAACCCTTCCCCATGGGACTGGGAGCAGAGGGCAGACATCTGGAAAGAACATGACCCTTTAGCTTACAATTAGGGATTCTCCTCTGGCAGCTTTTAAAGGGTGGTCCACGTGAAGCCTCCAGGCACAGCAGAGGCAGCAAAGAAGGGGCTATGTGAGGAGGTGCCTGCACAGCCCCAAGTTACCTTGAAAATGGCTCGTTCCCTCAGCAGCCTCTCAGGCAGGTTCTTGCGTGGCAGCTCTCGTGTGGTCTGCAGCTCCTCGTTCCAGTCTCTGGTCTGAAAGAGTCAAAGCCTTGTGGGAAGCAATGCATTGTGCAGGAAGGGACTCACAACTCTGTGTTTCTGCTTTACAAGGCATTCGTGAGAGAGGGAAGGGGAAGGGGCAAGAATTTAGGCTGCCATAGAGATCAAAGGAAGTGAATTAGCAGCAGGAATAAACACACCTTTTAACTGGAATTTATTCAACAGCAGTTTGGGTCAGATCTTGCATTAGCCCAGGTGATGCGTAGCAATGCCACTGGCTCTGGAGGAGCACGGTGCAGGTTTCATCAGCCAGCACACTGATGTGCTCACACCACAGACCAGCAGCCCAGGGGCAGCAGTTACAGCCCTGCACTGCTCATAGCCTGCAAGGCTTTGTGCTGCAAAGCTGCAACTGGAGCACCTGGAACAGTTTTCTTAGAGACACAAGAGCAGCTACCTGACTGGCAGGGAGGGGGGTGCTCTGCCTTCCCTGCCATGTGCTCCTCAGAGCAGGGACACAGGATTTATAAACACCTGAGCAGAGGCTGCTCCCCTCAGACCTTTATGTGCTCAGGGAGCTGCAGCCGGGCAGCCCAGCCCCTATAGTCAAGGGGGCTCTGTGAAGAACAAGGACTCCCACAAACATCAGAGGTCTGCTTGAGAAGAGGTAGTAGCCAAGCTCCTGGCAGGGCTCTGGGGCAGAGCCAGACCAATACCTGTCCAGGGATGTGCTCTTCGTAGCCCAGTCGAGAAGTGTAAGCGTCTTCTGCCCGGACACAGTCCATGGCATGTTCCACTTGCGGAGCCGTCCAGCTGTACACTTGGAAAGGAGTGGCTATCCTTTCAAAAGGGTGTCTCTGAACCCTAGTTTGGGAGAGAAAACAATTAGACATCTTCCAAATGAAGATTTCTTCCTATTCTAAGAGAATTTTCCTTCTGCTGCAACATCAGCTTCTGACAAACAACAGAACAAGACGAGGCCTCAGGGGCAGCAGTGAATTCCACTTCACAAGGACTATAGACTCCATGATGACTGGCACAGGCAGCATCTCTCAGCAGCAGCCTGGAGAAGGACCTGGGCTCTCCCCATCTCTTATCCCCACATTTTATTCCCAGTTGTATCCCCCGAGATCCCCACCACACTCTGCCTCCAAAGGATGTCCCCTCCCACCCCTCAGGCTGCCCTTGGTGCTCACAGGGGTCCCTAGGGGCTGTGCTGTGAAACCTGCCCACAGCACCCCCGAGGAACTGGAAAAGCAAGTGGTACCAAACAGCCCCGTGTGATCTATCTGCTCTCAGCAGGTACTGGAGTCTCATCTGTATTTACTTCTGGCCCAAGAAACAAAACAGTATAATCATTTTTAAATGGCCAGATAGTCACAGTGGTGGCTGGAGCCTGCTGCTGATTTCCAGCCCTTGTCTAGTGTCACTTTCATCTTCTTAATGAGAGCAGAAGCAGAGCTCTTGAAAGCCACACAATGTGCCTGTCAATTTGCACCCTGCTGAGCTGAGGCAGTTCATTAAGTGGACTCTAAAGAATGACAGGCTTTTGCACAGGACCCACTGTCCTGGAGCAGAATAAATGGTCCCTGCAGCAAGGACAGGAGAATGAAACAATGCATTATTGTTTTATTATTATTATAGGACCTAGAGGAAATTAGAAAAAAATTAACAAGCACAGCCATGTTAATGGCCAGGTAGCAGCCCAGTTGCTGCTGCAGCATGTGGCCATACTGCCATGGCAATGGGAAGCTGTCGCCACCCTCTGCTTTAGGCAGAGCCAAAATCCATAAATCTACATGCTGTGAGCAAGAGTCATCTGGGAGCTGCAGCCAAGAGAAACCCCCAGCAGACAAGGATGAGGACTCTGGGCTCCTCTGGCCTCAGGCACTGCCGTGCTGAACAGCCCCAGAGAAGTCACCTCGGCTCCAGCTCCGTGTTCCAAGCCTGGGAAAGCCAGTTACCCCAGGCTGCTGCCATGGTGCTGAGTCAGGTGTTCTGTGGTCCTTGCTGCAGAGACTGGTGTGTCCCAACCACCCCACTGCTCTTGTGAGCCCAGGCCAGCAGGGCAATCCTTGCTTTGTCAAGAGTGGCATCCAGCTCCCCCAGAAGAAGCCACCTCACTGAGCCTCCCCAGGCAGCTTCACACCAGACCACTCAAGGCAACTAGAGAGGAAAAAGTGCTGCTACCGTTTCTTCTGCAGAGCAGAGAAGTTTTTTTTGAAGGTAGGGCTGATCTGGTTAAGTAGTTCCACCAAGGAATGACTGAGAAAGCTGGGGTTTGCAGGTTTGGGATTGAAGTTGTATGCAGTAGACCTGCAAGAGAAAAAAGAAACAAAGTCACATGTGGCCATCATACCTGAGGCCTCCCACGCCCTGGGAAGGCAGTACATGCATGAGATCCCACCTATGGAAGGCCAGCACAGTGTGTCCTCAGGGCACAAGGGCTGATTTCACAGAGCTTCCCCAACACACCAGAAGGCCTTCGCTTACCAGAGAACCCAACAGCAATGGCACCAGTTACACCAAGCAGCTGGTGTCTTCCCCAGATACAGAGTCTCCTGGCTGGAGAGCTGCCAGGAGCACACCGACAGGTCCTGCTCTCCAGGCCACATTTTGCCAAACTCAAAAAGGCCACTTGGTTCATGTTCATTGTGCCACTTGGTCTCCTGGGACCTGCACTCAGATGTGCTCCCTCAGACTCATTACTATAAACACTTATTTTACAGCTCTGGGGAAATAGTGGACAACAAATAATTTCTTCCATGAAGAGACAGAGGTGGAAATGTGCTTGAATTTTATCTTCTATGTTTTAAGCTCTCCTTCTCTTCAGCTAGCTTCATTCTCCTTCTGTGAATTATAACCTTGTATTTCAAACATGCAGTTATGGTTGCCCAGGCAATTATCTGGATGGCAGGATCAAGGCCACCCAGAGATGTTCCTGTGCTGATGGTTGCTCACGTACAGCAGGTTTGCTGCTCTCAAGTTCTCTACTGCTCACCCTCAACTCTACAGATCTCTGTTACAGGGCTGGACGGACCCTGTGCCTCCCTCAGCACAGCTGCTCCACAGGCACAGCACAGCCACTCTCACAGTCTCAGAGTCACTACTTGAAAAAAAAAATAAACCTACCCAAAACTCTGCCCAGGTTGAAAAGTTCTGACAGGCTGTGCTTTTGCTCTAGGGCAAAATGAGATAGTTGCAATGGTCAGGAAGGAATTCCCTCCCAACTCAAAATGCTCTAATTAGCTGATGACATTATGGGAAGTTTAAACTTTCCCTAAAGCACCAGGCATTTATCCACGGCAGAGAAATGGTACCCAGCATAACTGAACAGCCCAATCCAGTAGAGCAACTCCTTCAAACCCCTGCGAGCAGCCAATGGAAACAGGCCACTTTCCACCCAAAAAACCACCCAAAACAACAGGTGTTTGTTGTGGGTTCTTTTTCAGTTGGCTACAGAAAACTCCTTGCTGCAGGGCAGGACAGGGGGAACCTTGTTACTCACTGGTTCAGGTAGAAGCCCCGGGTGGAGGCGGTGATGCTGACGTGCCGGTCCTCCACCGTGATGACGTACAGGTACATGAGGTCACCGTGCATCTTCCGGTTCCCGGGAGGGGGGTTCCAGCTGCTCATCGTCAGCACCTTCAGGCACTGCAAAGGCTACAGAGGAACACAACAGAAGCAGCTCCTGTCAGCAGGAATTGATTCCCCCGAGTTACAGAGCCATTCCACGCACACGCCAGATTCCTTCTGCCTGCCACACTCGCTTGTTCCAGAAACAGCTCAGAAAAAAGAACCCGGTCTCAAGAGCAGCACCTTCCTGCAGCCACTGGCAGTCCACTGCTTTGCCTCAGTTTGCTGCCTTTCACACCGTAAGACACAGGCAAAAACAGACACCCTGGGCCTTTGGGCTGCACCAGGCATGGATTTCTTGCTGTACTGGTTTTCAAATGGCAGCTTCTAAACCAGAAGCCAAGTGGGAGGGTATGGCAAAGCAAAGGGTAATTTGTAGCCATCTGCAGATCCTGCCTCTAGGACATAGCAGAGAAATGCAGTTCTCCCTTCCCTGCCACCCCTCCCAACAGGACTGGCAATTTTACACTCTGTGGATGTCCAGACTGGGTGTCCAGTGTCTTGCAGACAAGCTCTTGGACTTTATGCTTTTGCCTAAGCAGTGCCATTCCAGCACTCATTAGGCATCAAGCAGAGCAAATCCCAAAGTCCACTTCAGTGCAGCTTTCAATCCCTGAACACTGGTTTGCTGCAAGGAATGTGTGGATAGCTGTTGTAATGACTCTACCTTCCAGTCTCTGTTCTGGGGCTGGAGGGCACACAGGGGTCTCTCTTTGCTACCTGGCAGGATATGTTCAGGAGGGGTGCAGTCAATTTGATCCATTTCAGTACCTTTCTTCTTCCGTTTTCCACTGTCTAGAATGTACAGAGATAGAAAGTCAGTGTTGAAAAACTCAGCATTCCCTCCTCCAGTAACTACTGAAGGAGGAATGCAGAAGTGCTCCCAGTGTTCTCAGCACTTCAGAATGACCTGGAGCAGCTGATCCTTACGATGCATTTTAACGAAGCAAGGAGTCAGGGGAAAGAAAACACTGACCATACCAGAGAAGCCCTTTTGCCCCATACCTCCTAAGTCTCCTTCAGTGAAGACACTCAGGAAGGACAGTGAATTACAGTCCACACCATTGAAAGCATCTGATGGGTCAAGACTCTTCAGAAGGTCCCGAATGTGACGCACGTGTATCCTGGCTTCTCGCACTGTGTACGGCTCTGATGAGCAAAGAGGGAGGAAAGAAACTGGAATTAGAGAGTTGCTTACTCCTCTGGCACACAGGTCTCACAAAGGAACCACAGGAAAGGGCTGCCAAGTGGCCAAGACCACTCCCTGTGAAAATTCTCACTTATTCCCTCCCGAAGTCTGAAGAAACTTGCCTTCCACCACCTTCAGCAGCGAGCCCTCCTGCAGTCCTTCAATCGTTTTGAGCTCAGCAAAGTTATCGAGGACGTTGCCATCCAGCTGCAGGGAGAAGCAAGTCCGGTGGCAGGTATCCTCACGGTCCATCAAAACTTGGTGGATCTCTTGCACCATCTCTTGAGGAGAGACCTTAGGAAGGGAACAACCCAGACAGTTATTAGTCCTCAAGTGTGTTCTTGCCAAACTTTGTCCCTCTGCTGCAGAATCCAACACCTCTGGTACCTCTCCAGGCCCGGAAAGGCTGACTCTAGCTCTCCCTCCTGTCCCTGCTGAAGGGCACTGCCACCTCTGGCAGGGTTGGCCACCCCAGCTCCATCCCACAGGGCTTGACACCCAGAGGTGTCACAGCTGGTGCTGTGCCAAACACTTGGTACAGGACAAAGGAACAGAAGGTGATGGAGAACAGTGGGGGCTCTTCCCTTAACCATTCACATGGCACATTTGTGGTGAGGATCTGAGCGCTGCCCATGGAAAACTGACCATTTCCCCCCTGCCACAGTCCCCACAGGGTGGTGTGGCACATCTGTGCCAGTGCCACCCCTCCAGACAAGGCCATCTGCAACTGTGGCTCCTGCGAGGCCAGAAATCACCCCAGCCCAGGCACCAGGGCTGCTCCTGCCCCCCTGCCCCTGCTCTACAACACTGGCTCCAGCCAGAAGGACTCAGGGTAGTTTACATAAGCTGTTGTAAACAACCTGGCCTACTATTATTAGCCTATTAAAACTAACAGCCAAGGGGATATAAGGGAGAAAAAAGCTAGGCTGAGATACAGCTAGTTCCACAGGGGAGGGAATTTCACTGCCCTCCCTTTTGGTCTTGGGGAGGTAAGGCCTCCCACTGGGTTTAGTCTCCAGATGCTCCTCCCCGCAATTAAGAGAGACTTCATTCAAATGGTTTTGGTGGAGTATGGAGCTAAGTCAGACTATCAGCTAGGCATGCCAATGCCTGTCCTGAGCTGGCAGCACATGTCACTGTCCCCATGACACATGCAGAGCAGAGCTCTCTGTGCACAGCAGGAGCAGAGGCTGCATTGTTCCCTTGATCTCCAGACTGGTGCTTGAGCTCCCTGAGCTGTGCTAGTGTCTGTTGCTGTTCCAAACCCAGGTGGGCCCCAGGGAGCGTCACGTCACAGCCGCTGGGCAAGCAAGGGATTTTTGTTGCCTGTGAATCAGACCCAGAAATCATGTTTCCACATCTTTCCCCTAGAACAGCCATTTCCCGTGCTCAGCTCCACGCCTGAGCTCCTCTGCTCCTGGACAGCAGGAGCCACACCTCAGCTAATCCTCCCTCCAGAGGCTGGACAAGTCAGGGAGCTGTGACCTGCCTGAAGGTACTGTCTAGGCCATGGGGGCAACAGGGGCCTTCCTGGGCACAGTCCCCTCTCCCCATCCTTGCCTGGTTGGCTGAAGGGACAAGGCTGCATGTGCCCTGGCTCCAACGCCTCCCGCCTCTGTCCCCCTCCCCAGCCAGTGAAGAGAGGTACCTGCAGGGAAAAGGGCTCTATCCCTGGAGCACAGATCTTGACAGTAAATCCTGTGTCCTGTATGACGATGACCTCCTGGTCGTTCCCATCTTCTCCTGGGTCAGTCTCTTCGTGGCCGTTCTGCCTGGCGTCCTTCTCGCCGTGCGGGCCGCTGCCGTTCATCAGTGCCACCCCCGGGTGCTCTGGGCGGGAAGAGAGGGGTTGAGTCTGAGCAAACGGACTGTCCTCTCCCAGGGGCTGGAGAGACCAGATCGGAGAGACCACAGCCCTCTGGCCAACCCAAGAGAACCAGGGGTTAAGAGGCAGGAAGCATTTTACTCTGCACTTGGTGTTTACTAGAGATAGGTGTGCCAGGCCCTTCTCCTCACAGCGTAATTAAGGCGCTCTGCTTGCCTGCGGGGTTTGCATCTTCCACAAACCGCGTGCGGAGAGGGCAGGGAAGGAAAGCAGGAAGGATGGGTCAGTGTACAACATTCAGCTTAGTCTTATGAAGCCTCTTAATTAAAAGAAATGGGGGTGTGGTGCTCTGTGGCCCAGAGGCAGCTGTAACCTCTGCACCAACATGTTGCACAGCTCCTGACAGACCCGGCAGGGCACAGCTCAGCCAGGAGAAGGGAGGGGAGCAGACGGCAGAGGCAGCTGGGCTCCTCCGCAGGCACACACGGCTCCCACGGCCCTGCCCGCACCCGGCCACCCTCTGCACTTCCCAAATACTTTGCTGAGATCCCACGGTGCCAGGGCGAGGCTTTGCCTAGGCAATTATATTCAAGAAAAAGGTGATGACATTTCAAATGCTCATTTAGACAGACATGTCAGAGGGATGGGAGCTCTCGGCACCTACTTCACTGCTCCAGTGGAGCATTTCCTTTTCCAGTAAGGCAGTGTCAGGGAGTAGATAAGATCTAGGAAGCTACAGGTCTCCTACAGCAGCCTACAACCACCAAACCAGGCTCTTTGTCACAGAGTGGTTGCAGTTGGAAGGGACCTCTGAAGATCATCTAGTCCAACCCTGCTGCCAGAGCAAGATCACCATAACAGATCCCACAGGAACATGTCCAGATGGGTTTGGAATGTCTCCAGAGAAGGAGACTCAACAGCCTCTCTGGGTTGGAAACACTCTATCCCCTTGCACTCCTCTGAAGCACAATACAAGGCTACAGCACCAAGCCCTGCTGAAATGTCCCCAGAGGGTCACGCTCCTGCGTCAGACTATGACTGCCAACAGCAAACCTGCCTCAGAGACAAATGTCAAGGCTGAATTAGGATGTGGTGAAAGAACAAGAAACACAAGGACAACACACCTGTTCCAGAAGCAGCAGAGCTACCTTGAGCAGCCTTGGTTGCCTTCAGCATCCTGGCAGCTGCTGCTCATGCTCCCTGTCACCATGCGTATGTCCCCAGCACGAGCTGTTAATTTCTTTGACAGATGACACCACAGGCAAGCCAGACAAGGCCTGGCTCCAGCTCTAGCAAGCTGCAGTCATGCTGTAAAGGAGGAAGAAAAGCTCCACACAAGACTGCCCGAGATGTGATTTCAGAAAAGTCACACCATGCCCGGAGTGCTGGGGAGAGCCACTCATCACACCCTCCAGCCAGCACAGCCGGCTCCTTCTAAGAGCCTCAGCACCTGGGGACAGGGAGAGCGGGAAAGCTGTCACAGAAGCACTGCACCCGGGGCTACCAGTACCACAGACATGAGGGCTCCTGAGCCACCCTCACCCTGCCCACCCAGGCAGGGCAAGACCACATGTCCATGACCAAGGACCTTTTCTGACACAGTCGGATTCCAACCTCAAGGCGCCCCTTACACACAGCAGAATTCCTCTGGCCACTGAGGTGTGGAAGGGGCAGCCCAAGGGATGTGCCAGCTCCTGTCTCCCTGCTCTCACTCCCAGCCATGCCACCTGTCCTGATGCTCCTGCAGCCTGCCCTGTGCCCTGCCAACAACGGTTGGCAGGACATTCCCAACAGGGACACTGCCAGGTCTGAGTAAATGCGATTTTGCTTTATGTATTTTACCTAAGCAAAATGCAGAAGAGAAGGTGCCTCCATCACAATCAGAAATTATCTGGCCAGCTTGGAGCTGGAAGTGGGGAGGAGAAAAGCAGTGCACAGGGACTAACCCGACAGAGGAGACAGGCTTCCCACAAGAGCTCAGCACCCCAAGCATAGGCTGGTCCTGAGCACAGCAAACGCCTTCAGCTGCAAAGCAAAGTGAGACCTGGAAAGCCCACACACAGCAAGGAAGAGTTACCAACCAAGACCACACTTCTTCTTTTTTGACTACTATCAGATCCTCAGACTACTGATCGTTTCAGAAATTGGAAGACTGTTTCTTGTCTGCAGAAATACAACTTATTCACACTTTCCACCTCTCCTTCCCTACTTGAGTGAAGCTGGGGCTCGCACAGCTCTACCCTGTGTGACAGAAGAGACATGTAGAGGCAACACCTTCTCATGCCAGGAGATCCAGCTCCAGCCAGCAGGTTAGCCCTCTGGTTTAGGGCGAGGGCTTTCCTGTGGGGTTTTTATAGAATGGGCATATTTTGATGAAAACAGGGAGTTTTGTTTCAAGCCCAGGTGATGGGAGCACAGGCAAGCATGCCTGGGGACATGCTGCCTTGTCCTGTGTGCTCTCCCTGCAGGAAACGGAGCTCCAGGGACATGCCAGCATCCCAGCAAGGACCCTCCTCCTCTGGGCCCAGGGCTGGTACCTGCAGGCGCAGCAGAGCCTGCTGAGCTCTGGCTCTGCTGGCTGCCAGCCCAGCTGCAACACCATGTTCTCACTGCTACTCGGGGCACAGCACAGGCGAGCAAACCCCACAGGACTGCAGCACGGGGAGCACGGGAGCAGTGCAGCCCTGGGGAGGGAGGAGGTGGCACAGGTACCATCTCACCAGGAGGAACCAACCGCCTGACCCAGCTTGCAGCTGGCAGAGAGCATCAGTGTAAGGATTAAGTTTCCTCTTTGCACCTGGACAAGAGTACACACGCCAAGGTGACAGGGCCTGTTCAATCACTACTTACAGTGAGTCTGCAGAGGTGGCAGGCACTTTGTCAGCCTGATCAGGCAGGACCCCACCACCAAAGAGGGTGAACCTCAATATTAATGGCTGCAGACAGCATAGATCAGGGCAAGTATTAGTTAGCAAACAAACCTTCTTAACCAAAGTCAGTGACTAATTTTTTTTCTTAGATTGTGAGGTTAAAAAGAGACTATGCTAGCAAGGACAGAAGCCACTCTGAGTTACCATTTAGTGCCATATTGGAAGGACTGGCATGGACTGCAGCCATGCTATGCCAGAGCCTGGAGAAGCAGGAGAGAAGGAAAGCAAGATGCTTTCCTGTGTGGCTGCAGGATGGCAAAGGCTCTGAGCAAATGCTGCTCAGCCCCTGCCTGCCCCACACTCCTGTCCATGCCACTGCAGGCCAGGCCTGGCAGATCTGCTCCCATCCTGTACAAGAACCACATTTTCAGCCACAAACAAGAGGATTTGCCTTGTGAATTAAGGAAAAAAACCAAGCAAAACTCCCTCATGTTTGTTTTGCTGACAGGGCCAAGGTACAAACAGGTCCCTCTGTGGTACACACCCTGGGTGGGATATCTCGCCTCATTCCTCTTTTTTCTTCTGCCATGAAGTTAAAATGTCACCTGGCCTCCCCTCTCCTCCGTCCTGCCCCATCCCGCGGGCACACGCAGCCACCCCCCCCCGGCACGGCCACAGGGCGCTCGGGCCACACAAAGCGCCACGCCGCTCAGCACCTAGGAGTGTGAGCTTCTTTTTCTTCCTCTTCTTCTTCTGCTGGTGCTGCTTTGAAGGCAGTGCTTGTGCCTGACAGTCAGGATCAAAGGTGCTGGGGTGGGCAGTGGGGTCTGTCACCACAAAACCAGTACTTGTGTCCTGAGCCTTAGATGACACCTCGCCATGGGGAAACGGCAGCACAGCTGTCCCTGGGGCTGGTGTGGGCTTCCCCGCACTTGCTGGCAGAGCAGAGGAAGGTGTCCCAGGGCTCCCTGGGGAGGAAGCAGTACCTCTGTGTTTTGTTACACCATCTGGACCCGCTCTGGCTGTGTCTGACCACCAGGCTGCTCGTCCCTCGCTGTGGCCCTGGCCTGTGGGTCGTGCTCTAGGGGCTGCATTCCCCCTGTCAGCTGCTGCCACGTGCTTCTCCCGGCCACAAGATCTGTGGGCTAAGCTGCTGTCCTCAAGTTTCACACTGCTCTGGCAGGCCTCGAGCAACTGAGCATGATCGACCAGCCCTGCCGGCCCTTCCCCAAGGTCGGCTGGAAGGGCAGACGCTGCACAGGATGCCTCTGCCTGCTGGAGCAGGCCAGCAGTGCCGGCACCGGGTCCCAAACAGCTCTTACCACAGACTGGCACCATTCCTTCTTCGTCTTTGTCCTCAGAGAGGTCTCGGATGTATTTGGTGCATTTCTGATGGCTTCGAGTCACCACCTCGCTGGGGATGATGTCTGGATATGGCCCAGCACACTGGGCAGCTTCTGGCACCTCTGGGCAGATGGTGCAGCTCGTGGGAGCCTTTGGTAAGAGGGGTGACCTCTCATCGGGCGAGTTACAGCTGCGTGTCTGGAAGATCAGATCGGTGACATGCCTGCAGCAGTTTGCAAAAAGGCTGTTCCCCATGATCACACGCAGCCTGGCTCATCCAGCACCGGATTAGAAGAGTTTGTTTCGTTTGCAAATCTCTTGTTTGCACTCATATATTGAAGTCCCCACAAGGCAAACTCCCACACAGCAGCCCTCGCCCTCCGCAGCCCAGACCTGCTCGCCTTCTCACGCAGTCAGCCGCCTTCTCCAAAGAAGATTCCTGCTTGGCCCCAGGGTGGTGGGAGGCAGAGGCCCAGCAGCTGCCTCGGCGCGGTGTCCTGCGCACCCTCAGCTCACCAGAGCTGGCGCGGGGCTCTCCTGAAGCGCTTCCCAGTGACCTTCACCCGCCCTGCGCCCTCTCCCTGCCCGCCAGGCTCACACCATCCCGGCATCCGCGGTGCCCCGCACAGCTCCCAGCAGCTGAAGTTCTCCTCTCCCCGCCGCCCAGACACAAACCAGGCACCTCTCCAAGAGGCTCCTCAGGCTTGCCCAGGGATGCCGGCCCAATCGCCCCGGCCCGGGGGGGTTATAAATATCCCGACCACCAGTGCAGCATGGGACGAGTGCTGGGGCACGGCAGCGCTGCCAAGCCTGTGCGCAAGTGAGGTGCACTGAGTGACAAGGCGAGGGCAGTTACTATGGCACGGCGGGGCCCGCGCACAGCCATCCATGCTAAGCAGGCCAGCACAAAACAGCCAGGCAGCAAACCAGCCAGTAGTTCCCTGATGGATTTTCTGTCTTCTCACCCCACTCTGCTGTATGGAGCACAAACAAACGACAAACCCACAGACAGAACCCCCTAGCATCACTCCTCTCTCCATGCTAATTTAAGAAATCCCAGCAAACAAAGCAGGGTTACAGAGCTGGAGATTCTGTGCACACTGGGCTGTGCCCCACCTCCCCTGAGCATCCCCCCCAGCCATCACACTCCCACCACCCTGGTTCACAGGGACACATGCAAAGACCCGGACCTTTCAAACACACCGTGTACAAGAGCTGCAGCCTAAACCGACCTGCCCGGGAAAGCCTTCATGTCTGGTTAGCAGCCCTGACCACCCCCCAGCCAGTCTCCCGAGGGGATGAAGGGGCACAACTCTGCGCTGAGCAGAAGAAAAATAAGTGTCACATCCCTAGCGCAAAAATCTCAAACCTAGAACAAAGCCAAGACCGCACAGCTCTTGGGATGACTTGCTCAAGGCCAACACAACACACACAGAGGAATGACAATCTTTTCTCTAAAGAAGGCCCTGGGAAGGCTGGGAGCAGCCCCCACTGTCCTCAGAAGAAAGGCAGGAACCAGCTGAAAAACAGAGCAAAAGCTCCCTGCAGGAAACCCTGGCTCGCTCCTGTGGTCATTTCACAGGGAAGAGGAATCAGAGAGAAGTCTCTCCCACTCCAAATCCTTTGGCTGCTCCTTCAGTGCAGGATGCAAATGCACATGAAATTGTAGCTGAATGATAAATTAAACAAAATAAATAGTTTAATGAATGTAAATAAATTGACTAAATTAGCTCCAGAGATGGCCTCAGTGGAAAGGTTTCTGCAGGACATCCCATCAGGGGAGGTGGGACATGGCACAGACATGCCTCCCTCTGCCTCCCCAGTGGAATCACAGCTTCCCAGGAGCTTGCAGCACTTCAGGTATAACAAGCACTTATTTAACCAGGGCCCGTAGTGAAACATTAGAGCTGCTCTACTGCTGCCATTAAAACCTAAGTGGTTGCAGCCCTTCTGTGGGCAGAGGTACAGGCACTGCATGTCACAGGGACCAGGCTGCAGCCTGCCTGGCCAGGGCTGGTCTGGACACCTCTCCCGAGGCACTGACCACCCAGGGATGGCCACGGGGGAAATTGTTCATTCCTAGCTCTTGTGCATCTGCAGTAAAATTTGGCTGGATATACCTAAACAACTCAAGCCACATTCCAGCCTATTTAGGAGTTTGTGGCTTTTCTGTACAGGCATTGATCCTGAGATTTTTGCACTGCAGCCCCCAGGGCATCTGTGGGGGCCCACAGTGGCTGGCACAGGCACTTACAAGCCACTGAAATGCCTCATGCTTTGCATTTGGCACCCTGAGTTACCCACGTCGTGCTCTCCACATCTGGGAACTACATTTAAACGTGTTTGTAAACTTCGTATCTGGCCAAAACTCTGGAAACTCCGTCCTGAAAATAGCTGGCTGGGTGACCCTGCTCCAACACATGCAACTCAAACATCACAGAAAGCAGGAGCAAAGACTAGGACCTAAGGCAAAGTGCAAAGATCAGCACCAACTGTGTCAGGAAGAGCATGTTTCTCAAATTTCAAGAGCCAGATGAAGGAATTGCATTTCAGGCAGATACCAAGAAACAGTCGATAATTCTCCAAGTACACGTTTCCTTCTGGCACACACCTTAGTTTCAGAAAGCTACTGAAACAGTGAGAGCCCAAGACAGACACTGCCGTGACTGTAGATCTATTTTCCCACCCGAAGAGAGACGTTCTGTCGGCTCTGCAGGTGCCCCTATGCTGAACTGCCAAGAAATGCCAGATACCCACTCATCCCAGACCCACCAACATTAAAAGAGTGGAATGGAACAGAAAGCTCAACTGGCAAACAGGCATGTGTGAGCTCTGCTACATCAATGGGAGATGTGGGAGGTCAGATCCAAACACCAGCCCTGAGATGGCCTTGATACTTCTGGTAAAAACTGACCTGCTTCCAGACAGCAACAGCCCCTGTGGGAGTAGCCACGCTTTGGTTTTTATCTTCTGCTCTCCCTCCAAGCAGCGCCCCGTGGACAGGTTTTACTTCTCAAATGCAAATTAAAAAATGAGTGAACTTCAGACCTTTAAAACTTCCAGAATTAACAACTTTCTAGCATAACCAATTGAGTACAGTGCAAGAAAGCACAGCGAGCACTGGAGAGCTGTGCCAAGAGAGGGGTGTGCTGCCAAGTTTAGTCATTTACAGACGACAAAGACAAACACAGGACTCTGCAACACAACGCTGTTTTTACTGTGCATGAGGCAGTTCTGCGTCTGCAGGTGGATTTATCCAGGTGCATGTTCCTGACCTACTTCCACTTTTCAGCTGGGAAAACCAGGAGCAAGGCTGCTCAGGCAGAGCAGTGAGCTTCCAGCAGGAAGTTTTCTCAGTGGCAGAACCGCTCCGGACACGGTCCCCCTGTGCTCCCATCCCCCATCGTGCTGCACAGATCCTGTGTTATCATGCTCCTTTCCTCCTCTCAGCCTTGCGGCAGCGATCAGATTTCTCTTGCACAATGTTCCTCCAACTCTCCCCCTGAACCCTGTTACAACTGCACATGAAAAAGACCCGACTGCTGCAATTCAGCCCTTTCCAAAACACCAGTGAACCTCCAAGGTCGGGCGACAGACAGCAGTAGCAGATCCCCAGATGAAGACTCAGCCTTCTGACCTTGTCACCGAGGCACAGCTCCGCTTGCCTCCACAGCCGTTTCCCACTAACACCTGCTCTCCTTGCTTTTCTAACAGAAGACATGGCTGGAGATGTGGGTGGCCAGGAAGAAGAGGGATGGAGGGACCTAGCTAGAAAATACCAAATCTTTGGGCAAGGCAAGGTTGGAGAGGACTTTGTGGTAGCTAGAAGCACTGCTGAACTTGCACGAGACAGACTTGTTCTAAAGCAGTGACAACTGTAGGAACAGAAATACTCCAAGGCTGCACACAGAGGCTGTCCCTCAGAAGCCATTACAGGAACCCAACTGTTCACATTTTTGTGCATTTCTGCACTCAGAAGGACAGAGTGGCCCTGAGTTTTGTCTCGCGTGCAAGAAGCAATCTCTCCACAGTCCTCTTGCCTCTTAGAGGCAGAGCAAACAGCCCCCAGGTCCTGATGTCTGGCAGAGGGGTGTATTCCCTCCACGAGACACCCACTCAGAGGCAGCTCTTCTGCACCATGCAGGGTGCCCAGGACGGGTGCTCTGCAAACTGCAGGGGCAGCAGCAGCTACACCAGAGCACAGGCTGATTGTCTCTGGCAGAAAGCAAGGTCTGGGAACCAGAGCTGGTGCTGGGGCAGCCAGGCTGCCCCTGCAGTTCCCACCGCCTCAGCCCCAGGCTCTGGACAGGACACGAGCCTTCCTCCCCCTCCTCCCTGGGGCCAGGAGGTGTCTGAGCAGTCGTGCAGCCCTGAAACACAGGTAGGATGTTTCCCCCTCCCTGCCTCCTCCAGCAGTCAGCTCCAGCCCAGCGAGGCAGGGATTACACAGGGTAACTTTTTAACCCAGTTGCTGGCACTGCAGGCCTGACACCTGCTTTACAAACCAGGGGAAGGGGGAGGCTTTCAGCCCCACACTCCCCTCTCTTGAACTGTGTCCAACCCGCTCCGGCACCAAACACCAATGAACTTTGCCTTAGGTGACAAACTTCAAAAAGCCACCTCGCCACCTCAAATCAGGGGAGGGAGGAAGAGGCGGGCCTCTCCCAGGATACAAGTGCCCCAGGACGAAGGCCAGTCACAGACCACGCTGCTTCTGCCCTTTTTTCCTGTGCGTTAAAGATCAGAGAAAAAGGCTGCACCCGAGTGCCCAGCACAGAGAACTGGTTGAAGACACAATGCACCAAACTCAGCAAACTCCAGAGCAGGGGCAGCCTCACAGGGTGGGTGCCCAGAGCAGGCACTGGGGACCCGGGCTCCCCTGTCCCTGCCCTGGGCCACTCGGGCTCTGATTTAAGGCACGAGCAGCCAGCAAGCAACTAGGTAAAGCATGTCATTTCCAGCTGAGGTCTCGAACAAGCGCCTGCCCTTCCCAGGGAAACTCAACCTCTGGCTTTTGAGCATTTCCTAACGTGCCAACAGCTCCGGTATCCCAAACTTCCAGGAGGATCCAGCCCTCTCCCATCTACCTCAACTGAGAGGCCGCGATCAAACCGCGGCGGCGCCCACGGGGCCCGGGGAGCTCAGCGGCCTCAGAGCGGCCCCGTAACCCCCTGCCCGGCACTACCGGCCCCGGCGGGCCCTGCCCCGCTGCTCCCCCGTCCCACCGCACGCCGAGGGGCCGCCCCGCTCCCCCCTGCGCGGCCACGCGGTGGTGCGGCCCGGTGAAGGTCACCTTCACCGGGGCCCGGCGCTCCGCCGGGCCGGGCCGGGATCGGGGCACCGCACGCCGCGGCCAAGCCCCGCCGCCTCCCCAGGCCTCGGCAGCGGTTCGGCCTCACCGGGACGCGGATAAGCCGCGGGAATCACGCGTCCCGGCCCCGCTGCGGGCGCCGCGGCCTCCGGGACCGACAACCGGCGCCTCCCCGGGAACGCGGCGGCCCGGCGGGGGCTGCGCGGAGCCTCTCCGAGCCGCGGAGCGGGCGCCGGGCCCCGGCACGGCTGTGCCATCAGAAACGGGTTCCCTCGGGAAGGGGACTGGGAGATCGGTCCCGCAGCGGGGCAGGCGAGCCGGGCCCGGGCCGCTCCGCAGAGGTGTCCCCGGCGGGACGAGCAGCTGCAGCTGACAGAAGCGTCTCGGTCCCCGCCGATCCCCCAGACCCAACGTCCCCGCTCCCCCGCAACCTCCCCGGCGGGCCCCGGCGCCACGAGGGGGAAGGCGGGTCCAGACCGCCGGGACGGGCATCCCGGGACGGGCACCCCGGCCCCGCCAGGCCGCGCTCCCGCCGGGCCCGGCCCGCACTCCCGCCGCAAGCCCTGGTGCCTCCTTACCGGGGCGCTGCTGCTGCGTGTCCGCCGGCCTCCTGGCGCACGGTGCCGGGTCCTGCTGCTCGCCGCCCTGCGCGGCGGCCGGCACGGCGGCCGGCGGCATCTCGTCCGCTCTGATCACCATGGGCCGCGCCCGCCCGCCCGCCGCGAAGGACAGCTCGGCCCACGTGGTGCGGCGGCCCCGCCGCTACGGAGCGCGGCTGGGGCCAACCCCGCCCGCCGCGGCGCCTTAAAGGGGCCGAGCCCCCCTCCGAGCGCCCCGCCGAGCAGGGCCGCGGGCCGGCCCCGCACCGCCCCGGGCCGGCCCCGCACCGGGCGGGGCAGCGGGCTGCCTGCTCGGCTGGACTGGGCTTGGCACGGCGCCGGGCGGCGCGGCCCGAGCCGGGCAGGCCCCGCTGAAGGTCACCGGCTGCCTGCGCCCTTCCCGCGGGCCGCAAGGTCGCCGGGCGGGCGGGCCGTGCTCGGCCGCGGCACGGAGCCCCCGGAGGGCCCGGCCTGTGCGCCCCATCCCACCCAGCCCTTCGGGGCTGACGCTGGGGTGCGCCCCAGGGCCGCGGGGAACGGGCAGACACCCCTCCAGCAGCCACCTGCAGGTCAGGAACGGGAGCGGGGGCCAACCCTGCCATGGTGGGCATGCGGAGGGTGTGTGGGGGCTGCCCCCAGCCTCAGGGGAGTGGGGCACGGCTGTGCACCCCGAATCCGAGACAAGCCAGGTCAGTCACCCTCCAGCCCTGCAGGGGCCGCGGGCTCCTGCCCTGGTGGCTGTGGAGAGGCCCTGGGGATGGAAACACGGTCATTCGTGGCTGGAGGTCTTGGGGCAGTACAGCACAACCCGCTTGCAGATTTCAGTCTCTTTATTGAAAAAGGCATATTACAACGACTCCTAAATGACAGCTCCATACTCTAGTCTCGGGTTATTAACACGTTTTGAAAAGCACTTGGTTAAAAAGCAAAGTCGACGTTAACATCATCCTGGCGACTCATGGTGTCATGTAGTAAAACGAACATTCAGACAGAGTCAGAGCCTTGGCATCTCTCCCACCCCAGTGGTTCTCCCAGCACGAGGCACAGGCTTCTATTGTTCTCCACTGAGCTTCACAAACTTGGCCAAGGAGAGTGTTTTTGCTCCAATGAAACCACAGCTGTTCTGGAACCAGGGGAGCTCTACCCAGGGGTGCTTCCCTCCTAATCCCTCTGCCAGAGCCTTCCTGGAGTCCCCAGCACAGCACTGGACAGGCAGAGGGGATGTTCCCACCTGTTGCAGCCTTGGCAGGGACTGGGGTGCTGGCCACCTTCTGTGTGACCTTGAAACACAAGCAAATACAGATGGTGGCTCAGCATCTTACCCACCTGCCCAGGGGAGAAAGGGTCTGTTTTCTCAGGCACACAAAGATCTGAGCTACTCCTCCGTGGCCCAGCAGTCTCATTCCTGCTGTAACTGGGAAGGGGATCTCTCTTGGAAGCCACAAGATCAGCGAGATCTTTCGGCCAGAGGCGGGAGGCATCGCTGCACGCCATGGGGACCAGGTACCACTTGGGCTTGTTTGGGGTGAACTTCTCACACATGCAGCTTCCCCACCTGTTCCTGCTGGAAGGTAGGAGGGAAGGGAGGGTGGGATGGAAGGATTCGATATGGTGACAGTGCCGAGTGTCACACTCTGTGTCCCCCTGCCCACAGGCTGCAGCAGGGAGCTGGGGCAGCCATGTCACTGCAGGGCCAGCCCCCGGCAGCTCTGGCAGTGAGGAGGCAGAGGCAGCAGCCTGGCCTGGGGAGCCAGGGGCAGCTTTTGGCCAGCTTTTGGTCGGCTAGGAGAGGAAGCTCTTTTATCTTTGTGCTCTTCCAGAGCGTGTTGTCTGGCGGGATCCTCCTGGTTGCTGTGCTCACTGATCCCAGGTTTCCCTTGCTCACCCAGCCCCAGCACACTGGCATTGCTGATCTTATCCACAGCATGAGGCAACCTCTGGATGCCAGGGAGTCTTCTCTCCCCTCCTTCGCGTTCCCTGTAAGACTTGGCAGCCAGACACTGCCAGTGCAAGAGGGTGACAAGAACAAACGTGCAGCGAGGCGGCTGCGGCGTCACCACAGCCGAGACTGGCTTGTCAGGCTGCTGGGAAGCAAGGGCTGGGGCTCCCAAAAACAAAAGTCCATCAGCGTGCTGTCAATTGACCTTCCTAATGGGGAGAGCTGGCTGGAGAGCGCTGCCACTGCCACTCTGGGACCTTATTTTGGGGGACTTGTGCGTAGGGATGCTCTGTGCAGAGCAATCCCTGACCACCGCTGGCCCCCGCTCTCCAGCCACTTCCAGCAGGATGTTCCTTGCTGCGTTGCTGCTGGCTTTCCTGGGCATCCAGGAGAGACCACCCCTCAGCCACCAGCACTGCCCCTGGTCCTGCCTGGCCTCCAGCAGGGCACTGCACAGGAAGCCTTGGGTAACACTTGCCCTGCAGCATCCTGAGGAGGTCTCGGGGAGCAGCGGCTCTGTGCCAGCCCTCACCATGGCACCCCCATAGCAGGAAGAGGAGGACACAGCCAGGAGTGCTTGAGTTAGCCCCAGCAAACACATTCAGAAAATATGGCTTTTTAATTAACAGGGTCAAGAGGGAGAACTTCCCAACTGCTCTGCCCAGGGTTAAAATAAGTCCCCTTGCCGCTTGCCCCCTGCCTGCCCCAAAGCTGCACCATTTGAGACATTGATTTCTGAGAGAGCTTTACAAAAAATAATAAGGATAAGAGAGGTTAGCAAACCCAACACATCAAATCCATGAGCCTCTGCAGAGCTGCAGAAGGAGGGGACAGTGCAGAGAAGAGGTGCCCAGCTGTACACAGAAAGCTGGCAGCACGTTGTGGTTTATACACAGAAAACATTGTTTAAGAACCGAGCGTTATTGCTGTGCACCCACTCCAGCCTGACCACCCGGACCCCCTGAACACCCCATGTCTGGAGGTGCTGGCAGGCGTGCTGGGGGCACGGGTGGGAGCTGCGTGTGCCCGGGGGTCCCAGGGGTCCGGCCCCACAGACCCAGGGCACCCACACGTCCCTGTCACACCTGGCGGGCAGCGCGAGGCCCTGCGAGACCCCCGGGGCCCGGGGTGGGGGGCAGGGCCTGCCCGGGCTCCTGCTGCTCCCAGGGCTGGCCATGGCCAACAGCAGCCTGAGTGCTAACAGCAGGAATGCTGCCTCTGTGTTCTATTCTTTTTGTTTTCTTTCTTCTTCTTTTTTTTTTTTTTTTTTTTTTTGATAATTAAATCTCTTGGATCATTTTATATAAATACAAAGATTAAAATAATTTATCCCAACATAATTTCTAGTACAATCATACAGTGTTTCCCCTTCAAAACAAGTGCATGTAAGTGTATATATATATGTATATATATATATATGTGTATATATAGTATCTCTAGAGCTTCCCTCCCCCCCAAGAAAAGCAGCAGCGACTGAAGCAGGTACAGCACGCAGGAGCTGATCCTTCCCGCTCCAAGGGAAAAGCTCAGGGCTCACCCCAGCAACTCATTTCCACATGGGCACGACAGAGGGAGGGGGGATGCTCCCTCTCCATCCCTTCGGGAGCCCCCCCACTGCTGGCAGCTCTGGGGGCTGCAGGGCTTGGGGCCTGCCCAGCTGCCTGCCAGCACCAGGAGGAGCCAGAAGCACTGGGGGGACTGGAAATGAGATTAACTCCTGGAGCAAGCTACTAATTAGTGGCAGAGAGGGAAGGATCCTGCAGCTCAGACAGGGTTGCTTCATTTACATACTAGGCACTAAAAATGACGATTCTAGGAAGGTATTTACACAGAAGGAGGATCATACCTGTCCCTCTCCTTTTCAATGCTCAGTCATGAACACCATGATCTTACCAAGGATTTTATAATAAAAATGCAACACGCTCTATCAGGATTGTCTAGGGAGGCGAGAGGAAAGCAGCCACAGCTACAGGGGCAGCCAGACAGCGCAGGGACACGCATTATCCTTGTCCATCTTACAAGAGAACAGAGACAAACCCTCAGACAAACCCTCTCTGAACCTGAGAGAAATGGCAGAGCCTGCCTTAAACAAACCACTTTGCAATGGGATCTGGGCTGGGAGCATCCCACAGCCTTAACAAGGATCTTACTGGGGCTTTTCTCCCTTGTGCAACTGCCCCCAGGTGCTGGCGGGGCAATACCAGAGCCCCCATGCTGCCCCTGCACCCCTCAGGAGGGCAGTTTGGGCACAGGATGCTTTGCAGCTTTGCAGCTGTTCTCAGGGTGACAGGCTGGGAGGGCAGGTGGGGTCCATGGGGGTCTGCTGGGCTCTGGCTCCTGAGGCAGCAGCTCCAGACCTGTCAGGGGTGCCAGACATTTTCCTGTAGGGCTTTGCCTTCATCCCCAGAGATGCACACCTCTGCAGGGCTTCAGCCAAGGAGACCACTCCAGGGGGACCTGCCCAGGCCCAGCTTTGCTGGACTTCTTCCCAAACTCGGGTGCCTTAGAGACCATGGTAGCAGCAGAGGATGGGGGTGGCAGCCCTGAGGGGAGCAGGAGGGTCTTGCCCTCCGAAGCCTTACTATTCACATCACAGCCAAAGAAAATATACAAAAGCTGCTCATTTCCATCCTGCTAGTGCAGCTCGTATGCTCAGGGGTGGGTTTTTACCAAAGAGCTGGCCTAGGGACTGCTGCTGAGAATCTCGTAAAAGCATTTTAATATAGTATATAAATATTGAACTACAAAAATAGACACCTCTGACTGCATGGGCACGCTGTGGGTGAGCTCGGGCAGGCTAAGCCTGACTGCTCTGTGAGGGTGACGTGTTTGAAGCAGTTTCAAACCAAACTGGAAGGAAATGGGGTTTGATCGTGGCACGAGGCTTCCTCCTGCAGCCGTGGTGGCAGTGGGGTCCCGCGGGGCTGGCGGGCAGGGTGCTGGCTGCAGGCAGGGCCCAAACCAGCGGGTGAAACCTGCCCCTCGCATTGCCCGGAGCAGCGAGACCTCCCTCCCACCTGGCCACTGGAGCTGTTCGCTCCTCTCCCTGCTCCTGCTGTTTCAGACCATCTAGGGTATATGAAGCCGCTGGTTTGGTTAGGAGAGTGGGCACAGCTGCCCAGCGTGGTGAAGGCTGAGTGCTGTATGGCCACCATGCTGGGAGGGACTGGGGAGGACTGAGGGGCCCACAGTGCCCCAGTCCTGGGGGATACAGCAAGGGACACAGGCAAGGTGGATTTTCCAGCCTCTGTTGCTCATGGAAGCTGAGCCTGAGGCTGGCTTGGCCCCAGGGGGGTTTCTGTGCATCACGGTGGACCATGGCTCACTGCCAGCGTGTTCCCCACGTGGCTGCTCTGTCGTCTGTGGGAAACCCAGGCTTGGGTGTGGACGTGGCCGAGAACTGAAATGCTGGTGCCTCCTGCTCCCATGGGACCGATGGCCAGGGTACCACCCTGGTGACAGCTGGGACCCTCCAGCCCAGCCCGAGCCGGTGGTGCTGGAGCTCTCCGAGCTGTGCTGGGTGCTGTGCTGCACACCTGCCTGGCACACCAGCCAGGGAAACACACCCGGCGTCTGCTCCGAGGGCAGCAGGCAGATCTTCTCGTTGCAGAAACGCCGATTTTATTTCTTTTTCTCCTTCTCTTTCTCTCTTTCCTTGGAAGCTTAAGCCAGGTGCTCAGCCGGTTCCCCTCCACAGCCCCCGTCCTGGCTTGCCCCGCGGCACCCGCGGCTCAGGCCGGTGGAGCAGGAGGACCCTCCCAGCAGGGCATCGCTTTCCACTGCCCCCTCCCCTCCGCGGGGACGGGGAAAGGAACCTGGGCCGGCGCCCAGCCCGGTGCCGCCGGGCTCAGGTCAGGCCGTGCTGCCCCGCACCAGCTACTCCCGAGGCCGGGGGGCACCGCGGGGGCCGGAGCCCTGCCTCTTGCCAGGCTCGCCCCTGGCCGCCCTGGCCCTGGCTGCCGGCTCCTGCCGGGGGGCCGTGTGCGCCCGGGGGGGCTGGGCCTGGCCGGGGGGCTCCCGGCGCTGCGGGGGCTCCCGGCGCTGCGGGGGCTGCGGCCGTGCCGTGTAGAGGAAGAGGGCCGGGTCGGGCATGGCGTCGTGGTCGTCCTGCGCGGGGTCCCTGGGGCGGGCACCGTCCCCGGGTGGGCGCCGGGGGTGCGGGCGGTGGCTGCGGCGGCGGGGCCTGCCCTCGGCGGGGGGCTGCTCGGGGGGCTGCTCGGGGGGCAGCCGGGGGCCCGGCAGGCGCTGGGCCGTGGCGTGCAGCTGCAGGGAGAGGTAAGCGGCCGCCTCCGTCTGCTTCTGCAGCTCGGTGTCGAGGATGGTGACTCGGTGGCTCCGCCGCTTCAGCTCCTCCAGGAACCGGCGCTCCTTGGTGCGGAGGCTGGAGCGCAGCGCGGCCACCAGCGTCTCCTTGTGCCGCAGCTCCTTGCGCAGCTCCAGGTTGTCCTTCTCCTTCTCCTGCAGCTGCGCCTCCATTGCCCGGCACTTCTCCTCCAGCTCCCGGTCCAGGACGTCTGTGGGGACAAGGCACAGAGCGGTCAGGGAGGCAGACACGGCCACAGCCCGGCGGGCCTGCTGTGACAGCACGAGGAGGGGACTACCGGCTGCCAGATGGTGTTGGCATGTTCCAGCAGTGCCGTCGGGGCTGCTCAGGCACTTCTGGGAGCTGGGGCTCCAGGACTCCCTGTGAGCTGCTCCGAGCTGGGGTGCCATGGACATGTGGCCGTGTCCAACAGCCAAGCCCGGGGGGAACCAGGGGCTGTTCTGCAGAGGATGTGGTTGTCTTGGAACCTGCTGCCTCTGCCTCCCGGCAGCCTCCTGCTGCAGTTTTAAAATTCCTGTAGGTAACCAGTGTTTCACTCTACAAGTGACTTTGCAGGGGAGCACGGGAGAGCATATCTGGGGCTGGGAGAGAAGAGGGAACAGTGGCAGTGGAAATATCAGCCCAACTTCAGAGGGATCCTCGACCTCATGCCCCAAGACCCCATGGCCTGATGAGAGGATGGCGACACTAACCTAGGATTGTGGAGGAAGGAACCCCAGCCTGGGCATGAGGAGCGGGCTCAGGGGAGCCCATCCTGGGAGCAGGGCAGCCAGGCAGCTCTCCACACTGTCACCTCTGCTTATGCCTGACCTGTGCATCACTCTGCTCTTGGCAGCAGCCGATTGCTAGCGACTGGGTGAGGACGGGACTTGTTAAAACAGAAGCTCTGCATTGAGCAGCAGGTTGCCCATGGTTCCCACCACCCTCCCTGCCCTTCCCACGCCTCAGTAGGTGATGGATGCCCTCCCTGCCCCAGCCCTTCTGAGTCACAGCAGAGGAACCCAAAGAAGTGACTTCACATGGGGCCCTTGCACACTGCTCCTGCACATCCTGCACTGCTCTGGCCAGCCCATATGGGCTCCATCATCCATCCACCCACCCACTCATCCAACTGGCCATCCATCCTTCCCCCATCCCACCTGCTATGGCCCTCCGTGGGTTGTGGCCTTGCACTGGGGACAGCAAAACTATCTTGGAGGTGTTGCATTGGGAAGGATGCTGTGAAAGGGGCAGGAGGAGACTGGAGCATGGCTGGCAGCCAGATTGCACCTCTCCACTGCAGTCTGTTCCACAGGCAGGAAGGAGTGGGGGGCAGCGGCTCCAAGTTCTTTTGTCCTCAGCCAGAAAGTGTTGTCATCTCCAAGAGGAAAGGTGTGCTGCCCACATGGGGCTTTCATGGGGACATGGCCCAGGCACAGATTTCCAACTGCAGCCACTGTGACTGGTGGCATTCCCCACTCTGGGGAACGGGAGCTGCTGGGGAGGGGGTTCACCACCTGGCAGTGAAGGATCTGAGCTCAGCAGGCAGTGGGAGGGCATGGGGGGCCCTGGGGACCCTCCCGACCCAGCAGCCCTGGCTGCACCAAGCCCTGGAGGGGTGCAGGGAGGGGAGAGGCCGCTTGCCCCGGGGCGGGCACCCGCCTGCTGCACCCAGCCTGCCCAGGCCTGCTCTGTGTCTGCACCGGCCCTGCCGGGCACGGGACAATCTGCAACCCTTGGAGCTCCCCAGGGTCTTCTGCAGAGGAAAACTGCTGGATGATGAGATCGCAGGGAGGCAGTTACACACAGTCATTATTACATGCATGGCATTTGAAGAGCAATCATCTGATGGCTCCTTCAGCTACTCGTGGTTGCTCCATAACAGTGGCAAATGTGATCCTGCTCTTCACAGGCTGTTAAAAGACCACGGGTGGGCAGAGACCTGCGGGGGAGCTGTCTGCCAGTGACACGGTGATGGCACTGGGTGGGCTGGATGCCAGGCCAGAGCAGAGCCCCCCTGCGCGGGGAAGGACCTTGGGCTTGGCAGGAGGAGGGGGTGAGGTGGGACTGGGGGTCTGCAACAGGTGAGAGGGGCTGGGAATGCACCGCCCACTGCACATCCCCCTGGGGCCGGCCCAGCCACGGTGCTGCCGAGGGACCCGAACCCCGATGGCGCCGGTGGGAGCAGCCCTGGCACCGCCGGCCCCGGCCGAGCACCAAGCGCCAGGGACCGTGCCCAGGCAGTGCCAGGGATGAGCTTAAGCTTCATCCCCGGGACGGAGGAGGAGAAGGAGCCGGGCTGCTCACAGCGCATCCTCTGCTGGCCGAGGCTGCCCGGGCACTGCTGCCTGTTCCTTGGGGTGGGGGACGTGTCACCCGGAGCCACGCGGTGGCATTCGCTGCCCCCTGCGAGTGCCGTGGAGAGGGCGGCCTGAGCCTGTGGCACCTCGGGACAGAGGCGAGGCCAGGCGGGGCGGGGACACCGCGGGGACACCGCCGCACACCCCGTCCCCGCGGGGCTGTGGACGGAGCGGGGCCGTGGCACCACAGCCCTGCCGGAAAGGGGATGGCAGCGGCCTGGGAAGGGGAGGTGAGCCGGGCACGTCCTTCAGGGCGGTGCTCAGCTCCTGCCCGTGGCTCCGCCGGCCACAGGGCACCCTCCGGAGCGTGTCCCTGTGCGGCTGCCTCTGCGTGTGCGTGCGGGACGCGGGAGCGGCCGGAGGGCCCCAGGCCGGGGGCTACGGCTGAGACAACCCCCCTATCTTACGCACAAACAGGTGCTCTTACCTTGCTGGCGGGCTTCCAGCTCTTTTATTTCCAGGTCATGGGTGAGCTCTGGAAGGGAAATTAGACAGGACTGAGTAGGAGTGTCCCCGCATCCCACGCTCCCTGTGCCCCCTGCTCCCGCGGCCGGGCACGGCCTCTGCCCACCCCACGGGCTGAGCATGGCCATCTCAGAGCACCAGCCACAGGCTGGGCCAAAACCAGAGGATTCCAGAAATTTATACGTTATTAAGCAGCTTTGGCTTCTGGCACCTGCAATGTGACCATGGCAGCACCCATGGGTCCTGCCCCACAGAGCGGGGAGAGCTTTTATTTGTCCAGCTCTGCCTTTTCTTTCTCCAAGAGAGTTGCTGGACCATTTTCAGTGCTTTAAATCAGGACAAACAGCAGAGCAATGGACTGAAAATAGACCAAAGTGTAAGCTGCCACCCAAAGTATTTCCCAATTTACTGCTTCGAGGCTGCTTTCTGCCTCTGCTCGTGACGCCAGCAGGATGGCCTCATCCCGGCACGCTGTGTCCACAGGATGCTCCCCTGCTCTGGGTCAATGTGAACCTTTACAGACAATCCCTTTTGAATTAATTATCACAGCCCACCAAACGTCAGCAGCTCTGGGAGGAGGAGGAGAAGGGCAGCAGCAACATTCAGTTGTTTTGGGACTTTTTCTAACCCCTAAAAATGAGTTCAAAGGGTTAATCTTTGCCCTACATTTTTCTTTTAATCTGCTTTCGTGTTGAGTCTAATCCTCATCACTGCCACCCTTCTGAAATGAAACACTTGGCTCAGGCTGCTCTGCCTGTCTGGCTGGGAAAACAAATCTGTGCTGAGAAGGCAGAAGTAACTGAGGCTGTAACGCAGGTTCTGAAGAGCTTTCAGTGCTCCCGACTGCCCCATCGGAAATCAATGGCCACTGTGTTATTGTTCTGAAGCAAAAATCATAGGTTTGGAGTCTCAGGTATATTTCAAATGGAAAGTAAAGCAGTCACCCACTTCCAAAGAAGACATTGCCCTGCTGAGTGAGAGCAGGGCTGGAGAATGGTCCATGACCTGGTGTCCCAGCTCCAGAAGCCACAGGGGCTGGTGGGAACTTGCCCTGGTACAGTCCCCATCACCACAGAGGGGCAAATCCAGGGGAGAGCACCAGCTCTTGCTGCAGCTCAGCACCCCTGGGTCTTGGAAGCTACTGGGACACCGGGTACAGCCACTACTGTGGGTCCAGGAGCAGCAAACCTGGACAATTATTTACTGCATTACGGTCCCTTCTGGACATGGCTGCTCTGCTGCTGGATCCAGCCTGGATCCAAAGCACTGGAGAGGCTGCAGATGAAGCCATTAGAAAAAAAACCAATGAGAACAGCAAAAGCTTGGAAAAGATGGAGCAAAAGTGACAATTCTGTCAATGCAGAAATGTCTTTGTTTCGCAGGAATCAGGGAGGATGAGAGGCTGGAAGACAAGGAGTAATTAGCTATGGCTGAATTATTAATGAGAGTGATGGCACAAGTTGGGATGAGTTTTGGTGGCAGCAGGAGGCCAGGGAACCACTGCTCCTGTACAGCTGGCCCAAGGGGAGGGTGACATTGCTGCAGCAGGGCCATGAGCAGGGGCTGCAGCTGTGTGCCCACAGTGGGGCAGGTCCCTGAGCCCCAAACTGGGCTGGTGCTGCAGTCCTTGGGGGCTGGGATGGACGGACCCCAAGTGGCTGCTGCAGGGTCTGTGAGACCCTTCCCAGGGGGCCAGGCTCCTGGTGACAGGCCCTGTGTGAGGGGTGCTGAGGATGCCTGGCAGAGACCTCTCCTCCAGAGCAACCAGGGGCAGGGGTAGAGCTGTGCTGGTGCTGCTGGTGTTAGTGCTCATGGGGCACTGCAGCAGCAAGGCATGGCAAGGGGGTACCAGCACCAGCACCAGCACCAGTGCTGGACTGCTGTGGGCTGGGCCAGCAGGAAGGGAAGGGATTTCACCCCTCCATGTGCAAAAGAGTAAAGAGTAACAAAATGTAAACAAGGAAACCTCATTTCCTCCTGTCCTGGAAGTGTCCCCATTATTCACAGCATTCAACTCTCTTCCTTCCTAAATTTAACCCACTGGCACCTGGGAGAAATATCTGGGAGAAATGATGTATTGCTTTTAATGATCAATACACCTTTGTGGGCACAGATCATGTGAGGAAAAGCCATGGATTTTCCATGAGACCATCTTGCTGGGTTTTTCCCTTCCTTTACGCCAGTGAATCCCTTGGAATAGCAACTACTGCAGCCAAACTCCAGCGAGGTGCAGGAACCCGCAGCCCAGGAGGAAGCTGAGCTACCACAGCTAATCCTCCTTCAGAAGTGTGCCCTGAGCATGGCTGAGAACAAAGGGAGAGGGGTTTAATGAGGCATTATCAGCACAGACTCCTGTCTTATCCCCTCCTGGCCAGCTGATGCCCAGGGAAAGAATCTCTGGTTCTTCCTTGTTGCAGTTGGAGGAAGCTGCTGGCATCCATTTTCAGAGGAGTGACTTCAGAGGGGTTTTGAGCCATGTCAGACTTGGTGGCCGTGTAGCGTGGCCCAGGAAGGGGCTGGTGGCACCTGGGCCAGAGGTACAAGCAGGAGGCTTAAGGAGGTGGAGATCCCTAATCCCACTCCAAGCAGGATGCCCTGCAGCTTGGTGCTCGCCTTCCCTGTGTCCTGCCAAAGGGTGGTGTGGAACCAGCCCCGAGGTGCCGGCAGCTCTCCTGGCCAAGGTGCTCTGTGGCCACACAGCTCCCACACACCATGGCCGCCCCAGCACTCACCTGAGCAGTGCTTCTGCAAGCGGAGGATCTCCAGGTGCAGGTCATGGAGCAGCTCCATCTGCTCCTTCTTCAGGAAAGCGATGTGCCGCTGCACGCTCTGGATCTGGTGCTCCAGGGACACGGTCTCCATTGCAACCAAATTCACTGTCCAGGCCTGCAGGGAGCAGAGATGGCTCGTGACCAGACATGCAGCAGCACACAGGGCTCACATGCCCAGAGCCCTCCTGAGGGGCAGAGCTAACAGGGAGGTGGGTGGCAGCTCCCACCTACCCTTTCTGCCAGGATGTCTGTGGCAAAGCCACTCTGCTCAGATCCCTGGGGAGATGGCCCCAAGCCATCCCACCGTCCCAGTGCCTCCTGGGCTGGCTCCTGTCCCACCTGTGCTCACGCTGGGAGGCTCAGGGGCTGCATGAGCAGAAAATGCTGGTGTGCAGACCCTGCCATCAGAATAGCTGGTTTCCATGTGGAATTTGCCCCTAGGAAATGTTTTGCCACAGAGCAGGATTGAGTCTGGGACAGGACTGCTGCCTGCAGGCCCCAGGTGGGAGTTGCACCAGGGACGATTGTGGCTCTCACTTGACAAACCACATATTAGGAAGCAGTAACTGCAGCAGGAGATCTAACACATGAAAAATACAATATGCTCCATCTAACCCCATCAGTGTTACATGGCAAGGAGAGTCCTGTTCTCTTCCAGAAGAGGAAACGCCTTTCCTGGTAAGTCTCCTGGCAGGCAAGAGCTGCTGCCAGTGCTGCTCCAGGGGCTCAGCCCGGGGCTGGGGGTCCATCACCATGGTTTAACTAATGCCTTCAGCAAAGCAGCAGCGTGAGCTGCCTACCTGTGCCAGTGTCATTGCACCAGGGAGGTAAAAATAACCCCCTGAAAGAACTCAATCTCGGGAAATACCCTTCTGTAGGAAGGTGGAATCAGTCCTTGTGCCCAGCCCAGGAGGAGGGGAAGCTGCAGCAGCCGTGGTGACACTGGGGAGACGCTGTCCCAGCAAGCCCGAGGGACTGCAAGCACTGTCCTGTCCCCAGGAAGCTGCTGCCGTTCCTGCCTTTGTCTGCCTCTGACTTCACTTTTCTTTCTATAGAAACTCGGGAGCGGAGCGAGCACTTTGGCTCACGCGTTCGGCACGCCCAGCTCCCTAACCTGGCACATTTTAAGATTATTCCCACAACCTAAATCGAATCACACTGCGTTTAAGCTCGATTCCACAGTGAACAATCTTGGCAGCACCCTGAGTTCAAAGCAGTGTTCCTGCCAAAGCCTCTCCAGATTCCTGACACCCTTAAAGCTGGGTCGGGGGAGGGCATGCAGCGAGGGTCCCACCCCCATGGGGTCCGGGCTTCCTGCTCCACTCTGCTGCTTCCCTGGCAAGGCCAGCAGCCAGCCGGGCTTCCACAGGCATTCTCCTTGTGATTCCCCTGAGCGGGCAAATGCTGGGGGGTGCAGAGCTCCGGGGCTGTTCCTGCCCTGCAGCTGTCATGGGGTGTGCTGGGGGGGGGGCTAGGAGGGTACCCCCACTTGTGATGCTGGTTGTGCAGGGCAGGGTTATCAGAGGCAGCTGCAGCACTGAACTGGCAGAGATGTAAGTAGAAATTAGAGAAATGTTGTCCTCCTAGGGCTGCCCTGATTGAAGGGGTCAGACCAAGCTGTGCCAGGGGGCTGGTTACTGGCCTGGCTGCCCCTTGCAGGGCAGGGCTCCCACTGCAGCTGGGGGGCTCTGCCTGTGGGGGCTCTAATAAGGCCTGAAATAAGGATACTGGGTAATGGGAACTGACTGTGGCCTATATGGTGGATTGTCACTGAGGTTTTTCATGTCCCAGGGAACCATTTCTGGAGGCAAGTAATGAAGTTTCAAGTTGTAGGATGGCTCTGCCATGCAGGAAATTAAATGCTTCAAACATCCACCCCATGACGACAACGCAGAAGGATGAAAAAGGTTGGTGTGACACATGAAAGCAACAAATACAAAAGCCCTGTTTCTCATTAAGGTGCTTATTGTGGGAGGTATGATTTATACTGGCTTAAAGCTTCTCCCTGGGACAATGTCACATAAGGGAAGCCCAGCCCTGGCTCAGTCCTGCCTGCCCAAAAGTGAGGGGTATTTGCTCTCTGCAGGAAACTACCGGTGCTTCCAGAACCCAGGGAAGTGGATCCCTCAAGGCTTGGCATTTTAAAACAGAACCAGGGAAAAAATAATAATCTAGCTCTAGACTTAACTTCCCAATCATTCTTACTCTTCTGAATGGCAAGGTGATGATTTAAAGGCTTGTAAGCCCCCTTGGCTTTCCAGATGGCACCATAACTAACAGGAGAGGTGGCACCTGTCCTTTCTACCAAGAGAGTTGGACATGACAGGGATTCATGAAGGGGGGTAATTTACTTGTGCCAGTGCAACACCTATGGAAGTTACTTGGCACCTGCCATAGGCTGGGAATACAAAGCATCCTATGGCACATACCCTCTGCCAGCTCAGCTGCAGGGGGTGAGAGTGGGATGTGCTGGGCTCTGGAGCAGCATCTTGAGGGAAGTTGTGGCACCTCATCTCAGGAAGCGTCAGAAAGTAGGTTGGACGGAGCCCGGGGGACACGTAGTGCTATTTTCAAGCACTTTGTTCTGTCTAGTTGAAATGTCTTTAGTAGAAATGGCTGCAAATTTTCCATTGAACTTTCCCTCCTCCATTTAAGTGGGAAATCACCTTTTTTTTAACAGCAATTAAAATGTTTTCCTTAAAAAATAAATAGCTGATAAATATCAAGCTGTAAAGAAAGTAAAAGAAAAATAATTCTGTAATGGAGATCTATCTGTTGTCTCTGATTTGGAAGACAAAAGCCCTGCATAATGTATCGGGGGGGGGGGAGTTTTCAATATGCTATGGAAATCCAGGGGAGGAAAGTGCCCTTCCACCTGGCAGCCAGCAGACAGCTCCGTGTCACAAGTACTGATGCAAGAGTCAAGAGCTGTTAGGGAAGCTGCAGTGTGGTCATGAGGATTCAGTAGCACCCTAGGCTGCTGGAGTGTCTCCAATGTCACCAGGAGCCAGCAGATGAACTCCCACCTTGCTGAGGCTGTGCCCACCCACTGTCCTGCAGGGTTTCGGAACTGAACTCTCAACAACTGGTATTTCCCCCCTGATGCTTCTGAAGTCAAGTGGAGATTGCAGCAACATTCTGAGCCCTTAGTTCGATGTGTGTCTTTGGTTGTTTCATGCAGCCAAATCACTGGGGAGGTGTGGGGGTTAATGAGGATTAGCTGCTGCTGCTGCTGCCTGACTTAATGATGCTTTGCAGGGCCACCGCATCGCCCAGCTCACAGGGCTGGGGGCTCGGTGTGAGGCTGCAACTCTAGAAAACAACATCATCCATAATAAAAGCCAAGGGTAAGTGATAGTCCTCTTTAGCTTGAAGGATGCTCTGTGCCCTAGTGCCTCTGATAGCTGTGTATATGCACACCCAGAGCTGGGGAGGGCAGCAATCAGATGGACAGGAATTTTTGCCCCTACTCAATAGTGGCACCTACAGTCTGAGCTGGCACCTGCTCCCTGCAGAGCTGTGGCTGAACACTGGCTCTCATTTTGAAGCTTGAACATCCAAGGGGCTTTGCTCCATCGCCAAGAACTTTCCAGGAACAGGTTTCCCATGCTGACCCTCCAAGATTTTGAGCACAGGACCCCCAGGCCTCTCCCTGGAGTAGCAAGTCAGCTTCAGCAGGGCAGTCACTTGGGACAGTTCCCATGCTGGGTGGTGGTGGGCAGGGTCTCAATTGCTGAGCCTTCCTGTGGGCCTGCCACCACCTCCAAATACAATTTTTTTCCTGACTCCTTATCTTTTCACCATGTGACTACAGCCTCTGGGACAAGGTGTGTTGGGCATCCTGATCTCAGCTGGGTGCTTCATAGCGCTCTCAGAAGACCTGTGTGAGACTCCCAATTTCATCAGTATTTATCAGAATTCTTATTCCACAAACCAAAATGACTGGAGCAGCCTCTTGAAGTAGCTACAATGAGTAATTTACTTGCAAGTCTACCCAGAGCTGATTTATTTTGCACAGGGAGATTGTTTGAGAACTTGCTTCCAGGGCAAAACTGTACTGAAGTCAGTTGCTTAATGCCAGTCAGAATCCCAAGACTTTGACCTGAGAAAAAGCCCCAGTTCCTGATGCTGCATTTGGAAGGCAGATCTGTACTGCACGTACACACAGCCCAGCACAAACACCCTCACATTGACATCCAGCCCTTATCAGTGGAATCATTTCTCCCCATAAATGGCAAATTAACTGGGAGTCAGAGGGCACAAACGAGGTTTGCAGAAACAGGTCGATAATTTGTCCTGCTGTGGCTGCCACCAACCCCCTCTCCATCGCATCAAAACATGCGCAGGAATAAACACTGGTAGATGCTAGAAATCTATACTGCTTAGTATTTACAATCCCAAAGAAGATTAACACAAACTTTGCAATGATGCCACAAAGAGAGAATTTTTTAAAATGTTAGGAAAATAAGGCAGCAAGAAGCTAATGAACTTGCAGAAGGTCACAGAGGTAGTGGCAATGCCAGGAATAGAAACTAGAGGTGACATCCTGGCCTTGGGAAAGTCAGTGGGAAACCTTCTCCCTTCTCAGTAGGGTCAGAATTGGACTCAGAGTCCTATTTGCTATTCATTACCTATCAGTATCTATTTAAAGATCAAATCAATACAAATGTTGATTATAAATTATTGTGGGTTTTTTCAGTTTTCTGAACACAGCTGCCTGCCTCGCTGCCAAGCTTGTCGTTTGGCTGCAGATGCTGGCAGGAAGGCCGATGTTCCCTGCTGGCTCCGGGGGAATTAGCCATGGGTCCAGCTCTCCGTCAGGAGCAGGACTTGGCTTTGAATCAGTCCTCCTGTGAAGTGGGTGATCCCCGCGGTGCCATCCTGCACCCTGTGGATTTTGGAGCGATGCTGGTCCCCAGCGGCTCCTTGCACAGACTTTGCCGGCGCGGCGGGGCAGAGCCCGGTGCGCCCGGAGCCGCTCCCCGCGGCAGCAGCAGACCCGGGCCTCGGTGGTGAGGGACCAGGGGAAGCAACTTCTAGAACAGGCACAGGAGGGGCTGCCGGCAACTTCGGGGGACCCCCCACCCCCCGCGGTGCGGGGACCCTTCCCCGCCGGGCCCGGCTCGCCCCGCAGCGCGGCCCCCGGCTGCCCGCATCCCGCAGGCGGCTCTGCCCTCCCCGCCCGGGCCCCGCCACCCCCGCCGATCCCCGGTCCCTTACCTGGGGGGAGCGGCGGAAACCCGCAGGGCGCCCGCTGGGCGTCATGGGGCGGCGGGGCCGGGGCCGGGGCCGCGCCGGGCTCCCGCGCTGCCCGCGCTGCCTGCGGCGGCCCCGCCTCGCCCGGCCCGGCCCGGCCCCGCCGCCCGCCGCGCCGTAAACAGGCGGCGACGTGACCGGAACTGGGGAGCTCCGCCGGGGGAGGGCGGCGGGGAGCGGGGCTGCGCAAGGGCCGCGCCGGGACCGGCCCCAGCCCCGGCGACATCTTCCCGCAGCCGAGCCGGGGCTGCGCTGGCCCCCCAGGGCGGAGGCGCACGGAGGCTGGGGCTTCGCTCCCCGGGGACCCTCATCCTCTTCGGCCGGGGCTTTGCTCCCCTGGACCCACCCCCAGCCACGGACTCCGCTCTCCGGGGTCCGGCCCCACCCCGTGGGGTACCCCTCCCCGGTACCCCAGCCCCCCGCCCCCAGGCAGGGGCTCAGCCCCCCGGACCCCCCGGTGAGGCTCGGGCTGCGCTCTCCCGGACCCCCCCCACCTCCGTCTCGGGGCTCTGCTCCCCGGGCCCCCGCCCCGCTCCCGGGGTCCGCCCCGGCCCCCCGCCCCGCCGCGGCCCCCGCCTCTGTCCGCGGTGCTGAACCGCCCGGCCCCGCCCAGCCCCGGGCGCCGGAGCCGCGGAGCGCGGGGCCGAACGGGGAACCCCCCGCACCGCGGGGCTGGTGCTGCCCGGGCCAACCGGGGGCTGCGGGGAAAACGCGCGGGGCTCGGGGCCTCCGGGGAGCCTGCGGCCGCCACGGGGGTTGTGCTGCCGAGGCCATCCGGGGGTGCAAGGGAATCGTGGGGCAGCTCCCGCTTCGGCAGGGAAACTGGTGGGGGGAGCGAGTCAAAAGCTGTGGTCAGAGAGATGATGAGAATAGGTTGTATACGCATGTGGTTACTAGTTCTTCATGTGCTTTTTTTTGTGGTACCCAGAGCAGCTGGAGCTCCACTTTCAAGATGACTAAATTCATTGCGCCTTTTTCACAGCAGGGAAGCTCGGATGCAGCGGCCTGTTCCATGTCGCATGGCAGGGAAATGGTAGCGTCCTCCCCGTCAGCTGACAGCCTGACTCCCCTTCCCTGAAACCCCGGTCTGCGACAGAGGGTGCAGCGTTCCTGCTCTGATGCTCACCTGGGTTGTGCTGCTATCCTCACATCAAACCTGCTGCTGGTCTGCATATATCAGTAGCTGGTGGATCAGTCTTCAGGGCACAAAAAACATGTGGACATGCTGTAGAGCAGCCTACAGGGGATGGTTTGTGGCTTTGTCATCTCACGTCCTTCCCTCCCCTTGGATTCTTCAGACCTCTGACTGAGTGTCTGTGCTACACAAAGTGACTGCGGGTGTGCTGTGGGAAACAGCCCTGCGTGTGCCTGTGGGAGGGGGCAGAGAAGAGCACGTGCCAGCTGTGGGACGGTGGGTTTGTACCATCCTGTGCTCTGATAGTCAAAGATGGATCCTTCCCTGCAGCACGGTGGGGTGGTAGAGCCTGGCTTGGGGCTGGCAGACAGCGGAGGAAAGCTGGAAGTGGGATCAGGAGTCTTCTGTGGACAGTGAGGTTAATTCACACTAAAATGATTAAATCAGGAGAAAAGATGACCAATAAGGTCTGAAGGGCTGCACATGCACACACAAGCTTCTGGTTTGTAATTCATTATTCAGACACCTCTGCTTAAGGCCTGAGCCAGCACAACTGGGGCTTTCCCCTGCTCAGGGCTCAGCAGCCACGCTGGCCCTGCTGGGGCCTCCTCTCAGCTTGTTTTTTCTTAAAAAACGCTCCTTCCTGCGGGGTCAAGGTGTCGAGAGGTGCAGGATTTCTGTACTTCTCCTTCCTCGGAGAAGTGCAGTTCCCTGGGAGCACCTCTCACCCCTTTGCACCCGTCGGGTCAGTGCGTGTCCAGGAGCCCCTTCTCCCCTGGGGGCAGTTTGCGTGTCTGGGTGCCAGGGGCTGTGCTCAGAGCGCAGAGGGGAGGGGCGAATTCTGAGAGCATCGTGTTTCACCAGGTGTACACAGTTTTCACTGATTTTCCACCGAATAAACGGCGAGCTTGCGAGCTGCCCCTGGGAGGAAGGCAGCGGCTCCCGGGCACAGCGGCGCTGCGGGCACGGGCAGCTCCGCGTCAACACTGACCCCTAGCGGTGAGGGCAGCGGTACCGGCAGCAGGTGAGGGCAGCGGTGCCGGCAGCGGGTGAGGGCAGCGGTACCGGCAGCGGTACCGGCAGCAGGTGAGGGCAGCGGTACCGGCAGCTTGCACAGCCTCCGGCTCCTCCTCTCCCCGAGTTAATTATTTGGGGAATTTTTGCATTTCGTTTAAAAATTAGTGTAACTTTGCCTCAAACGTTATTTTTCAACCTAATTGATGTGTTGCGTGTCTTCTAATTGCTTTGAAGAACCTACTAAGAAGGTCCTTAAAGCGGTGGAGGGCTAAAAGCTAGAGGGTTTTGATAAATTTAACATGAGCTTAACATTTCCTCAGGGATTTGGAAATATCAGACTTGTGAGGGTATTTGCTTGAGCTAAGTAATGCAATTTGTCCTTCTTCAAAGCGCTGCTGCTCTGCCCAGCTGTTGGGGAAGCTGCCGTGGTGCTGGGGAGGGGGAGCACCGCGGAGCTTTGAGGCGTGATGATCCATGATGATCCCGGTTTGCCAGCCTGGCTCCAGAGCACTGGCCTGCAGGGACACCCGGCTGGGGTCAGCACAGATCTGCCAGCCCAAAAGGGCACAAGGGAGAGGCTGGGGGCATTAGCATGTATCTGCTATGTCAACTCTCCCATCATTAAAATTTCACAGTATTTTAGAACTTTTTTTTTTTTTTTTTTTTTTCCCAAAAGCTGGCTTTATTCTTTATATCTCATAGGGCTGCAAAACCATATGTGCACTGAAATAGGAGTGTGTCCATTCCCAGGCTTCGAGGACAGAAGAAGGGGTTCAGTCCCTCCTGCCCCACATCCACACATCCCAGTGCTGCTTCCCACCTGTGACCTCCCACAGCAGATGCAGGCACCTGAGACCCATCTCTCAGGACTGAGACTCTCTGCACTTGCAAGTGTGAAATTCAGCACGGCTCTGAGGTTCTACAGGGTGGGAATTTTATTATTTTATCTGCCCTTGTCTCCAAATCTGACCACGAGTGACATCAATCCCAGCAAAGCTGGTGCCTGATGGCTGCAGGCAGCTGATAATGGGGCCTCGCTGAGGGCTGAGCTCACTTGCTGCCTGGCTCATTAAAATATGATCAATTTCCCTTCTGAAACCCTGAGCAAGGCACAGCCTCTCCAGCTGATGTGCCAGAGCAAGGGGCAGCCAAGATGGAGGCACCAATGCCTGGCAGCTCTGTTGGGCCCTACAAGAGAGGAACTCTAGAGTTACCACTAATAGGTACTTACTTGAGTAATTAATGACATTTGATTTACATTAAGCTGTTGGGTGGTGAGTGCAACACCTGGATTTGCTGAGTTGTGAAATTAGGGTCTCAAAGACCAGAAAAGTTAGGATTTGGGTCCAGAAGGTTACTTATGAGAAACAGCTCTTAGTCTGACTTGAGGCTCCTTGAAATAATACCTAGGTATGCTCCTGGTTTGCTTCCTAAACACTCTGGGACGTCCATAGCCCAGCACGTTGCAGCTCCCAGGGCTTTGGAAGGGAAGCCCTGGCCTGGGCAGGTTTTAGCTTTGAATCAATGGGAGAATAATTTTCACTCCATGTGCCTGGATCTGGCACAGACAAGTTCTGCAGGGTTGTTTGTTTTCAGGAGTGGGGAAGGAGCAGTGAGAGAACCAGGGTTTGAGGGGGGACTCCAGCCCCCCAGCCTGTCCTGGGGACAGTGTGAGTATGGGGGGCTTGGGGAGGCTGGCTGCAGGAGCCCTTTTCCACGTCCATTCTGGTGAGGGTTTGTGGTAGTAAGTTCAGACTCCCTAAGCGTTTGAGAGGCTGGGAAAGGCACCTTTCCTTGGAGACTCCACCGGGATCCCGCTGGCTGGCAGAGGCTTCTCTCCCGCAGCGAGGGCTGCGGGGCAGGTCCTGTGCCCCCCAGCTCCGCTCGGCCCTTCTCGCCACCCCGGGGGACGCGCCGTTGCGTAAGGCTTTACGTAACGGCTCGGTGCGGTGACCCCCCCGCACCTGCCCGGGTTCCCCCTCGCCCCCCCCGGTGCCGGAGGAGGCGGGAGCGCGCAGGAGCGGGCGCAGCCGCCCCAGCCCCGCGGGACCGTGTCCAGGAGAACGCGCTGCGGAGCGGGGTTTGCCGGCGGGACCTGCAGCCCCCTCCCCGGCGGGACCCCCGGCGGGACCCCCGGCATGGCCTCGGGCAAGGCGGCGGGCGAGCGGCGCTGGGAGCTGGTGCGCTGGTGAGTGAGGGGCTCGGGGGCGGTCCTGTGCCTGGGGGGTCCCGCAGGGTCGGGGAGGGGGGACCTGGGCAAGCCGCCCGGTTTAAGAGAGGTAAGTTTGTAAGAGGGTGCCAGCTTTGGGGTGTGTGTGGGGGCCGCTCTGAGCCGCGGGGAGTCCTGGCTGCTGAGCCCGGTGAAGAGGGGAGTCCCGGCCGCGGGGGGAGGGCGGGGGGACCCGCCTCGCCCCGGCACCCCCGGGCGCTCCGAGGGCCGCGGCGTGGTCCCGGGGGTGGGGGATCCGGGAGAGCCCCGGGGAGGGCGGGAACGGGCGGCACAAGTCCCCGGGCAGGGAGAGGGCGGTGCGAGGCTGTGGCTGCTGCGAGGGGGATCTTTGACACCTGGGGTTTAGTGGAGGTGGCATATTTGGATCCTAAAGGAAGGTTCTGCTCCTGGGCAGTAGCTCTGCCTCACACCGGAGAAGGGGGAGGAGCAGCAGCGTCCCGGTCCCGGCAGATCTAGAACTGTAACGGCCTCTGGAGCATCCACGGGATTCTTGGGGCATCCCGGCTGTTGTGTGGGTGCAAAGGGTGCTGAGGTTGCTCTAGGTTCGGGACGGTTGGGATTTTTTTTTTCTCCGGTTGGGAAGGGGGTGAGGGCAGCGACCGGAGCAGCTGGGATGGGCTGACATTGGGAACAAGCTTTCTCTGTGTTTTTTTTTAATGTATTTTTAATTGTGCAGTTTGTGACGTCCAAAGCTTGTGACTTTTGAGCAGGGCTGCCGCGATGCCAGGCTGTGACTGGGGTGACTCCAGTGACAGCGTGATGTTGCTGATGTAAGGGCTGGGATGGGCCCAGGGCTTGTCCCGCATCCCGGCACCGGCCGGGGAGCAGAGCCAGGCTGGGCGCTGCAGCTCCCGGGAGAGGGTGGGATCCCTGCAAGCCTGGATGAACAGCCAGAGTGGAAATCGTCAGAGGGTTGCTCTAAGCTTGTGAATACTTTTGCTTCTTTTTTCCCCTCCTCAGCAGCCCTGGGCACTTTATTTTTCTTACACAGAGACCCAAACTGTTACAGTGGTTCTTGGCTCGGCCGTTCTGCCAAGGCTGCTGCCTCAGCCCCCTCATTCCTCCCCAAAAGACATTCTGGCTCGTCTGCCTCTACTTTATGCAATATTATCACGTGCAAGAGCCGCAGGGGAGCCCTGGAACTGCACTGTGCTTGGTTGCTTATACCAGGAAAATTAGCAGGTCAGTCTGTCCCAGGGACTCCAGCAGCCTTCTGGGTTTCCTTTTGCTGAGAGCAGGAAGTCCTGACCCCTGTGCTGTTACTGCTCCCAGCTTTGCAGGAACACACAGCCCTGGTCTGGGCCTGTTGGGGCAGGTGACAGCAGCCAAGGGCTTGTCAGGGCCGTGGGGTGGCTGCAGGGAGCTGGTGGCACAGCAGTGCATCCCCCTGGCCCCATGAGAGCCGTGGGACCGGATCCCTGTGGTAAGTGATGGGAAGACACAGCCTGGAGCACCCACATGCAGAGCAGAGCCCTGTGAACTGGGATCCATGGGTGCTGCAGCTGCATGTGTCTCTGTGTTGCCAACCAGTACAGGGGCTTTAAATAATTAATTGTTTTCTGATGAAATTCCAGTTCAGAAGAGGGTGTGTGAGGTACAGCTGGCTGTTGGGATGGAGGCAGGCAGCAGAACTGTGTTCTAGAAGATGGGAACAACTGTGGTTAATGGCTTTTTGCTTATGTTGACAGAGAACTTGTGTTTCTCTAATAAAAAAATAACCATTGATTAATCACTTGAGTATTATTTAATAAGCCTCAACATCTAGACTGACATTCAAAAACAACATTAGAGAGCATTAGTCTGGTCCTGGAGCTGGTGGGGAGCAGTCTGGCAGGAGCTGTGCTCCAGGGGGACAGTGCTGAGCTGGGTGCTGCACCTCTGCATCCAGGGCTTTACAGTGGAATGTCTCTTTAGAATTGTTTGCTCTTTGTTTTTCTGCATGTGGTGGTTATGGGTGCTTCTGGGTCTGGCCCTGGGGTCCCATGTCAGCAAGAGGCTGTACTGGGGCTCTGCAGATCCCTGGCCATAGGGTCCAGAGACCCCTGCAAGGCTCTACTGCTTGAGATGGGGACCCCTGCTGTGGTAGCAGGGGAACGCTGTCATCTTGCTGGGGAATGTCCTTGATGGGATGCTGTGTCCCAGCTGTGTGCCCATGGGAGCATCCACTGATGGGCAGGGAAGGACAGGGATGGGGACAGATGGGCTGTGGTGCCATTTTGCTGCTGCCACTGAGGAACACACCAGTGTTGGTGCTGTGGGGCTTGTGGCTTTGAGCAACACTGCTGAGCCAGCAGCTCCCCACATCCTGCAGCTCCATCTCCACAATCCTGCACTGATAAATATTTCAGTCTCTCTTGCTGTTATTTTTAGGTATGTGCGAGAAGGCCGGTTTCGGATCGAGGAGAGGACACTGACAGCATTCCAGTGGCTGTACTCGCCCCACCAGCACCGCATCGTCAGCAGGGCCGACCTGGGCTCCCCCAGCAGGTGAGGGGGGCAGTGGGGGTAGGACTGGGGGCTGCGAGGAGCACCAGCACATCCCCCTGCCACTGCTGCTAGCAACCTGCTCTGTCACAAGACCTCATGGTTTGGACATGGGTCTCCTGGGACTCTGCCTGTCTCTGGAGCCCTGTGGATATCAGAGTATCTTGGGATTTCCTTTCAGATAAGATTCCAGATACAGTGATTTCAGCCAGGAGCTGCAAACATTGTGTCAGCACCTCCTGGTTTAAAGCAATGAAAGGACAAATCACTGACTGCCTCCCCAAACTTCTGTTTTTAAAACCCCTGTGTGTTGGGGTGAGGTGCCCCACTGTCCTCGGTGTGAGCCATGGCATACACACCTGCTGTCACTGGCTGCTTCCCAAGGCAGCAACTCCTCTGCCTGCTGCTGGAGAAGCCTTTCCAGAAGCTGACATTACAATGCTGGTTCTTGGTTTTAACTATTTTTTGCAAATTGTTATCAAAGGCTGTGCAGATGTATATCATATGGCATGTGGAACTTAAATGTGTGTAACACAATAATGTTAAGTACTATTGGGGCTAATTACTCTGGAGTAATTGTATTTCCCAGTGGGTTGGGAATTTACCTGGAGAAGTCTGGTAGAGTGTGTGGGCCATCAGTGGGCAGCTATGAACAGTGCCTCCATCCCTCTTCTGGGCACAAAACCTTCCTGCAGGTTAGAGCTGGGACTGTGGCCCAGGGCAGCCAGAGAGCAAGGTCTGGCTCAGCTGATGGTGGTGAGCTGTCCCTGCTCAGGATGATGAGCTGCTGTGGGCCATGCTGGGCTCTTCCCTTCAGCAGCTGCTCCATCTTCCAACCCCTCACTGGTTGCTGGCACCAATGAAATGTCCTGCAGCCTCCTCCCTGGCATGTCACGGCCGTGTCACCCTCCCAGTACCAACGCTCATCTCAGCTGTGGCACATTGCTCTGGAGGCTTCAGCTAAAGGGCTTGTAGTGCCTTGGGTGGCATGCTGACACTGGGGTGTTCTGTGGCATTTCAGACTGTCACAGACTGTCTGTCACGTTAATTGGATCACTGTCTCTTTTGCACTTACTGCGTCCTCTTTGCATAATGGCAGTGACACAGCTGAGCCAGAGAGTGGCTTATCTGCTGCAGGGCTTAATGCAACAGGTGTAGTTTATGATTTTTTATTATTTATATACATGAATGTATTCACTGGGCCCTCTTGAGCAGCACTTTATAGAAGGATGAGAGCCTGGGTCCTGTTTCCTCCATGGAATGCAGCTTGTGATGATCTGGCTGAGCTCTGTGGTCCAGGCTCATCCTTTGGGCTCTGCCACGTGCTGTGGGGCCGGGGTAGATGCTCTGGGAGGTAAGAGGGATGTTGCCTTTCCTTGCAGTGCATCCAGATTTTGGCCCTGGAAGGTTTTGTTTTGTTTTGGTTTTGTCTGGTCCAGGCTGTGGCAGTCTTAAATTCAGCTGTAGCAGAGGGAGAGGCTCATGTGCAAGGGGTTTTGTACCATATTCTAGTTTGTGGTGTGGGTTTTTTTGTTTGTTTGTTTTTGTTTTTTCCCTCCCCACAAAACAGCCCCTTCACTCTAGAAGCCTCAGACAGGTTTACTGGCCAGGATTCTCTGTGTTTGCTGCTGGGCATTGCTCTGGTGAGGTGACCCGGGTCCACTGTGAGTAGCCCCTGCTGGGAGCGCAGCACATCCTGACGCCCCTGTTCTTCCCTTTGCCCACGGCCCAGCCCCACCTTCCCCAGACACCGCACCGGAGCAGCGCTTCGCCCTCTGTGCCCCGGGCAGCGCTGGGGGCACGGGGGGACCCGAGGATCTTAAAGGTCTTTTCCAAGTGAAATGAGTCCATGATCGACGTGGGTAAAGCGCAGGGGTGTGCGCGGGGCTGCAGGAGGCGGGTCTGCCCCGGCAGCCCCTCGCAAGCCCCCCCGTGCTGCCGGTGCCCCCCCTCTCCGCGGGCTGTGCCGTCCCCCCCCGCCCGGACCGCGGGTGCGCAGCGGCAGCGCAGGCTGAGGCTCCGGCTGCGCCCGCGCCCCGCGCTCCGCCCGGTGACGCCGGCGGCTCCGCACAGCGCGCAGCCGGGAGCCGCGCTGAGGGGCTGCAGCCGCGGCTCAGAGCGGGATCGCGGCAGCGGCGGGAACCGGAGCACAGCGAGCCCGGGTGAGGCGTTAGCAGCGGAGGTTTGTCCTTGGTTTTACCCTGGGTGGGCTGGTCGGGATGCGAGGCGGAGCGGGGAGAGGGGCTGCTGGAACGCGTCGCCCTCCTCGGCTGCTCTCTTTGCACTGAAACGCGGTGGCTCCTGCGGGCGTGTGGGGAAGGGTTGGGGGGCTTGGGGGCAGGGAGACGGGGATCGTGCCCCAGTGTGACCGATGCGGTGGCTGCCAGTGCTTATGGTAAATACTGAAAATTCAAAGGAGGCAACTTCAAAAGGTCTTTTCAGACCTCTGCTTTGGTGGCGTTGGGGGGCTCGGGGGGTTCGTGACGCTCGTACTGGCTCTGAGAGGCTCCGGCAGGGCTGCGAGGGGTTTGCAGTCCTGCCTTCACACGGTGCCTCCTTTGGTGAGAACCTTCATGTTTTCTGCGTTTGACAGAAACAGGGCAAAGGAGGAGATGGTTCTGAGCCTCTCTGCACCCAGCGCCCTGTGTGCGGGGCAGCCCTCTCCCCTTCCCTCTGCGAGCGAGATACCCGCTATCTCTGCCAGAGAAGCAGCGTAATGTCTGATCGCAAGACAGGGCAGATAATTTTAATTTATTTTTTTAACGCCGCTCATCTCTGCGGGCAGATCTCCAGTGTAACCCGGTCGGTGTGAGCTCGGTGGAGCTGATCCGGGTTGCTCGAGTGTGTCACCTGCATCCCTGGTGGACACGGGGGGGGGGGGGGGGAGATGGATCCTGCCAGGTACTGCCTTATTTCCCCATCTTCTGCACGCTCGAGGCTCTGCTGTTCTAAAACTGCTTCTTGTTTTAGTAGCAGAAGGGACATAATATCTGTCCGCACGGCACGATTTAGTGAGGGTTGGAAACCTGCCAAGGAGTCTAAATTCAGATTCAACAAGAAGCGTGATTCCAGCCAGCAGGCTCCCTCTCTGCGCACACCAGGTTTCACAGATGTTTTGTTCTTCCTCTCTTGCTGATTTCTCCCAAAGTTCAGCTCATAATAACCATAACAGCAAAAGTGCTTTTTTTCTTTGCTAATATTTGTTTTATCATCCTTTCTTCCTCTTCATCCCCAAGTGTGTCTGTGTGGTAGCAGGGTCCTGGGGGCTGCTCAGAGGGTCCCTCTGCTGCTGTTTGTGTACCTGAAGTCAGATGCTCTGGTTGTCGTTAGCAGCTGCTGTGGAAACAGGAACAGGACTTCAGTAGCAACAGGAGGAAGAGACATTTTTTCCAGGAGCTAAAAACAGCTCATTCTCCTCAGACCTCTTTCCAATTTCGTGGGGGTAGATGAATCTCTCCTTAGTGTTAACAGCTGCCTCCAAGTTGGATGCCAAACCAGAAAGAGCTGCTTCTTGATGCTGATTTGAACCTAGCCCAGCTCTTTCAAAAACCACCCAAAATGGTGGAAAATACAGGTGATATTGGCAAGATGAAAAGCTTGAGTCCAAACCCTGCCTGTCTTGTTTACAGTGTTTAAATGGAAGCATGTTCAAGTTGGGCCTTGAATTTGAGCCCTGACTGCTGCCTAAATCTAATCCTGTGCCAGCACATCTTGGCTTCAGGCAGTTGCTGCTTGGCCATCTGCTGCAGGAGGGCTGGGGAGCTGGGCAGGCTGTGGGGAGAAGCCCCCAGGAGAGGAGTGTGTGAGGGCACCCACTGGTTCACCAAGCCCAACTCCCTGCTGCTGCAGGCACCATCTCCTTTAATGTCTTCATAAACGTGCTGAGTGTCACTTGAGTGTTTTTCCCTTGTGTTGTTAGGAAACCATTTCAGAGACTGTTTGTATTAAAGATTAGAAACTTCCTAATTTCCAGCCAAAGCATGTTCAGGTCTATCTCATAGCCATGCTTTCCTCCCACTCCCACATTTGCCAGCCCTGTTTTTTCAGTTTAAACAGTTCATTTTCTGTCTTGCCACAATTTTTCCATAAGCTGTGTTTGCACGTCCCCCCTGCCCCCCCGTGTTTGCTGTGTGATCTGGGCCAAGTGCTCTCTGGTGTTTCTGGTCCAGCTTTGTGCCAGTCCCAGCCTTTTCTGCAGCTACAGGAGCCCCTGGTCTGTGGGGTAGGTGGGCAGTAGATCCCCTCCCCAGGTCTTTAGGTGACTGGATATGTGGGTGAGAGCCAGCAAGAACAGGGGTCTGTTGGGTTTTGCCCCAGTGCACCCTTCTTCCACCAGCCCCTGCAGTGCCTGGGCAAAGGGATGCTGAGCTGGTGCAGCTCCCAGCAGCAGGGGACTGGGGGACAGGAGCAGGATGCACCATGGGTGTGCAGGTAGCCATGGTGACAGTGCCCACAGCAGGGCTGGGTGGGAGGGGGTGTGCTGGGGCAGCCCTGCCTGGGGTCCAGCTGTCCCTGGAGCATCCCCAGCCAGGCATGCCATGTGTGTTCATGGGGATGTGCAGGGAAACCTTCCTGCCAGATCCTTGAGGGGGCACAGTGTGTGCACATGGGGTTCTGCTTCTTGTCCCAGGAGTCCTCCCCTGCTCTGAACTTGCATAGGAAGGGACATGGTTGGAAGAGGTGAGGAAAACAGACATAGCAAATCTATGTGCTTGAAGAGGCACTTCTCCAGGGAATTTTCTTCTCTTGCCAGCAAGACAGAGCTCTAAAATGGGGGGACTTAAGAAAGCAAGCAACTCTGTACATTAAATTCATAACAGGCTGATATGAATTTAAAGAGCCTGGGAGTCTGTGTGATGACTTTCTGTGTGTGGCGCTGTGATCAGACGAGGTCTGTGTCCTCTGCAGCGAAGAGCTGGGTCATGTGTGCTGGGAGAAACCAGCAGCTCATGTGTGTCAGGCTGGGTGCCCAGGGACCATCTGCGTGTCCAAACTGTGAATGCTGGCGAGGTTCTTGGTGCCACAGGGTGCTCAGCAAGACCAGTCACCCCAGGAGGCCCAGAGGTAGCAGCTGGGGACCCAGAGGGTTGTGTCTGACTGCCCAGACACTTTGTGCTGAGCTCGCTCGCAGGGATGGGGAGTCACATGCTCGGTGCAGCAGGAGAGCAGGGTTGGCTCCTGAATGGGCAGCCTGGCCCCGGCTTTCCTCCCCTCCCTGGGGAGTTTCCCAAGCGGGCTGTGGATAAGCACCAAGGCCCCTGCAAGGAGCAGCTCTGACACTGGGAGAGGTACCTGATGGTTTCTGGAAGCTCTCCTTGTCTTTACTGTGCTTTGGCTGAAGCTCACCTTGGGTGACAACAGCCACCCCCCTTTCCAGTGTGGTGGTGGGGGGAGCCCTGTGGCAGCTGATCTGTGCTGCAGACCTGTTGGCTGTTGGGCAGTAACAGCCTCCCTTCAGAGCAGGCTGGGTTTTGTGGGATGCTGCAGTTTAAGGCATTTGAGTTTTCACTCCAGCAGTACCATAAAGGGGAGAAAATACTGTTAAAAATATTCTATGCAGTGAGTCAGAATTAAATTCAGACATTGTTTTCCTTTGCTTTGTATGTTGAGGCTGATGATATACACAGCCTGTTCTTCCTGCCAGGACAAAATCTAATATTTCTGGGTGCCCACAACCTTCCTTAGAATCATAATAGAAAGATGAATACCCTCCGCGTGCTGCATGCAATATTAAAGCACTAATGATGCAATCAGTCTCTCTTAGCCCCAGTAACAAAGGAAGGAATTACACTGCCCTTCCTGGGCATAATTCTGCTCTGCGGTGTGGGCTCTGCCTGCTGGGCGTGATGGAGCCGGAGAAACGTGGGCACTGCTCCCCCCACTGCTCCCGCCGGGGGCTGCAGGGTAGATGCTGCATCCCAGGGAGCTGCAGGTGCCTGGGGCTCCAGGACAGTCTGGTTTTATCAAGGGGCTTGTTGCCAGCCTGGCTGCCCGCCCTGGTGGGCTGGGGCTGCTCACCAGAGCTGGGAACACAGCGGGGTAGGTGAGGGTGATGGGTGTGGCAGAGCCCTGGGAAATGCTCATTTTCCCCAGCGCAATTGGTACCAAGGAGGCATCCTCCCCCAGCCCTTTGTTTCTTAATTTTGGCTGATCAGTTGTGATCTGGCTCTGCCTGCTTGAAGGGAGGAGAGTTGCTTTTTTTTTTTTTTTTCATTTTTGAGGCCAGCTGTGTGAAATGCCCTGGGGAGGGGGAAAAGAGAAGTGAGAAATGTCATTGCAGGCAAACTGTTCCTGGACATGCTCCTGTGCTAGTGAGGTGATGCTGGGAAGGTGCAGGTGTGATGCCCTGGAGAAGAGGAAGCTGAGGATTTCTAGGGGCTTGGAGTTGGGTCCTTGGGGCATTTTTAACTTTTGTCTAGTACACATGCTGTTAGTCACTTGTATCAGTGGTGGTCAACACGGTCCTTGGAGGAAAGGATGGAGACTGAGGACAGCTCTGCTGCTGCCAGGTGAGGTAGGCTCCATGAGGGAGCTGCCTCCCGCCACTCCTGGGCAGCAGGAATGGAGACAACTCGCTATGGCTGTGTCAAGGCCCTGACCTTCTGGGCTCTGAAATCCAGGGGGAGGTATGAGAGTCCCTCTCTGTGCTTTAGTTGAACTGTCACACCAGTGGGGCATGACGTGATGCTGACCTGATAGCACTTACCTCTGGTGAGAGGGAGCCCAGCCCTGCTGCATGGCCCCTGCTGCTTCCACATCACCTCCAGCAGCCCTGAGCTGGCAAGTTCACCTAAGGACTGAGGTGGCAGAGCAAGATGCAGTAGTTGGTGCTTCCAGTGCTGCGAGAGTAGCTGTTTAGATGAAGAGCTGGCTGCTTCCTGGAGCTCTCCATGTTGTTCCTGGATGATGCTGGCTGTAGGTTGAAGCTTCCCAGGGCTGCTGGGGGTCCCTGCATCCACCCCTCTGCATGTGGGGCTGCACCCAGGCTCTGCCATGCAGGGAAGCTCTCTGCTTTTATTTCCAGGAATGTTAAGCCTGAACAGCTCAGTAGAGCTGGGCAGAAATCAACTGGTGTGAGTGTAAGACAGACATGACCTGGAGGAAGATGAAGGGTGAGGGTAACATCACACTGCTGTGGATGCAGAGCTGTAACATGAAACAAGTGGCTGGCTAGAAACAAGTGTGCTCCAAGGAAATGTCTGCTCCAAACATTTCATGGAACCTTAATTATGGCTTTCAAGCCTGCAGCATGAAATAATGTCCTTAGGAGCTTTAAAATGCAGATATGGCTGTGGGCAGAAAAGTAGGAGTTGAAATAGCTGGATTCCAATCCAAGTTTTTTTTCCCTGGAGTTGAGGGATTGCTCTCTCCAGCTCCCCATCCTCCCCCCCCCTTCTCGCATCAGATGGAATATAAATGTCTCTCAATTTAAAGCCTTTGGGTGCTTGGATGAGAGTCTGACTCCTGCAAGCGCTGAGCACTGGGCTAGGAGCTGCCTGCAGTGCCTGGGAGCAGCGTGAGCCCAGCAGTGCCTGGCGGCACTGGCAGATGTGCTTGTGTGTGCCCGAGGGCTGGCATGGTGGATAGCGTGTGCTCTTGGGGCTTTGTGATTGATGGAAGCTCATACCCACCGAGAGGTCAGCATTTCCATTTAAATGGGATTTCTGCAGCCTGGCTGTTGCAGAACGATGGGGATTTTGGTGTTGGTCAGGCTGCAGGCGTGTACTGTACTTCAGTGCTCTGGAGCTGCCGAAGAACAGGAGAGGAAGGAGAGACTGGGACCAGGTGGGAGGTGCCTGTCCAGGCTTCAGGGCAGCTGGGGAGGTGTTTGCTGTGAGAGTTGAGGTGACTGGATTTTTCCTTGTTGAGGATTAATGGTTTTGGTGAGATGTCCCATGAATTACACTGGAGAGGCAGAGGGAGGGTCCCCTGCCAAGGAGCCAGCCTGGCACGGTGAGCACAGCCTTGCCATGTCAGGGACAGCTGGGGAAGAGCCCCTTGGGAGAGAGACTTCTGCGTTGCTGCTGGTGACCCTCTGCACCAGGCCCGGGTGGTGGCCAGGCTGACACGAGGGGTCGGGGAAAGCCCCAAGGCATGATGCTGGTGGTCGATACCCTGCTGGTGGCTCTGCCCCACTGCCCGTGCGGCCCTGCCCACGACTCCCGCGGTTAGGAGAAACAGCCCATCTGCAGCGCAAGGGTGTGAAAAGCCCGAGGCCACCACGGGGTAAAAAAAAAAAAAAAAAAAAAAAAAAGGAAATGACTTTTTCTGGTGTGTGTGTGTGTGCATGCGCGGGGCAGCGAGCGGGTGCCGGGGTCCCGCCCGGCACAGCCCGTGCGCGCACAGGAGGGGCCGCGCTCCGCAGGGCTCCGGCTCCGCCGCCGCGTCCCGCCGTGGCCGGGCTGTCCCGCCAGCACCGCGCGGCCACCATGTTCCAGAGGAAGCGCAGCGTCTCCTTCGGCGGCTACGGCTGGTGGGTGCCTTTCCATCCCCTTTTTCCACCAGGAGCTTTTCTGCCCTCTGCAGCTGTGCCGGAGGATGCTCCGCGCTGCCCCCGCCACAGAGCCCTGCCCACTGCCACATGCCGATGGGAGCATGTGGGAGCTGGGAAGGACCCTCTTGTACTCATGCCTGTGGGGAGTCCCAGCACAGCGGGTGGGCACTGCTGTGCCCGGGGGAGCCCTCCTTGTGAGCCCCATGGATGCTGCACAGCGATGGGACCTTGTGGTGGGCTCCCCTGGGCATGTCCCCTGCAGGAGCATCCTGTGGCTCTCCTTTCACTGCCAGGGCCCTGCTGCCCGCTCCTCCTGTGCCAAGCAGCAATGCCTGCAGCCACCTTTGGCACATGTGGCATACCAGATGAGGGTCTACCTGGCTGGTGGCAGGTTCCCGTGGCCATCAGTGCCTCCCAGAGTTGTCCCTGCACTGCCTGTCCTCGGCAGAGAACCACAGCAGCTGCTTGGGTTCAGTTGGGACCGTTTGGTTCTCGTATCCCTGGCCTCTGAGATGTGTTGATCTTTAGGGAAGTAGTTGAAGGAGCTACTTGAGACCTGCTGGGGGAAATGCTGAGTAACTGAGACTGTTGTGGGAGGGCAGCAAACTTGGCAGGAGTTGTGGCCAAGTCTCCTGGGAACAGATGTGCATGCCTTGTTGAAGCCACACCATTTGTTTCAGCTGGTTTATTGGGATTTTTTTTTTTTTTTTACATAAAAATGGGAAGGAAGCGCTCTGCTCGACTTCTGTACAAATGAGTTTCATGAAATGTGGGCTAGTTTTGTGGCAGAGGGAAACAGCAGCTCCTGGGCACCTGCAGCCACCATTGGCAGTGTATCCTGGAGCTGCTGCCAGCTTCCAGCAGGGATGAGCAGCAGGAGTGTGGGGCAGAGCTGTGGCCTCGCTGTGCAGTGCCTGGAGGGGGATGGGAACGGGGGGGCCTTCCTGCTGCTGGTTTGCTTCTGCATTTGGGCTGTTGCAGGCAGGAGATAACCAGGAGCAGTAGGGTCTGCTGGCTGCCAGGAGCCCCTGCCAGCTGGGTGCAGGTGGGGGGCACAGGGTGCGGGTTTATTTTAAATACCAGCATCAGTGTCTGCACAGCTAGAGAGAGAGACTGGGGAGAGCCCCACACTCTGTGTTCTGCCGGGGAGCTCCCAAGGAGGGGTGCTGAGCTGCTCCTGGAGGTCCCTAGGGAAGACACTGCTTTGCCGTCCCATGTCCCCTAGAGAGCACCACGCGCACCCAGGAAAACCTGTGCTCCGGGAAAGGAAGGGCCTCACCGCAGCCCCAGCCCGCATCAGCACCTTCTGAAGGGCGCTGGGGCCCCTCCTGGCACACCCTTCCTGTGGGCACCGCGCCGGGCGGGCACGCCCCGCCACCTGCGGCCGCTGCCCCAGCCCTGCTCGGAGCGGGGCCCGGGCGCTGGCGGAGACCTGGGAGCAGCCTGGCTGTCCCGGGGGGGGCGGTGCCTGCACCTCTGGGTGTGGGGGCTGCACCCCTGGGAGCCCCCCAGGGCCGCCATCGGCACCAGCGGCTGCTCAGGTGGCAGCGGGGCGGCCCCCCCCGTGCTGGGGCGGCCGGGGGGGGGCTGGGGGGTGGGTGGGTTTCGCCTCGCCCCGCAGCGGGAGGGACGCAGGGCAGGGCCTGACGAAGCGGCTCCCCGGGCAGTCATACTGCAACTGCGGTTTCCCTCGCAGAGGTTTTCTTTCTCGTCTGTTACTTTTTTTTGCTGCTTTTTCGTTGTTGTTGTTGCCTTTTTTTTTTCTCTCCAAGAGGCCAAATAACGTCAACTGTGTTTTCCCACGGTGCCGGGTGCAGCTCCCCGGTGCAACACGGGCCCTGCAGGAGCTGGCCCTGCCACTTGCTGTCCCCTGGCTCGGTGGCATCTGTCACCAAGCTTGGCAGCAGCTGTTTACACCAGCTCTCTTAAAGTTCAACTTGATTTAATGATCAACAAGGTCTGTGGACAGGCTCGTTAAGCATTAAGTGACAAAGTGACAATAGTGGGTGGCTTGGGTCTGTTTTCAGAGCAGGCCGGCTCTCTGGGAGCTGGTGTTTGGGGAAATGTGGGGATGGGATGGAGCTCCTGTGACCTTTGGGTTTTGGCAGTGTGATGTCAGTCAAAGAGGGGAGCTCAGGGCAGGTGACAATGTGGCAGGGTGGGCAGAGCTGGGCTGGCTTTGCCCCCCTGGGGCAGCCTTCTCAGGATGAAGAGGTTCAGCGTGGGAGCAGAGGGAGGTGAAGCTCAAAGCAGGGGAAACTGCAGTCCTGCAGCCTTGCTGCCTCCCCTGCGAGGGCAGTGCTGAGCAAGTGGGGTTGGGGACTGGGTTTTTGGTGGTTGGTTTATTTTGTTTTGCGTGATGTGGAATTAATTCCATGTGGCAGATAACAGAACATTTGCAATGACTGCCAAAAGACATCACTTTGCATTTTGGGACATTACTGTGATTTACATTAATTAGTATTAATATGGCTTTAACCATAATGATTCTGTGGAGATCAGCACTTGTTAATGGTGCCAACTCTAAGTGAGGCAACCAGGGCTGGAGTGATGGGGCTGCTTCCTCCAGCCGGGGCTCTAGGTGCAACTGCTCATTGCAGCTATGGGAGGTAAAGGGCTGGTGTGTGGCCAGAATCTGGGGGTGAGAACCCTGCACCTTGCTGTGTCCTTATTCCTCCTCCATTGGACTCAAAATGCTGCAAGGGTGGAGTTTGTGCCTTTGCTATGATCGTCCCAGTGCATTGGGTCTGTCACAGGTGTGTTGTCCTTTAATGTGTGTTTTGTGGGTGGTGGGAACTGCCCTTGGGGCAGAGGCTGGACATGGGGAATGTCCTGCTCAGCTCCCAGCTCACCTCTGCCATTCCAGGTGAGGAGGCAGCAGCTCTCCATTGCTCATCACCAGGAAACAACAGGGGGGGTTGTTTTACTTGCCACCAGGCTTCACTTTGGGTTAAATTTTGGTTGATGTGTTCTGGACAAGTCTGTCTGTGGTGATGGTTGTGTCAGTCTGACCAATGGCTCCTCCAAAGGAGGTGCTGGGGCCGACTGCCTGGCAGCCCCAGGGACGCCCCTCCTGTGCTGCAGTAACACTCCTCTGCTCTCTCCCCAGGATCGACAAGACAATGCTCGCCAGCCTGAAGATCAAGTGAGTACCTGCGCTCCCGGGGAGGTGGCAGTGTCCCTGTCCTAGCACCCAGCAGTGGGTCACACCCCACATCAGGCCGTGTAGCCATTGCCAGCTCAGGCTTTGCCCCTGCAGCTCAGTGGAGGGTTTTCCATGAGCAGCAGGCACGTGGCTCTGGTGCTGTCAGTGTAACCGGGTGCCAATATAGCAATGTTCTGGCCAAGGCTCCCTTGAGCTTAGGGGAACGTGTGCAGCTAATGGCTCATGTGGTTTCCCTCTCTAATCATTACTTGTGCAAATTATTCATTAATGGAAAAGTGCATGGAAAGCCTTGGGGGAACCTGCCCAAAGGAGCCTGCAAATGCCTATTGTAAACAGCACAACAGAAATGTTGTTGCTACACTCATGGCTCAGGTTTTTGCTGAACTAACAAGTTTAAATCAATGTTCACTGCTTTTGGGAGTAGAGGGAGATCTCAGTAGGCTTTCCTGTTCCTGTGGAGCTGAGAAGGATTTAACTGCTTCTTGCACACCATTGTATGCTGTGCCCTGGTTTTTCCAGGGCCTGAGCATCCACTGGAGTTGTTCTGTCTGCACTATTTGTAGCTAATGCTTTCCAAAGCCTCATAAAGCTTCTGGTTTGTGGACAGATTGCTTCGTTAAATGGATCTGTAATTGGGGCCCAGCCAGAACACATTAGGTATTTGTAAAAGCTTTTAAAATAAGAAAAAAAAAAAAAAATCAGTTTTACTTTTCTAACGCCCTTTTATTATTGCAGCAGCCTTCTGGTGAAGGTACCAGGCGTAGGCAATCTTCTTTTTCTGTGTAACTTGTTAACAAAAAGACAAGCTGCTTTCTGCAAGCCAAGGAGCCCTTCATGGAGCCTTGTGCATGCTGCAAACATCAATATTGACTTGCAGAAACCTGGCAGGGAGGAGGAGAGCGGAGTGGGGGCTGCAGCCCCAAGTGTGTGGCTGCAGAGAGGCCCTGGGTGGCTGCAGGAGCCCCCACCCAAGCCAGTCCCTGGCCATCCCTCCGTTCTGGGGAGCAGTGGGTTGTGTGTCCTAGAGTGCCCTCAGGGCAAGGGTGCAGGCTGGGTCCTGGCATTTGGTGACACCAGGAGAGGCCCTGGCTCCCTTGGTGCTGCTCTGGTCACTCATAATGAACTGGCACACACAGGTGGCACTGAACATCAGAGCAGTTTTCCCTGGGTCTGTCTCTTCTCTTTTTTTTTTTTTTTAATTTGGGTTTCATTAGTTCCTATGGTAACTGTGAATATGTCTGAGGGCCTCGGAGCTGGAGGCAATGAGTAGACACTGCAGGGTGAGGGTGTCAGGGAGGGGTGGTGGGTAGGGAGCCCTGGTGCTGTGGCTGGGGGGGCTTGGCTGGCCCCCTCAGTCCTCTTGGGTATCACCAGTGGAATGCACCAAGAAACCACGGAGTATTTAAAACAAAACACACAACAAAAACCAGTAACAATTAAGTTCCTCCTTCAGGAAGAGTCACCTCTTGCTTTAGCCTTAACTGCAAAAATAGTAATGAAATAGTCAAGCTTCTGTGGAACAGAGGAGCCTTGTACACCAGTTACTGAGAGCTGGTGTGTGTACAGCTAAAATTCACGTGAAAGCGTGTGTGATGCTCATCTGGTGATGGGAATGGTGGTGGAAGATAACGGTGGGAAAAGAGAGATGAAAGATTTACTTGACCTTTGTAAATTGAGCTGTGTCCAAGCTTGAGGCTATTCAATATTTGATGGGCCAGAGCTGAGTTAATGGGAAGATGTGGGAATGATTTATCTTCTTGGCGGTAGCTGCACTGACTATTGCAATAATCTGGGAGGTTTGTGCCTAGGTCCTGTGAGGACAAGGTCTGGGGAGCAGATCGTGTCTAAGTACATTCCTTAGGTTTTATTACCACCTTTTAAAATGGGTAATTGCATGCAAATGTATGTTTTGCAATTACAGTTCAGCTGTAGTAGTGTATGCACTGCAAGTGCCAAGCGTGGCCAGCAGCGAGTCTGGGGGTTGGAGCTGCCCTGGGGTTTGCCAGTGCCAGATCCAGATATGAGTCCTTCATTGATCCAGTGATGGGTTTTTTTTGCTGAGGTGTGGAGGTTTTGTTGTTGTGCTTTTGAAAAAATAAAAATAATCTCCCCTCTGCCTGGATTCAGGTGTGTATACAGACCCAGGGGGCAAGATTTGATCCCTCCTCTTCCGGGAGGAGGACAAGATGGGCATGTGTCAGAGCATTTCCAAGTCCCCCTGTGGTCAGAGGTGATGGTGGCTGTTGTGTGGGACCAGCCCAGGGCTGCTCACTGGCTCCTCTGCAGCCCGCGGCTGCCGGGCCGGGGCTGTCGGGCTTCTGCGCGTCTCCGCTGCTTCCCCGGCTGAAGCCGCTTCCCAGCCGTGCCGGCAGTCGGCACACGAGTCTTGCCTTTGGCTGCTGCTGGTTCCCGCTGTGCCGGGATCAAAGCCAGGGATCCTGCTCCGGCTGGAGATCTTCAGCACGAGCAGGTAGACGTGGGAGTGGTAATTTGAAAGGAGGGATGTAAATCCAGTGACACCGCGCGGGGTGTGTGTGTGATTCCTCAGCCCGTTCTCAGTGCTGCAAATAACATCTGCTTTCTAGAGGTGAAAAACAGCTGAGGAGGTGGGAGCCTCAGCGACACCCTGTTTTCTTTATGGGCAGAAATGGCTTTCGGTGGGTGCAAGAGCTGCTCGTTTTGCTGAGGCACTGTATAATTCTAAGAAAAGAAATCCAAGAAGGGTCTGAGGAGCTTTGGTGAGGTCTTGTCAAGCAGAGGCACAGCTCGGTGGTGGCCAGTGCCTCCTTGTTCTCATTGCCCCAGCAGTGAGAGCAGGGCCTGCCTGGAGACTGACAAATCCAGCCTGTCCCAACGTTTCCCGCTATCTCGGGCGCGCAGGCGGGCGCGCTTCCCTCTTCCTGGAAGGGCCGTTATCACCCCGGCTGCCCCAGAGACACCCAGCCCCATACAGCATCCTTCCAGCACATCTCAATGCCTGCAGGGACAGTGAAAGCTTCCCAGGAGGAGGAAAGTGCTGTCAGCCTTGAGGTCTGGGGTGTTTCAGCCATTTACCCTGGTAAGCCTTATCTGTATATAATTTTGGAGGGGGAACTGGCACGGTTCCATGATGCTCCCTCTATGGGAGACTTACCTAGGCATTTGGCTAGGTGCTTTCCTCTCAGTGGCTTGCTGCAGGTATTTGGGGTTATTTGGGGGTTTATTCCTGCAGAAACCCTGGCTGTGGAGCAGAGGCAATGGGCTGGGATCTGGCAACGCTGGCGCCGCTTCCCGGTGACGCTGGAGGTGGCACCGCCGCGTGTTCTGCTCGAGTGCTACCCGCTCCCATATGTTAAAATGTTGTTGTAGTTGCTGTCAAAACAGCCTTCATGGTTTTAAAGCTAGATAATCCACAATTACATCTGCCCAGAGGACTTAGCAACCCCACATTGGGTCTATTTTTAGCTGTGTTTCAGAGCTAATAAACTGTGCTGGTTTATATATCTTCCCTCCTGCCACATTTCCAGCCTGTCAGAATAGAAGCTGTTTGCACACAACCGAGGGGTGGCTGCTCAAGTGTAACAGCCTTTGAAAAGCAAATATTGTTGTGACTGGGGGAGGGAGCCTGGAGTGACAGGGACATGCTCTGCGTGTGATCCCAGATACCCGGCTGTGCCATCAATGGGACTGTCCAGGGAGCCCAGGGGCTCACTCCAGGCTGGGTCCCTGGCTGCTGGTGAGGGCCAGTGGTTCAGAGGGGCTGTCCCCCTGCTCAGGTGCCCACTGGCTGCCCTGTCAAGGCCCTGCCCTGCTTGCTGCCAGGGTGGCTGCCATGGGGGGGGTGGGTGAGCAGCCTCAGCTCTGCTGAGCCCAGTGCAGGGCAAGGAGCATGGTGTGGGAGTCCAGGCACTGGGCTAAAGCTGTGGCTTGTTCCTGATGATAATTGTGTTAATTACTGTACTTCTCCTGCTGGCTGTTGCTTTCCTGCTAGTTGGCAGGGTCCTGGCCTCTGGCAGTGACCAATGCCAGTGGTGTGGCAGGGACAATGGCTGCTGGTGCTGCACCTGGTGCTGCGAGCTGCCTGGCACCACTCCTGTGCCATGGGGTGGTTTAGTGTCAGCAGGGCCTGTGGTCCCTTTCTGGAAACAGCCCTTTCCATCTCTGGTGTTCTATTTCCAGTGGGGTTCATGATGCTGTTTTGTGCTCAGTTGAACCTGTATGATATTGGAGAACCTTACGTCTTCACAAGCCTGCTGTAAAAACCCAGCTTGTCTCAGACTCCCACACAGCAGAGACCTTTGGAGGCTTGATAGGGACTTGAATAGGTCAGAGCTATCATGGAGTCTCTGTGCAGACTCAAAGGTCACTCCTTTCAGACACTGTGTAGTTCCTCTCAAATGTTACTGGTGTCACACCAGGGACTGCGACAGCTCCTTCCCCATACAAGCGATTTGGTGTTAATGCCTCCCATTGGGAAGGCAGAGCTTGATATTCCCTCCCCTGAGGTGCCATAAGTTGCATTGCTTGGTGATGTGGGGCCGATAACCAGCTGTCCCAGCTGAAGTGGTGGCTCAGAAGTGGGACAGGGTTTCCACTAGGTCTTCACTGAAGCTCCAAACACCCAGCACAACTGTGTTATCCGAGCAGTGTGCTCTTTGCTTGCACACTGCACAGCAGGACAAGGCAGTGAGCTGACAGGAGAATGTGGTGGTAAGGACAGGATCAGAGCCAAGGGTGTGTGTCTGCTCCTGAGAGTGCTGGTGCTCAGGGAAACACTGAGGAACTGGGCACAGAAGTTGTGTCCTATCTGAAGTGCCATCTCAGTCCCCTCATGGGTTCTGGAGCCCAGGCTGGCAGGGAGAGCTTTCCTTTCCACTGTGTATGTACCACAAGAGATGCTCCTGGCCACAGGCCCTGTGTCCTCTGCCCAGAGCCCCAGCACACCTGCTCCTGGTCTCTTGTTCCTGGTAATTGATGAGGTTGCACAAGACGAGGCGATTTAATGAGGAAGATGACAGTTTTCTAGCCAAAAACTGCATAATTTTATATCTGTTTCTTCTAGAGCAAGAGGCAGGGAGAAAGCTGCAGAGAGACAGAAACCCCTTTCTGCCTCTGATTGACACCAGCACGTTCCCTGTTGTATGGATGTGTCACTGAGATAATAGTGTGTTAGCTCCACAAATTATATGTCTCTTAGCACTCTCACATCAAACACGGTGTCTGACAGGCAGGTGATGCAGGCAGCAGCACCGGGACACGTTCCCGCAGGAGCCCACGGCCACCCCTTGCAGCACACCTGTGGTAAGCAAGGCAAAGCAGGGTGCTGCTCCCCTCCTGGGGATTCTGGAGGTGGGAAGTGTTTCTCCCTCCTCAGTGCTGCTGCTGTGGGCTCTGGGAGCTCATTGCCACATGGATTCACACAGAACCTGCTGTGATTCATCCCTGTCACCAAAGCACCCTGGGGACATCAGGACCCAGAGACAGCACGAGGCTTTTCCAGGGCTCCCCTGGACACCTGCAGCCATGCCAGGCTGCCCAGGTCTACCTGCTCCCCCTGCCTCTGCTGGGGTCCCCTCCCTGTACCTGCTTCCCCTGCAGTGTCCTTGGGAAGGGACAGCAGGTGGCTGAAGTTTGAGGCTAATCCTGGGCTTCCTGGCTGGATGCCGAAGGTGATTGATTGGGATAACAGCCTGAGGGATGGGCTTTGTTCCACACATGGAGCAAGAAGGATGAGGGCCAAGGTGGAGGGTGCTGGGAGTATCGGGTGGGGCTGAGGGTAGTTTGCTGTGCATCCTGAATCTGGCTTCGTTAGTGATGTTAATGATAAATGATGGCATTTAGTTCACTGATTTGTTAGTAAAACTCAAAGGATCTGCTCATGTTGTGAAGACTTATTTCCTCTGCTGATTTGATCTAATTTAATTGAATGCTGAAATCTTGGAACTCATCTCTGCAGCAAAGCTGCTTTCACAGGGAAAGATGCCCCAAATTATCCAGAATACAATTTCCATATAATTGTGCTGCTGTCATAACCATGACTACCTCGTGCTGTGTTTAACCATCAGAAATGATCCAATCACTCAGGGAGCAAACCAGGAGGGGCTGGTGCTGCCCCTGAGCCTAGGGTTCAGGAAAGTGCTTTATAAGAGCTTATCAAAGCTGAGACTCTCTGGAGGCTGCTGAAGGAGGAATGGTTCTGAAAATAAACCCATGAGATCCTATAGATAGATGTACAGACTCACACAGATAGACATCTGTAGATAAGTAGATGGAAGGATACCTGTGTGTCTGCCTGCATGAAGCAGGTCCAGCTGTCCAAGGCCTCTGGGCTATCTGAGGTGGTTTTATACCCAACACAGCTTGGAGAACTGAACGTTGTCCAGCTGATCACAGACTTTGGTGGGTGCTGAGGGCTGGATGCCCATCCCACCATCCAGCCCTGCTGCTCTCTGCAGGGCCACCAGAGGAAGTAAGTGAGCAGATAATTTGCAGCTCATCTAATTACAAGGACTGGTCAGGGAAGATGGAAAAAGGTGAGGCACGGAATGGTCCTGGCTGCTCACTGCTGTCTGCTGACTGATGGCAGGGGACTGAGGGGCAGGTGACCCTGGGCACAGGGGCTGGGCAGGAGTGGGACATGGCCAGGCTGGTGGGGTGGGTGCAGATCCCAGCAGCTCTCATCCCAGCAGCTCTTATGCTTGAGCAAGCAGCCATTCGTTTGACCTCCCGCCAGCCTGCTAAGTGGGCAAATATTTGCTGCCTCCTTCTCTTGGCTGCTCAGCAGAAGGGAAGCATGGATGCTGTGGCCTTTGAGGGCCTGGCCCGCTTGCTGTGGCTTTTAATGATTTTTTTAAATTTTCTATTAGTTAGGTGCAGTGAAAGCCCTGCCCCACCACCAGGGACACGGTGGTTTTGGCACAGGGTGCAGCTGGAGCAGGGGCTGGGGCCACTGAGCCCCTGATTATTTTTGGGTTGTTTTTCATGATCTCTACATACTGAGGTCTCTTCCCCCTGAGCTTCTCTCACCAAAGAACAGGTGCCCACATGGACTCTGCACCCCCAGCCCTCTTGGGCACTGTCTCAGCAGGGCTGGGGAGATCCGAACCTGCTGCAGCTCTCCTGCAGGACCAGCTCATTTTTAAGGGCTGGCAATACCTGCCTGAGCCTTGGTTTCCTTCTGCAGCAAAAGGTCGTTTGCTCATAATGAACTTTTGTTTTTTCATGGTGGAGTTGATTGCTTTCCCTGCTTATTTCCTGGGCAGGCTGATAATTGTGCTGGGGAGATGAAGCAGGAGGTCGATGTGTGTGTGCACTTGTGATCGGGATGGGCACTGGATGGGGAACAAGCCCGTTGTGTTGGCTTCCAGATGAGCTGGGCAGATAAGGTTTTTTTGGCACATTAACACAGTACTTCTGTACAGCAGTGGCAGTCCTGAGGGGCTGCCAGGGTTTGGGTGCTGCAGTGGGGGGGAAGCCTTGCTGGCTGTGCTGGGGAGGGGGCCAGGAGACCAGGGGCTGCTTCATGCCCTCTTCCCTTTGCTCCCTCTTCTTCCCATCTCTCTCAATTGCTGCTAGTGAATCCTGCTTGTCACACACAGCTTCAGGAAAGATGAAACTTGCTGTGTTCTGCCCTGCTATGCCTGCACAAGGAGCCCTCTTCGTGCTCTCTGTGTTTCCTCTGTCTTTCTAACTGAAGTCATAAAATAAATCCCTAATCAGATTACTCAGGGCTGGATGTAACATGATCTAAAGCTCCAGTTCTCGTGATACTTCCCTGAAAACTGGATGTACTCTCATCCTCTTCCTGCAGCACCTCTGGAAATGCTGTAATCACTTTCTCCCTAGTTTGCAAGCTCTCAAATCCTTCTTTTAAGCCAGGGGAACTGGGATGTGGCTGCTCCTTTGCAGAGAACTGGTTTCTATTTTTGTATTTTCAGTCTGTGATGCTGAGGCTCCTTTTCTTCCCTTCTGGGTCCCAGTCCCTGGCACTGGCACCACTGTCCCCAGTCCCAGCAATCGCACCTGGGCAGTGAGGGTGCCTGTATCTAGCTGTGCCCCACTTGGGTGGGCCGAGCACCCACAGGGGTCTCTAGGCCTGGGGCAGTGTGGAGACTCCCATGGTGGTGAGGAGGGGTCCCAGGGCAGTAGAGAAGGGTCCCTGGGCAAAGCTGTCAGTGCCCTTTCTGGCGGAAATGTGCCCATGGGTGGCTCAGGGTGGTTGATGGGCTCCTCAATCCTCCTTAATCTCCCTGCAGCATTAACTCAAACGCCCAAGTTATCCCATAAATATGTGGCTTCTCAATAATAGTAAAGCTGGGAATGAAGGTTTGATCTTGTCACAATCTGGTATTTTCAGAGCCTTCTTTAGTAGCAGAGTGTCCAGAAGAAAATGACAGGTTTTGCATAAAGGAGCCACCCCCCAGGTGACTAATCAATCATGATGTGTCCTTGTTCTAACCTGCTCTGAGCTCCCTCCAGCCCCTCAGACCCAGCTTCCTCATTAACTGCAAAACTGTTTTTTTCTGAAGAAAAAATGTTGGGGCATTTTAAAAGAGATTATTTTTTTTTCATGAAACAGGGGCAGCTGCCCCACTCTGAGTTTATTTAGTCACTGCGGAGGTAATACAGAAGTTTTAAGGAAAGGATGGAGACTGAGGAGCCCAGAAACGGTGGCAAAGGGAGGGAGATCCACAGTCTCTGGTCCATGTTTCATCACAGCATGGACTGTGGCCCAGCTGAGCCTGGAAAACCTTCATTGATGGGGAGCTGGCAGCTCCAGGAACCTCTTCTAGGGCTGACCCAACCTCCTCTGATTCCCTCATTCCCAGTCTGAGGCTCTCAAGCTGCATCTTTGGAGATTTCCTTTGGCACATCAATGCAGATGCCAGCTAGAAGGTTTGGTGGGTAGTGGTCCTGACAGGACATCCTGCTCTCACACTTCCAGGGAGGTGATACTCTGGTGGTATCACTGTTGGACACAGAGGCATCCTGGCCCCACAGAGCCAGGGGACAAGGTGTAGGGGTGGGACAATGTGCTGCAGAGTTTCTGTAGCCAACAAGGATGCAGGCAGAATACTTGGCCCTTCCTGGGATCAGTTTGATTTGGTTCTCTCTTAAAGAGTCAAAACTGATCTGGGGATGCACACCCTGACCAATGCTCTGCAGGAGCCAAGGAGACCTGGCCCTTCCACCTCCTCTGCCTCTCTGGTCACCCCTGGCATCCTGCTCCTGCCCTGGAGCAATTATCAGGAGACAGGACAGAAGTACAGGGCAGTGTCTCCAGGGACCCATCGCAGCCACAAGCAGTGTCCTCAGGAGCAGGTAGTCTCTGCTGCCCTTCTCCTGCATGTCCAGTGGCTGAGCATCCAGAGCTCCTGGGAGACCCCACGGCCTCCTGGGAAGATGTTCCCCTCACCAGGTGCTGGGTGTGGGGAGCAGAGGGCACCTCAGCATTACCCTCGCAGCCCTTTCTCTGTGTGAGGGAGGAGGCAGGTCCATGGCACGGCTGCAACCTGAGTACCGAGCTCCTGCCCCACCAGCCCCCCTCCAGCCCCTCTGCCTTTATTGTCTTGCCCTTGTCCTGTAAATTACAAATCAGCTGAAATGGGGTCCAGGAGAAACTGATTACAGCACAGGCTTGTTTGCCATATTTGGGTGGAGAAAAAAAACATGGCTGAGTGTGTCTGCTTAAAGTGATTCTCTATTTCCAAATATGAGAGAATTGAACATCTTTAAAAATCAATACAAAGCCACTTCAGCATAAAACAAGAGGAGATTAATACTTAACTTGTCTGGAAAAGGGGAAGAGAGACAGTGGGGAATGTCTCCAGAGAGAGAGACTCAATGAAATTTGAAGCTGCCTGTTTAATGTGAGAGGTAAAAGGTTTAAAATTAAACCCCTCCCCTTCCATTAACTGGAAGCTAATGAGGTGCTGGAGGATCCGTGTAATTTGGCATGGAAATGGATTCTAATTTTTTTTTTTTTTTTTTTTTTGCTATGTCTGAGGAATTTGTCAGACTGATGGTTTCTGTTTGAGAGGAAGCAGCCAGGTATTTTCTGCAAGAACAAAGGGGTTTGTTGGTCCAACACAAACTTCAGTGGAAGGCTCTGCAGTGCGGGCTGGGCGCGCTTCCCTGCCAGGCGGCAGCGCCCAGGTTTCCCTGCGTCCCTTCACCTTCCCCACGTGCTTTCTCCCACCCAGCTCATGCAGTTTGGTGTGGTCGGATGTGGCTCCCAAGAGGCAGGAACCTGCTTTGGGGCATTTGAAGAATGGGCTGGGCTTTTCCCTGGGAGTCTGCAGTGACCTTGCCACTCATCTGCTGGAATTACTGTGCTGGAGAGACCCTTCTGGTGCCTCAGCCTTCCTGGGACTCCTCGAGAGCTCTTGAAATATGAAAATACTCATCTTTGGTTTAAATTTAGATCTTGGCTCTTTGAAGAGCTACATGTGTGCTGTGGAGGTCAGTGTGTGGATGATGTGGGGAGGGCTGAGCTGCCATCAGGTTCTTCTGGGGTGAATTAATGTGGCGTGTTGACAGAAATATCAGTGCGCGTATTTTGGTCTGACTTAAAGTAGAATCCCTAGCGAGCCTGTGGTGCTGAGGAGGTGTTTATTGAGTTTAAACAACATGTGTGGTTAGTGACTGTGCAGAACTATTTTCATAGAAAAGGCCGGAGGTAAGGGTATGTTGATCACCCTAAGACCAGCAGGCAGGGGGTGCAGGCAGGAGGCAGTGGTAGCAGCTGCTCCGTGCCAGATGTGCCCTGTGGCGTTTATGAGCCATTCGCTCCCAAGCAAACACCTTTATGATGGACTTTGCCAAGAGAGCTCTTGGTGCTGTTAATGATTGCCCAAACCTGGGCCCGTCCAGCCTGCTGGGCTACTGCCCTGTGCCTGGTGGCCTCCCCTGTGGGTGAGGAACTAAGGGCCCTTGTCCCCATCTTTCCCTGGAGCTGCCATGCAGGGGATCCCGATGGGGCAGGATGCTGGTGGTGGGTGGCCCTGCAGCCCCCTATGCCCCCCTGCAGGCTCAGGGCAGGGTCCCCCCAAGCCCTGACCTGGCTGTGACAATGTGTGGAAGGGATGCTCTGGGGGTCCTGCCCCCGCTGCTGGCAGGAGGGTGGGCTCTTCCTGCTCTGAGGCCAGGCTGGTCCGAGCACACCCCAGAGAGCACTTCCCTGGGCTTGTCCAGAGGATGCAGTAGGATTATTCCAACTTCTCTGAGGTTGGCTGCAGAGATGGGAACACAGGTGGGTTTTGGGCAGGCACTGACATTTCTGTCCTGTGCAGGGCTGGGATTTTGCTGCATGTTCTCATCCGTGCCTGTGCACGGGTGGTGTTTTCATCTCTCTAGCCAGGAACATTCCCAAAATGCTGTAGCTAGTCCTGTGTCTAATTCCTGTGAAAATGAAACTTGCAGAGGAGGAAGGTGAGATTAGGGGGGCAGAGAGACCCGGGTGTTTTATCACCATGGCAACGGAGACTTCCAGGGAAAGGTGCTGAGGTTGTGAAGTAGATCATTTACAGTTTACTTAATTAAAAAAAAATCCTGGAACAAGCTGTGTGCCAGCTCCCCCGGGTAGGAGGCGAGCTGGAGGGCTCGGGCTGCTGCTGCTCCCAGTGGGGAGTAATGTCCATCTCTGGCACAAGCACCATGGGCTCCTGCCTTGGTCCTCCTCAGGGCTGTCCCGTGTGGGGAAGGGACGACTGCTGTCCGGAAAAGGCAGAACAAAACATTTGCAAGGCAGGAAAAAATCCTTCCCTCTGTTCAGATTTTATGGGGGCAATACTGTAACTTCCCTCCTTTGAAGGACCCGGTGTATGGGTGACGGCCCAGCCTGCTCTCTGGAAAGCCTGGGCAGAGTCACCAGCCCCGCAGGGGTTTCAGAGACGTGTAGATGTGGTGCTGAGGGACATTCGTGATGATCCTGATGGTCGTTTCCACCCAAGCCGATTCTGTACTTTAAGTGAGACTTGGTAGCGCGAGTTTTGCGGCTGGACTCGATGATCTGAAGGGTCTTTTCCAACCAAAGTGATTCTGTGACCGGGGTCGCGCAGCATCAGCGGTGACACGGGCGCTCCGCCGCCGCACGCCGGCTCCCCGCTGTTGGACGCGCTCAGAGCCCGGCGAGGGGGGGGCGGCAGCGGGGCCCGGAGAGCGGTCGGTGGCGGCTCCTGCGGGGCTCCCGCCCGCCCCTGCCCGTCCTGCCCGCCCCTGCCCGCACATCGCGCGCTGCCGGGAGCGCGCGGGGCGGCGGGAGCGCGGAGGAGGCGGGCAGCCCCCGCAGGCGCCGGGCAGCCCCTGGGCAGCCCCCGCAGTCCCGGGCGCGACCATGTCCCGGGCGAGCGGCGGGCTGCGGTCGCGGCGGGCAGGGATCCGGGCGGCCGTGGTGCTGATCGGGCTGTTACACCGCTCCCGCAGGCAGAGCAAGGAGAAGCGGTGAGTGAGCGCGCTGCCGGCACCGGCCTCAGCCAGCCCGGGCTGCCGGGGCACCGAGGGAGCGGCGGGGCAGGAGCGGGGTGGTCCCGGTGGGAGAGCCCGGAGCGGACACTGGCGCGGGGCGCGGGTGCGGGCAGGGGCCGCGCCTCAGCCCCCCGGCGAGTCCCCCCGAGCCTCTCCCCCTGCCGGAGCGGAGCAGGGGAGACCCGCTCCGGCAGGGACCCCTGCCCCGCAGCCTCGTCCCCTCGCCGGAGCAGCTGACAAGCGGGTTCATCTTTCATCGCTGAAGCCACGGGTTGTTCTCGGTGTTCAGCTCGGTGCCGGGAGGGGGTGGCCCGTGTGCGGGGCTGCCTTAGCTGGTGTCTGCCCCCCCCCCGGGGGCTGCTCTTGGCTTCAGAGATTTTCCGTGCTCTGGTTTATGCTGCGTGTCCTGGGTCAGGGAGTATTTTCTCCTCCAAGACTGTGCTGCTCTGGCAACTTTGTTGTTAAAAATAGTAAGAAATATGCACCCGAACCTCGGGGGTGTGCATACCTCTGGGCTGGGCTTGGAGCGACGTGGACACGGCTGTGGACTGGCGGTTTGGAGATCTTTTTATTGGTTTGATTTTGTCCCAAAAACATATGGATGAAGAATAGATTATTTGTAATCTCTACTGTTAAGCGTCTCCCCCTCTCCAGTCTGTGAGTCTGAGGAGTCAGACGACTGGGGATGGAGCTTTAGCTCTTTGCCCACCCACAGTTTTGGGTCCATAGCCCATTTTTTTGGTGCTTTGCCTTGAAAAACAGGCGCCCTAGAGAGCAAGATTTCAGTGATTCTGTTATGGCTCAGCATTGTCCTTCCCATACAGCTCAGGTGTTGCTACTGCTGCTCTGGGATATTTTTGTCTCCTTTCCTGGGCTTTTAGGTAGATCATCAAAACAAAATAGTTGGCGGGGTGGGGGGGTGGGGAAACAAACAAAACCCCCACAACAACTCTCAGGTCCTCGTGGTCCTGACTAAATAGCAGAGATGGATGGATGTTCCCATGGGCTGAGCCATGTCACCACTGAGCCATGCCATGTCAGGGTGCCCCAGCAGGCTCTGCCATTCCCATCCCCGATGTTGCCCTTGGGTTTTGTCTCATGTAGCCCAGCCCTGTCCCTGCTGTAGCGCTGCCCATGGACTCCAGCTTATGGGCTAGCATGTTTTGAAGGAGCTGGCTGGCTTGGGAGCAGTGCCTCTTCTCCCACTACCATGTGCTGTGTGTGGGGAGTATCCAAGTGCAGGATAGGCCTGTGCCACCAGCACAGACCCAGAAGCTCCTCCAAATGTCATCCCCACTGCAACTAGTTGGCCTTCCTGTCTATGCTTAGAATATGGGGGGGAAGAGATTGCTTTTCCAGCCACACCAAGGAAGGCTTTCCCAAAGTGTCATCTTTCCCTAGGTGCCAGATTTCTATGAATGAGCTCAGCATGACACTTGAGGGCTGAGAAACAATCTGGCTCTGAACTCTCTCAGAAATCTGGCCAGTGATGTGTGAGTCTGGGGTTGTTCTTTAATTTTTTTTTTCCCCCACTGTCATGTTGAGCACAAGCCCTCTCCGTGTAATTCTTGCTGTGGGGTTTACTGAGGACAAGGAGAGTCATGCAGATATCTTGAGGGGAGAACAAGAGGTGTTTTTTTTTTCCTGTCTGCTGTGGACTGAGGACCCTTCATGGGAGCGATTGCAAGAATTCAAGCAGTGCTTTATGGTGGCTGCTTCGTCTTATGCAAGCTGCCAGGGCCATCAAAGTGACATAATCTGCAGGAAAAGGAAGGGACTGCTAGCGGCATCATCAAAAGGGACTCTGTTCCTCCACCTGCTCCTATTTTCTTTTTTTCCTCCTACATTCAGTCTTTGTTCTGTCTCTGCAATTGAATTTTGCTTTACATGAGCCCTATGCAACCCTGGCAGGATCAGTGGCAGCTGCAGAGTCCCTGGTGGCCCATGTCCCTTTCTCTTTAGCAGCCCAGCAATGTGCAGCCCCACAAATGGACTTCTCCGAGCCTCTCTCACAGAGCTAGGGTGATGCCCTCTGCCTGCAGCCAGTCTGTCTGGTGGGGATGGCAGTTAACAGACACTCATGGCTGGGGCTGCTGCTGCTGTGGGCTTGGGCTCCTGCTGGTTCTGCTCTGGAAACCTAGGATTTGGAACTGGGTGTTTGTGTCCAAATTCAGTTTCCTGAACATCCCATTTGCACTCCCAAATGGGGGGCACCTCAGGATGGGGGCACCACTCCGTTTCTCATCAGTTTTGGGAATAAGGCAAATGTCTTTGATAGCTACTGTTAGTCCAGAAAGTGCTGTTCATGGGTAGTCTGTCTCCTGGAGCCACTGAGTGAAGCCTTTGTACTGCTGAAGTCAGTTTTAAATCCATTTTTTCCAGTGGGATGTTCACCAGAGCAGCATCCTGTGCCTTTTGGGCCTCCCCCCCGCCCCCAAACTGGCACATGTGCCCTGGCAGAGTCAGGGTCCCTTTGCCATCCGTTCTGTGTGTGGGTGCAGACGCCGGTTTCTGGGAGCCATTCTCTGCAATTTGCACAAGATTGAATCAGCTCAGAGGCAGCTGCCCAAGGCTGGCTCGTGTTTGTCAGGAGCCGCATCAGACGAGCCTTCTGCTCCGAACGCGTCCCCCAGCGCCTTGGCTGCTCTACCAAACGCTGCAGGGAGTCGTTGCTTCCTCCCTGCTCCTGGAAGGGAGAGCAGACAACATTTGTAAATGATAAAAACCTCTTCCCACCTTTACTTACATATCAAACTTCCCTCTTCTAGCCAGACCAAGTGGGGAGTCCTTGGCCAGTCAGGAAGAACCAGTGTCTGTGCAGGCCCAGGCAAAGCAGGAGGCAGCTCCTCGCTATCCCCTGAGCAGGACAGGCAACATGTGGTGCAGTGGTGACCCACAGAGCCAGCTTTGACCCACAGAGCCAGCTCTGGCACCAGTGCCTGCATGAGCGCAGGACACTCTGAACCATTCCCAACAATATTTATTTTCTGTGCAGAGGAATAATTAAAGCTAAATTCAGAAGCAGCTAAATGTCACCTTGCTCTGAGCAGGGCTTTGGTTCCTGCTCATGCAGGCTGTACAGCCGGGGAGGCTGTGTGTGTGTGTGCACAGGTGCAGGCTGGCAATTTGCAAATATGTCATTTATTGCAAGAAATCTAGACCAGAATATGCTGTGCTTTTTCTTTGCTGACTCTCAGGCTTCAATGCGAGAAGGTAGCACTTCAGGGCAGGGCCAGCCTGAGCCCAGGACACAAGGAGGTGAAGCAGTTTATCTGGGAGGAGGTTCCACAGCAGGGGCTCTGTGGCAGTGAGGAGGAAGCTGTGTTGGGGTGTCTGAGGAGCCCCGGGCTGGCGGGGTCGAGGGGAGCCCTGCAGCAGTGTGTGTCCTCTGCAGATGTCCTCCCGGGATGAGCGATGATGCAGCGAGATCTCTCCTGCCTGCTGTGCCCAGGATTGGACAGAGAGCTGTGCAAAGGCAGGGTAAGGTGCTTTGTTCAGGCACTCACTGCAGGTTTTGAAGTGTGAAATCTTAGCGAGATGCCCTTGTCTCTGTTGAAAAAAACAAAACAAAACAAACACCAAGAAAGTTTTGGTTGGGTTTTTATTTTTTTAGTTTGTGAACAGCCAGCTGAGGGTCTCAGCAAGTGCCCACTGGTGTCTGGGAGCTGTGTCCCAGCATGTGCCATGGTGGCTGTGCAGCATCTGCTGGCAAGGAGTGGGATGGAGGGAGGGAGAGTGGCCTGGGCCCCACTCCCACCCATGGGACAGCTTCAGGTTATTATTAAATAAACTAAGAAGGGAGCAGCTGGCAAGGTGATGCCCATCAAGGACAGAAAAATTACAAGTCCAAAAATAGAGGCTGTTAATTTACAGGATGATGTTTGTTGTCCTTCCCAAGGATACAGCATCTAGGCAGGCTGAACCTGTTGCTGCAAGAGTTTTGCACCTCCTTAGGCCAGGTTTCATCTGCAGAATTAACCGTGGGCATAGAGGTACCCCGCGGTGCTCCGTGTTTGATTTACACAGCGCAACAAAGGGCAGATCTAACCACTTAGTGGGGAGCCCTTTGCCATGTCAGGTAATATGTTCACATCTCCTCTTCCCACGTGTAATTTGTATGAATGTACCATGTCAATGTATAGCCTGTCTGGTAAATCAGACAAACTGAACTAGAAGGTGGGACGCGTTAGAAGTTTTCATTAGGCTTTAGGCTGAGAAGGTGGGAGGGAAGTGTGCACTCCGAGGCAGATGTTCCCGCTGCCCTTCCCCACCCTATCCTCTCCCCACTCCCAAATTTCTCTCCAGTGTTGTGGCTGTGGCCAGGCTGCTTGGGTGCAGGACTTGGGGAAGAGCTGTGGGTGTTTTGGGAAGGCCAACATGGAGCATCCTGGGGCTGTGCCACAGGAGGGATGAGGGGAGCCCCCCCTGCTGCGTCATGGAGGCAGGGATGTTCACACATTGCAGACCACTGGCATCCCCTGACTGGTCACTGGCTTTGCAGCGAACACCCGAGGGGGCTGAATGTTCTGGGGCGCTTCCTGGGGCCCTGGTAGTGGTTGGGAGCCAGGTGCTGGGGCTGTGGGGAGCTGCACAGCATCCCCAGGCCTCAGTCCTCCCTGGGGTGAACACCAGGGACCTCTGCTGCTGTTTGGGCTCTGCAGACAGTGGTACCAGGCAGGGACAGGGTGATGGTGGGGATGAGGTGACAGTAGGGATGGGGTGATGGTGAGAGGCTGCCACGAGCACGTGCTGGTTCTGGCACTGTCACCAGCATCCCCAGCGGCTGCTTCTTCCTGTGAAGCTGGGGCACAGATAAAGACGTGCTAATCTTCCTTATGATTCATTTATCATCCCATGAGGGTAAACTGTTTGGGAATTCGGCTGGTGGCCCTTGACCCTGTATCTGATGGCAGAGACTGAATCAGCGGAGTCTTTGGCTGCAGTTGAGTGTAACATATTTCCAATGCAGGGAGGCCAGTTCTGAGCAGTGGCTGGTGAATGGGTTTGTTTTGCTCTCCCGGGAATTGCAGGAGCAGTTCCAGGAGTTTGGGCCCAAAGAAGCCATCAGCATGTGACAGAGGGACACATTGTTAAGTTATGTGAGTGATTTTATAATACTTATTATATGATGCTATGGCAACCTGCTACAAGTCCCAGATCAAATCACATTATTTGTGTGCATCCCTGTAACTTTAATCTTTGCAAAGTCTGATACATTTTGTGCCTTTGAGGACACTGTGCAGATTAGTGCAATCAGGCAGAGCTCAGGGTTCAAAGGAAGGAGAGCAGAGGATGAGTGGTTTGCTCCAGATCAGGCTGTGCTTTAGTGTCCTAGAAAGTCAAAGAGCAAACAGTAAAAATCTGTCATCCTCGGCAGTTTTTCAGCAGTGGAGTCATGGTGAGTTTGTGGAGAGGAGGAAGGGAAGGAGTTTGACAAACAATACAGGTGGGCAGGACTTGTGGGCAGGCACTGTCCCACAGTGTTTTAATTCATTTCTTGTATTGAAAAATTGGAATGTTCCAAGAGCTTAAATGAGTTGTAATAGTGCTGCCTGCATGCCTTGGGCTCTGGGAAGGGCAATCAGCAATTAATTTCAAGTACCAGAGGATTTGGACCTGTTGGGTCCCAGGGGTCTGTGAGCTGAGTCCCCACATGCCAGTGGCTGGCCTTGGCTGTGTCACCCTGCCCTGTGCTGTCCCCCCCTGTCCCACCTGGGCTAGTCTCGCACCTCCAGGACAGATTTATGGGCTTGATCTCCAGCCCTGAATTTCCCCCAACATCCAGCCACTGATCCCCTGGCTGCAACTGAAGTCCATTAATTCTTGTTCTTTGGTCGATGACTAATGAGAACTATTGATCTGCATCCCCTTCTCGCTTCCTTCTCTTGGTGACAGGCACTGCAGCTCCGTGCCTGCTGCGTGTTGCCAGCTCAGGCTGACAGCTGGCAGCCCCCCAGCCAGAGCTAAATGTGCCACGGGGACACGGCTCCGAGGCACCACTGGCTCCAGCTGTTCTCCACAGCTTTGCCAGGAAGCCATCCCGCAGTGGCAGGGAGAGATGCCAAATCCCTGTTCTGGGCCATGGTGCTGTGAAGGGCAGGCTGGGATTCTGCAGCGCAGGGCTATGACCAGCTGGGAGGTTTTGTCCCCACAGTGTCCCCACTGCATCCTTGCAGTGTCCCTGCTGCATCCCTGTGGCACACAGCCCTGCTGAGAGGGAGCTGCGGGCACCTAAGTTTCCCTATAACCAGCATGTGGTTGTCACCCCCTCGGTGTCAGGGGGCTGTGGCATGGGCAGGGGGTGCAGGAGGTCAGGCACACACCCCAGCAGGAGTTAGGTGTTTTGGAGAGGGCCCCATGGGCACTGGTGCCTGGCTGCCCTGCACACCATGCTGTGCCATCCCAGCGCGGGCTGCCATGGGAACAAACCTTGTTAGAGCGAGATAAACAGTTGGACATGTTGGCCCGGATTCTGCAGGACTAACCTGGCAGGGTTGAGAGGAAACTAAATTAAATCTCAGATTTTCTGGCTCCCAGAGTAGCATCTGGCAGCACTGTGGTGAGTGACGGCGTGGTTGTCTGCCTGGAAAGCTGTTGGTGTGATGGGGACACAGGGTATTGGATCAGACAATCGGTGGAGGGCCAAGGTTGTGCCTTCTCAGGGTTTACAGATCTTTTTTAGGGCGGCTTTTGTGGCAGGTCCATTGGCACAGGGGCTGCTCCCTGCTTCCCTGGGGTCTCACGTCCTCACAACACCCCTCTCTACCTGTGAATTCTGTGCCTGTGCCAGGTACCCTGTTAGTTAAGGGGCCCTGGGCTGGGCTCTGCCACACTCATGCTGGGATCATGCCTGGGTGTCACACTGGTGTCCCTGAGCCAGAAGCCTCCTGCACTGTCCTCAGTGCCCAGGCTACCAGCAGGCCAACGGGCTGTGGATCCTGAGCAGGGAGGGTGCCAGACAGAGGGAGACCGTGGGGATGGCTTGTTGGAACCCACAGAAACCCAGGCCTGCTGTCCCCAGCACCACACTGTGCCCTGGCCCCATGGTTGGCCTACAATGGGGCAGTGAAGGGTCCCAGCCTTCCCCGGGCACTGATGGGGCTCTTCAGATTATTTTTATCATCTTTTTAGCTGTCCGTCTGTATTTTTCTTAGATTCAAGACATTATTTTAGAGGCAGCCCGCACGCCCATGGCTTTGCTAAAGAAGATAAGCCCTTATCTCCCGCCTGGTGCTCTTGCTCGGGGGACGGGGGATGCTGAAACGCCTGCCTTTGGTCTTGCAGGAAACAGGAGCTGCTGAACAGCACGGATGTGACAGTCCCGGAGCGGCCGCTGTCCCCCCCGCTCACTGCCCCGCCGACCATGAAGGTGAGTGTGCGGGGCGGCGGGCGCGAGGTCCGGCCGAGGTGCTGGGTTTGGAAGCTGAAGCTGGCGAGGAGCAGCACTTCCAACGCAGCGGCTGTGCGGATCCGCGCTGTTCCCGAGGGAGCAGCCGTGGGTGGTTTCTGGAGCTCAGCGCCCGGCGTGCCCACCGGCCCATCCTGCGCTGCCGCTGCAGGAGCGGCGATGCCGGGCAGGGCGCAGCACCCCCCGCCGGGGCCTCCTCGGCACCCTCCCACCGGGCAGACCCCGGGTGTATCCCGGCGGCAGGAGCTGCGGGCAGGGCTGACCCACCGCGGCTCCTCCGCACCGCTCCGCCGCTGCCTTCTGCCTCTGCCCTGCCCGTGCCGGGCTGGCTCTGCCGGGCTCTGCCCCCTCCTGCGGTTTTCCCGAACCCAGGGAGAAGGTCACCAACAGCCGGGTCAGACCTGGAAGCTGGTCCTACTTGAGCTGGGGCTGACCAGGCACCTCCACACCTTCCGCAGCTCCCGTTTCGCTCTCTCACGCAGTCTCCCCCCGCGGGGTCTCGCATCCCCCCCCGTGTGGCCGCGCATCCCGGCAGGAGCCTGCCTGTCCCCTGCAAACCTTCTCCCGCTTCCTGCCCAACCTGTTTGGGGCACTTTGCTCCCGGGGGAGCCACCCTCTGAAATAACAAAGCCGCAGCCGTGCCGTGCCTCCGGCTGGGAGAAACATTAACGAAGGGAGGTGCCCGGGCCGGGAGGGATGGCCGGGCTGGCGCTGGGCCAGGGCTGCGGGGACGTCAGGTCGCGGCAGCGCGGCTGATGCGGGGGATGACACGGGGAAGATGATGGATTTCCTGCGGGGGCTGCTGGTGAGTGCTGTGCGGCCGCGGGGGTGCTGGGCAGAGCTCTGCTCCATCCTTGGCGGCTCCTGCCTGCTGCAGGGTTTTCTTTCTGGGGGTCGTTCTCTTTGGAAACCTTCAAGCAGGCACCTGCTGGCTATGGGCACTCCTGGTCTGCAGGTACCTGCTCCTCGACCTCACAGGTTCTGGGGGCACTGGACAGGCTCTGTGTGCTCCCACACATTCACCTTCCCACCCCCTCTCCTGCCTGGTGCTGACAAAGGGGAATCCCCGGGCCTTTCTGTGCTGAAGCACTGGGATGTGACCGTGTGTCCCCCGCTCAAGCTGCCAGGCATCGCCTGCTCAGGGGTGAGGATGTGGGAGCAGGAAAGGAATAGCGACCGTGCCATTTTGGGTTGAGCATTTGACATTTCTGAGGTCGTTCTCCAGGCTGCTGGGCAGGTCTGTCCTGCCCGAGGTGGCGCGGAAGTGGCTGCCACTCTGCTGGTGCCTCTGGTTGCATCTGAGCAGCAGCTGCTGGGTGGGTTTGGAGTAGACAGTCTCGGCCACCCTGGGGTGAGTGTCACCTCTCCTGCCGGCTGAGCCCACAGCAGGTGACATCTCTTCCTGCCTGCTGTCACAAAGCTCTAATTGTCTCCACCATAATTAACAAATATTTGTGGCCCAGCAAAGCTTGGCTTGGAGTCCAGATAACTCCCTGAGGGGCACAGGCTGCTGCCTGCTCTGTGAATCCGTGCGCTCGTGTCCTGCTGGAGCCGGTGATCCTGGAGCTGCTGTGTGCTCTGCTTCTCTGGGTCTGGCTGCTGGCAAAGTGGGACCTGGGAACTGTGTTAATTGAGCCAAAGAGCAAACTGACTCATTGCAGAGTCTTGAAGATAAATCAGAACCTAAAGCAAGCTCAAAATAAGGAAAAGCATTTTTAAAGTGCTCCAAACTTTGAGCACAGAGCTCTTCTGAACCCAGGTTTGTTTGGTTTTTTTCCCCTCAAATAGGTGCAGTAAGTAAAAATGGGACTTGTTCTAAAGCTAGAAACATATCCTGGCTGCTTCCAAGCCCTGGCTGTCCCTGCCTGTGCTGGCAGTGGCTTTCCCCCATCCCAGCTGCTGTCACTGAGGGCAGTCACTGGGCTGCTTGGGCCATAAAACTGAACTTTGCTCACTGCATTTAATACATGAAAATGTCTCTGAGGTTTCCTTTGGTCTTTGTCTGATTTTCATTTCGTATCTTCCTCTGTTTTTTTTTTCTCTTGAGAAACATTGTCTATTCTAAGAGCTCACTAAAAATCACCCCCCACACACACTCCCCAAATGCTTTTCTGCTTGGTACCATGACCCCTCCTGCCCCACATCTGGTAGCCCTCTTCTGCAAGAGGGTTTCTGACAGCCAGCTCAGCAGCACTGATGCTAGTCTGACTTTCTGCTCTCCCTCCTGGACCCACAGCATCAGCTTCAGCCCCAGCAGCTCCATCCTCTCCTCAGCTGTGAGCCCTGAGCCCAGGAGGAGAAGGTGGCGGGGAGCAGGTGGGAGCTGGGGAAAGGAGGGGGAGGATGGGGATATGAGGGATGGGGCTGCTGCCCTGTGTCTGCAGAAAAGCCAATAACTAGTTTACTGGGAGTGCCCTGATATGCATTGCTGTAGCCTGAGTAGATGATTTATTTGTGTGTATTGGAGAGCAGGAGAGGCCACGCAGAGGCAGGGGATTGTCCATCTGAGGCTCAGTGGTTGCTATGCCCAAGGGGTGACCCTGTGGATGCCTGGTGGGTTGGGGACCCATGTGCGCTGGTGGGGCCATGCCCCCTGGTGGGGCTGTGCCCATGATGGCTGCTTGGGTCAAACCTGTGTCTGCTGTATCTGACCATCCTGGCAGGACCAAGGGGAACGGTGCCTGCCCAGCCCCGAGGCAGCTCCCGAGGGAGCAGGACAAGCTCCTGGCTGCAGGGCTGGGCTGGGCTCCAGAGGAGCCACATGGGATTTTAAATTGGAGCTGGGCCTTGCTAATCTCTTTAGTTTGTTTCTCATGGAGGCCGTGAACCCTGCGTGGGCAGCCCAGCCCCTGCGCTGGTGTTTCTGCAGCTGGGGAAAGGCAGAGCCCAGGGCTTGTCCTTTGCAAGGTGAGGGACCTGGGGAGGGCACTGGGGGTGTCCCATGTATTTATACGTGCCTCTTTGGATCGAGTGTCTGGTGTTCCTGCCTTGGGCTGGCTCACCTCATGTCTGCCTTAATTGTACAGGAGATTTCCTTCTTTTATTTTTCAGTCTGCAGAATTCTTCGAAATGCTGGAAAAAATGCAGGTGAGCAGCAGGGTGCGTGCCAGTAATGCAGGATGTCTGCCACCCCAAGCCAGCCTGGCAGAGAGGCTGCCAGGACAGGGACCCCCTCAGCCCCTCCGCAGGGATGTGCTGGGAGCCTGGTTGGGCTGTGCCGTGGTTTGGATTGCTGCTGCAGCCCCTGGGAGCCCTGCCGGGGGTCCCGGCCCACGCTGCCCCACTGCTGCCCCCCGGGAGAGTTGCAGAGAGTGGCAGGGCAGGGGGTGCTCCCCCACCGTGGGGAGGCAGCCCAGGGGTTCCCCTTAAGAACCCATCCCACAGAAATTAGGGTGAGTCTGGAGTGGGAGATGGAGCAGTTTGTGTTTGGTGCCATGTCCCAGGTCCTGTCCAACCATGTCCCTGTCACCTGTGTTCACTGAGTCCTGGCACACTGGCAGCTCTGCCTGGCTCCTCCCTGCCAGAAACCCCCTCCCTTCATGTCACCTGTGTCACAGTGATTTCTATGTCACAAAATACCTTTGTGGTTCCATCTGTGTTTTGAAAACAATTATTCAATCTATTCATTTTGTTCCAAACAGGCACCGAAACTTGAAGAACAGAGGACTGGAAGCCAAAAAAATAAGGTTGGTTGAACTTTGTTTCTGGTGTGGATTTCTTCAAGTGTCCCCCTTTACCTCACAGCTTTAATGTGTGTTATCAAAGGCAGTCACTCAAAGGACTAAAAAAGATTTAAATGTTGTCTAAAAAACAAGGCACCGAGTAAATTGCAAAGATGAAAGAGCAGTGCCTGTAAATCCCGGATCTAGCTTTATGTCCAAACCTGGGTATTTCCACGGCGAGCTGTGTGAGGTGGCTGTGGAGCTGTCACTGCAGTCCTGGCGCTGGGGCAGCATCTGTGTGTGCCAGGCTGTGGGTTTCGGGGATGGGTAGTGGGGAGCAGTTGGTCACGTGCAGTGTTTCCATTCCTTTTTCCAGGAAGACTACATCCCATACCCCAGCATCGATGAGGTGGGTGCCCCGAGCCTTTCCAGACGCCCTCCAATGAATGCCTTGCCAAAAGTGGCACTAAGAGGGGAGCTGGTGGCGAGCCAGGTCCTGAGAGGAGCCGCACTGAGCACACTGCCCCTCCCCACCTTTGTGGCTGCGGCTTTTCCTCAGTAGCACGTGCCCCCTTCCAGGAAAGAGAAGGTTCCAAAGAGGAGCCGGATTTCCCTATGGGACTGGGCGCTGCTGTGGGAGGAGGCAGTGGGGGGGCAGGACATGGTGTGACAGGCCCCTGCACCCCTCATTACCCCCTGGTCCTGCCCAAGCCCTCACGGGTGCCCATCCCTGCAGATCCTAGAGAAGGGCAGCCCATACCCGCTGATCATCCTGCCCCAATTTGGGGGGTACTGGATTGAAGACCCAGAGAACCTTGGCACGCCCACCTCATCTGACAGCAGCTTCTGTGAGGAGGAGGAGGAGAACCTCAGCCCCAGCACCTTTGGCTACAAGCTGGAGTGCAAGGGAGAGGCCAGAGCCTACAGGAAGCATTTCCTGGGGAAGGTGAGTGCCCCTCCTGCAGGGGGCAGTCGGTTGGCTAAAAGTTGCCCCCCTGCCCTGGGGAAAAAAAGATAAATTCTAAAATTGGAACAAAATGGGCAAGTTTTGAAACTTTCCTCTTTGCAAGGTGGGGAGGAGACTGATGGGTGTCCAGCTGTGGCAGTGACAGCCACACACACAGGGTGGGCACAGTGGCTCCCAGCCCACCCCCTTGGCAGGGACCTGGGGCTCAGCTGGGTGTGGGGGACACAGCACGGTCACAGTCCTGTAATCCTCTTTCTCCCTCTGAACAGAGCTGGGAGCAGAGAACTAAAGTCCGTGGGCAGAGGGATTAAAACCTAGGTCCCCAGAAGGAGGGGGACAGAGGGTGTCGGGGTGGCAGGCGAGTTCCCTGCTCCCGGCTGGGAGGCAGGCAGTGTCCTTGCCAGTGGCGAGCTGCCTCCCCTCCCGCTGACCTGCTGTTTTCTATTTTTAGGATCATTTAAATTTTTATTGTACAGCCAGCAGCCTAGGAAATCTGATCCTTTCTATAAAGTGTGAGGAGGCAGATGGCACTGAATATTTAAGGATTATACTCAGGTATGGAAAAAAAAAGAGCTTTGTTTAACAAAATGTTCTCTCTTTGGGAGTCCCCTGTTTTGTTTCTCCTGTAAACGCTGGAGCAGCTCACTGGCTGTCACACATGAGGGGCTTGGGCTGGGGTGAGAAGCAGCATCATCATCCTTTTGTTCTTTCTGCACTGGGACTGCCTGACTCCTGGTAATGAACACGAGCCTTTGACCCGTTGCTAAACCAGCTGAAAGTGAGCGTAAACCTCTCCGTGACACAGGATAATCCCAGCCACATCTATCCCCGGCCCCTGTAAGCTGACAGCACCCAATGTGGTGGAACCGTTGTGTCATTTTTCTCATATGAATATTTTAAGAGCTGCAGAGATGAGAAGACTGAGCCTTTGCTTACTAAACAGGCCCAACAAATTCAGCAGAGCATTGTTCCCAGCCAGCAGAGCATCGCTGCATGGGCACAGGCTGTGGGCAGGGGCTGCGGCCGGTGCCACTTTGCCTTAGATATTCCCCAACATCTATTTGTTTCTCTTTCTTTGTTAGGTCCAAGGTGAAGACACTACATGAAAGGATTCCCCTGGCAGGATTCAGCAAGCTTCCGAGCATCCCTCAGATTGCAAAGGTAAAATTCTGGGCTGGGATACCTGCCACAAAGCTCGTGTCTTGGGTGGTGCTGGGCACGTTGGGTGGTGATGGGCAGTGATAGGCAGCAGTGCCTGGGCTCTTGAGCCCAGGGGTGCCTGGGGTGTGTGCTGGCCCCATGGTTGGCTTCCTGCTGATTCTGAGCAGGTCACTGGTTGATGTCTGGGGGAAAAGGTGAGGGAGTGGCAGCACCTTTGATCCATGGAGAAACTTGGGACTTGTCTGGCTGCATCTTTAGTCAGTACCAGCCAGGCCACAGGCATCTGAATGGGAGGATGCAAAGAGGGGAGCTCCTGCAAGGGGAGGCTGGATTTAACTTCTTGATAAGACATTCTCATCCCTGCCATGGAGTTTCTGCAGAACAGGAGTGTCTGCCCAGCACTGACTGCTCTTTTCTCTTGCACCAGGCCTTCTGTGACGATGCCTCTGGGCTGAAGTTTAACCCGGTGCTGTACCCCAAGGTGAGGCAACTTATCCCAACCTAGTCGCATATTTGGCAGAAAAGGTCAGAATGGGTTAGTTCTCCCTTTTTCTCCAAGATCCCAGGGCTACTTTAATCCAGAGCATGGATCTGCATCAGTACTGCATCTGTTTGGCTCTCTGCCTCTGTACCTGCCTGCCAAGGGGATGTGAGCCGCAGTGGCTGTGGGTGCCATGTGTGCTCCTGGGCAGCAGGTTAGCTAACAGCCATCTGATGGCACATGCAGGCCATCATCTCCATCTGTCAGCTGGCCACCAAGGATTGATGGCACTTTGGCATTCATATTCCCTCAGATAGTGGAGAGAGAGGGGAAGACAATCATCTATGGGCTGTAAAACCAGCCTAGATCTTGATTTGGTGCCTTTAGGTTTGTTTGAAACCCAGTGAGGGTGGTGTAGCAGGTGCTGGAGAAGCCAGTCAGGAAGGGATGTGGAGGCAGGTGGGTCACCACAGGGATGGAGTCGTCTATCTGGGCAGCAGTCCCCCTGGTGACAGACCAGGGCTGACTCGTGTTCTGCTCTGGGATTGCTGCTTCTCCTGTGCTGCCATAGAGACTGCCTCCCAGGAAGTTATAGAGCACATCCATCATTTTCAAGTACCTTTACTGCGGCAGGCACAGCAGCAGGGCACCAGGCAGTTTCACCACCCTTTGATGTAACCGAGGTCAAACCGAGTCTGTTTGTCCCTTGTCATTATTGGTGTTGCAGTCAAACCTTCTCTGGGAGTTTGAGAGCAGCTGATGCCCAGCTGGGGACAATGAACGTCTCTGACTCGGTCCCTGCAGAGCAGGACTGGGACTGCAGGGCTGGGGCACTGCAGGAACTGCTGTTATTTGCACCCAAAGGGCCTCAAATGTCTCTGGAAAACATGTGAGAGGCCAGGGCTCCCTGTGCCCCCATCACACCTGGCACCAGGGCTGGTGGGCAATGGCAAACATGCCAAGAGGGGCTGTGAGCAGGGTTTGCTCCTTTTTTGAAATACTAAATGGAATAACTTGTATTTTATTTTACTGCAGGCCTCTCAGATGATAGTGTCTTATGATGAACATGAGGTCAACAACACGTTCAAGTTTGGAGTGATCTATCAGAAGTTCCGGCAGGTGGGTCCCCCTGCCCTTCTCGTGGAGCATGTCCCTGCTCTGCCTTTCACAAGTGCAGATTCGGCCCTGCAGCTGATTCTGTCACGTGCAACATGTTGTGTTATGGGTGTCCTCACTAATAATGCATTTCTTACTGCTCAGATGTTTCCCCAACTCACTAGAAAATGATGCAAGTGAAAAAATGCAGAAAGGAAATCAACCCACGGGCTGCTGTAGGAAAAGGGATGTGAAAATGGGTTTTAGCAGGCATGGTATTTAAATCAGAGATATGTTTAGGCAGTGAAACAGTTAGGTTTGTCTTGGGGGATTGTGGGCTATGAGGATGTTTGCTGAAATTGCTGTCATTAGCCAAGGGACTCCGGATGGGGAGCGTGGAGGCAGCCGAGTCTCATAACTCACCAAAGATTATTCTGACAGGCGCTCTAATTATGTGTACATGTTGCATTGTATTTTGGATTGAGCAACTCAGGCAAGACCATAATTAAGGACGGGTTCATTTCTCATGTGGCAGCTCTTGCTGGTAGCAAGGTTTGATTTTAAGAAGACACTCAGAGCAGGGTGAGGTGCAGAAGGTGAAGGGACCCTTCATGTTAGAGCTACCTGTGGTGTCTGTGGTCACTGTGTCAACCCAGGCCATAGCAGCACCAGGAAGTCCCCAGGGGCACAGGGCTGTGCTAGTGTGTGGTGGCTGCTGGGAACGGTGGCTTTGGTCTCTCTCTGCTCAGGCAGCATGGGGTGACAGATGGCCAGTGACAGCCATGGCCAGACCCTTCTCAGATGGGCTGGCTCCTGGAAGCAGCAGGGCTGGGGCTCTCAAATTATGTGCCCTGTGTGTTGCAGACCCAAGAAGAGGAGTTGTTTGGCAACAATGAGGAGAGTGCTGCCTTCAAGAACTTCCTAAGTTTTCTAGGAGACACCATAACACTCCAGGACTTCAAAGGGTAAGTTAAATAAGAAGAATGATTTTACAAACACATTTAGCAAGAGACCATGTCATATGTAAAAATATCTACCGTGTGAGAACAGGAGTCATCTCGCTCATGAGCGGGATGTACAGAGCAGAAGCAAATATAGCTTTGGCTTGTTTCTCAAAGCTGGGGGAGTTCTCTGAAAAAGAATATTGGAGCTGCCAAGAGAGAAAAACTTCCTTTCCTGCAATTTTAAGGTTGTGAGAAAATCTGGCTGTGTTCAGCTGTGGGTGAAAGGAACTTGGGATGGGAACATGTCCTGTCCGGTGTTGTGCGCTCAGCCATGGTGTCCTCCGTGGTGGTTGGTGCAGGCAGAGACCCTGTGGCTGGGAAGGACCAGGGGCTGGCAGGGGTGGGCAGGCCTGGCCCCTGGCACTGCTCTGCCACATGCCCTGGACTTCAGACTGGTGACAGTGACTCTTGGTTACGATACATGACGCACGGTTTGTTCTCTCCCATTTGCTTGCTACCAGATAAAGATAAATGAGCTGGTTTGTTCCATCACCCTGTCCCTGACCAGTCTCTGCTAAGCTTTCAATTAATGTTTCTTTATTTCTCCCCCCCTTTCCCTTGGTCTCCAGTTTTCGAGGAGGTCTGGATGTCAGCCACGGGCAGACGGGAGCAGAGTCTGTGTACACGGTGTTCAGGGACAGGGAGATAATGTTTCACATCTCTACGAAGCTGCCTTTTACTGAAGGAGACACACAACAAGTAAGAGATGAGCTTCCTGGTGCAGAAGCGGCTGAGCGGGATGTGCCCTCTGAGGCTTTCCCCACCAGGTGTTTTCCCTTCCCGCTTAGCTCCAGAGGAAGAGGCACATCGGCAATGACATTGTGGCAATTATCTTCCAAGAGGAGAACACGCCGTTTGTCCCCGACATGATCGCCTCCAACTTCTTGCACGCCTACATCGTGGTGCAGGCACAGGACCCCACGGCAGAGAACACGACCTACAAGGTGAGGCCTCTCGGCTGGTGCGGGTGTGATTGCTACAGGTTTGTGCTGCTGGGGGCTGCTCCCCTGCATCCAGGGGAATAATGTCTTTCCTGGCTCCACAGGTGTCCGTCACGGCGCGGGAAGATGTCCCCTCCTTTGGGCCACCCCTGCCCAGCCCACCGGTGTTCCAGAAGGTAAGAGCTGTGATGGGAAGCACATTCCAAGCCATTAAAAATGTAGATGCGTATGTCCGAGATGTTTCCAAGCACACCTGCTTAGGGAAAACATGACATGGAATTTCTGTGCATTCATTTTGATTTCTAGTGAGCCCCATGGGGTTTATGGGGGGGTGGGCACAGTGTAACCCATGCAAGGCTCTGCTGCTGGGGCACCCGTGCCAGTGCAGAGGTGACGGCCGTGAAGGAGGGCACCCCCAGCCCATCTGGGGGTCCCACCAGTGCACGCACATCTGGAGAGGGCTGCAGGGTGTTGTGAGCTCAGGGTTGGGTTGGTAAAGATCGGGGACCAGCGCTACGCAGACTTATGATGGTGAGTGTTTTCCACCTTGCTTCTCCCCCAGGGCCCAGAGTTCCGGGAGTTCCTGCTGACCAAGCTCATCAATGCTGAGAACGCCTGCTGCAAGTCCGACAAGTTTGCGAAGCTGGAGGTAACACTGCACCACGGGGAGACCTGGTGCCCTCCCCAGAGCTGCGTTTCCTCGGGCTGCACTGGGGCAGCGCTCGTAGGGAGGAAGGATCAGTGTCTGTTCGTGCCTCAGCTCACTGCACGGCCATGGGGTCCCATGGGGTGGGCAGTGCCCAGGGGGATGAGCTGCTGCCTGCTTCCTCTGCCCCCCTGATGAGCCATTCTTGCCCCCAGGACCGCACCCGGGCCGCCTTGTTGGACAACCTCCATGATGAGCTCCATGGGCACACACAGACCATGCTGGGGCTGGGGCCCGAGGAGGACAAGCTGGAGAACGGGGGTCACGGAGGCTTTCTGGAGTCTTTCAAGGTAACTCCTGGCCCTGGCCAACAGCAGAGTTGAGGCTGGCAAAGCACGTTGTAGTGGCAGAGGTGGATGAGTAGTGCTGGGGGATGAGAGGAGCCGCCAAGAGCAGGGCTGTGGGAGGAGGTAGGAGCTTACCTCCACTGCTCAGCCAGTGGGCACCTGAGCAGGTCCCAGGCTGAGCAGGCACAGGTAATAAGGTTGTGGTGTTGGCAGGTGCCACAATCAGGGTGACCTCTCTGGACCTCTGGTGCACCTTCTCCATGCCGGTGTGCTCTGCCATTCACCGTGTCACCAGAGGGGTCTCATTGCAGGGCCAGCACCTTAGCACAGGCTGTGCCTGTGGTTGGGCTTTGCTGCTGCAAGGCAGGTCCTGCTCATGTCTCCACACAGTGGTGGCTCTGCTGTGCAGGAGGAGATGCCTGGGGATGGCTGCTGCAGCCGGCAGGTGGGAGGTGGCTGTCTTGTGTGAAATGGGAGACACAATGAGAGGTGCTGGGTGTGGAGAGGGGAACAATGCTGGGCGGCTTGGGGGGGTGTGAGGGCAAAGAAGGGAGAGTGGGTTGGCAGAAAAGGAGGAAAGAGAAAAAGAAATGAGATAAAATGATGCAGACAAAACTGAGCAATGGTTGGAGGTTAGGACATGACCAGCTGGGGACATCCCCTGGGACAGAGGGACAGCACTTGAGTCTCAGAGATGAGCTGTTGCCAGCAGTCTCTGCTGGGACTCCCCTGTGGCAGGGACAGGGAGGTGGCTGGGAAGGGCTGGCCCATGTACAGCTGGGCTGCACTCAGGGGTGCTGGGGCACTGAGTCCCTGCTGTGGGTGATGCCTCCACCTGCAGCTCCCCCACACCCCTCCCATCCTGCTGCAGACACCTCAGCTCTGCCAGAGAAAGCTGGTTTGTGCTGTGTCTGCAATGGGAGGGTTGCTGGGTAGGGGTGGCTCTCACCATCCCAGCAGGGGAGCTACCCTGGCTGTGGTTGTATGGAGACACCTCCTGCAGTTACTGTTTAGGCACAGGTTTCTCCACAGTACAGAGAAAAAGGCACTCTGCTCAGGTGTGTCCTTTTTGGGCAGGAGACATGTAGAAATGGAGATGCTGTGCAGTCCTACATCACAGTGTTCACATCAGGGTGCATCACATTTGGCCCGTGTCAGAAAGTGGACTGTGCTCTCCTGGCGTTGCAGGCTGTGCCAGGGCTGGTGGTGGGCTCCGTGCTCCGGGCTGGGCTGTGCTGGCTCGGCCACCTCAGGACTGTCCTGCTGGGCTGTGTCCTGGCCTGCATCCTGCACCAAGTGCTGTCAGAGTGAGCGGGAAGAGGAGATGGGGGCTGGGGGGGGGTGAGACATCACCACCACCCCTCTGCTGCCCTGTGCCCACAGCCTTGCACCTGCTGCCCAGCCTCCTCCTCTTGGCCGTGCCGGGCGGGACCACCAGCTCAGGGAAGCGGCGCTGGTGCCTCCGGGCTCTGAGCAAGCGCAGGGTGTTTCACCTCCCTGCTGCCAGCAGCTCCCCGGAGGGGTGTTGGAGTCTGTGGCCTCCACGGCCTCAGCAGCCCTGGCAGGACCCCTCCTGTCTGCAGGGCACCAGTGCCCACCAGTGCTGTTGGCAGAGCAAGCGGCCAATTACTGTTATTTGCAAACACTGTCAAATTTTGTATGATTTGCTGGCCCTAATAAATGAGGTCTGGCAGACTCTGGCTTGTGTTTGTTCCTGGATGGGCCCGAGGGGACAGCGCGGGGCTGTCGGGGCAGCTGCGGTCCCAGGCACTGGGGCTGGGTCAGAGCTCAGGGCTGCAGCTCCAGCAGCACATCCTGGCACTGCGAGTATGGTGCTGGACACCTCTGGAATCTGGCTCTGGATGGCTTGTTTCCTCCAAAAGGTCTTTACCTTGAGCTGGGATTCAGGGGGCTGGAGGAGGGGAGATGTAGCTGTGGCACAGCAGCAGTTGCAAGGGAAGAACTAGGAAAAGAAACTTCCCTGTAACTGGCATGTGGGCTTCACAGCCCGGTTCAGGCTCCCGTTCCTATGGTGACTACAGTAATTAAAATATGGGTACAGAGGATTTTTTTTTAACTTGTGCATTTCGCTGCTGCTTTTCATAGTTGTGTGCCAGACTTTCAAAAGATCTCGTGGTTGCATTTGTAAGCGCTTGGGACAACAACTGAGAGAAGACTTTAAAAATAGCTCAGGTCTTGTCCCCTCCGGTCACAGAGAGCCATCCGGGTGCGCAGCCACTCCATGGAGACGATGGTGGGCAGCCAGAAGAAGCACCACGGTGGTGGCATCCCAGGCAGCCTCAGCGGGGGCATCGTGCACAACGCTGGTGAGGTGACCAAGACCACCTTCTCGGTGAGTGTGGCCCTATGTCCTGCTGTCCCTCTGTCTCTCCCCAGCCTGGTAGGGCCCTGCACAGGCAGTTGAGTGTATGGGTGAGGAGAAGGTTTGATGTTAGGAGTGCATGCTCAGACTGGGTTTGTTTTGTGGAAGAACCAAGGATTAGCTTCCTGGGGTTTTCAGCCCTAAAGTACAAAAGAAACACAAACAAAATTCTGGCATTACACGTTTTCTAGATGTGCAGGCTGAGAACTGTGGGCAGTGTAATTCCTTGTAGGATGTTTAGTCTCGTGAGCTTCTAGGAAGGAGCTTTGCTCTCCAGCCCGGGCTGTTCTGTGCTTTCAGCCCCCTGTTCCAGCAGCTGCCACCAAGAACCAGTCCAGAAGCCCCATCAAGCGCCGTTCGGGGCTGTTCCCCCGCCTGCACACGAGCTCTGAGAGCCAGGCGGAGAGCAGGACAAGGTGGTAAGTTGGTCGTTCCCCTGGTAACTCAGGTTAAACCCCCTTTTTCTTGTTCAACATAAGAGAAAAGCTGTTGGTGGGTGCTTGAGACAATGCCTGGGGCACTCCCTCCCCTTCCCACACAAGCCAGCAATGAGAGCTGCTTTTGATGTGTTTGAGGATGATGCCTTGGATCCCTTCCCTCTGTTTTAAATCGAAGCATTGGTATCTAGAGAGCATCTGTACTCTTACAGTTTAGCATTTGGTGTTAGGGAGTATAATCTGACCATCCTTCTTAAGTCTCTTGTATAACTTGTGCAACCTGTCCCTTTATGCCTTCAGTGACAGTGTTTCTGGAGTCCAGAAGACACCAGATGTGGGACATTCTTCTCAAGAGATGAAATCTGAAACCTCATCCAATCCCAGCTCCCCTGAAATATGCCCCAACAAAGACAGGTGAGCTGGCAGGAGACCCCTACTCCTCTGGCTGCAGCTCAAGTCACCCTGTAGCTGACAGACCATCAGGAACTTTGTCAAACAAAACCATCTCCAGGTTTTACTACAAATAATTTTGATATTAAGGGGTGAAAAAGAAAAAAAAAAAAAGATTCTGGTGATTCATGAGCACAGGCCTCAAAACAGGCATCTCTTCCTAGGCCATTCATTAAGCTGAAAGAGAATGGGAGGTCAAACATCTCCCGTTCCTCCTCAAGCACCAGCAGCTTCAGCAGCACAGCAGGGGAAAGCGAGACCCTGGAGGAGTACGACAGTGTGGTAGGCACCTCAGATGGTCTCTGTAGCCCCCGGGTCCCCTCCTTGCTGACACTGAGGGGCTTAGTCCTGTCCCTGGGTGAGGGGAGGAGGAGGGTTGGGACACCCTGGGCAACACAGGGCACAGAGGGGCCAGGAGGTGGCTCCATCAGGACGGGCTCTCTGGCGCGGGGGCTGTGATGAGCAGGGATGGAGCGGGGCAAGCCAGCCAGCCAGAGCAAGCCATGTCCTGCTCTCCTGGTGCAGGGCAGCCAGCCATCCACCGCCTCGCCCTTCAAGCAGGACGTCTTTGTCTACGGCGCTTCGCCCGGCAGCGAGAGCCCGAGCGTGGGGGCTGCAGCCACCCCTGTGATCATGAGCAGGAGCCCCACAGGTGGGTCACAGGAGGCACTGGCTCTCTCTTGGCTTCTGGAGCCCCTGGAATCCCACTGCAGTGGGTGGGGATGGAGTCTGTGGCTCTGGGACAAAGGAGCCCCCTCCCCAGCCTTGCCGGGTGGGTGCTGAAGATGATGGGCAGAAGCAGCAGCTGTGCTAGCCCTGCCAGGACCTGTGGGATGTGGGGTCAGCCCTGGCTCCTCCCAAAACCCTGATCCCGATGGGGCTGTTCTGCAGACACAGCCCCACATGCTTCATTTCTCTATTCCCACGGGGAATTTGTTTCCCTTCTAAATGAGAGCGCAGAGATGGCTTTTGCTGCAGCTTTGTTTCCTGCCTCCTCCCCTGGCAGACATATGCAGTAGTCCTGGAAACTCGCTGTCTCCAAGGGCCCAGCCATGACTCACAAATTATTTAATAAACAAGCAGCTTCCCCAGGTCTTGGCTCTGTCACCCCTGCTGCTAACTCCCTCTGCCGCAGACTCCATGCGTTTCAGTCAGACAACTTGTAACATGAGGTGGTGCAATTCAACCGGGATAAAAGTGCCAGAAATGGGCCCTTTGTCGGTGCATCCTGCAGTGAGGGGGCCGGGGGTGTCTGCAGCGCTCGCCCCTCGCCCGCAGGTGGCGGCAGCTCGTGCCCGTGTGCAGCACCACCAAATGCAGGTGCAGATGCTGAACCTGGAGCACACACCCTGAGCACAAACCCACTCTGAGCACAAACCCACCCTGAGCAGCTCTATGATCAGGAGCAGTGTGGGGGCTGCAGGGAGCAGGCTGGCTGCCTGGCTTTTCATGTCTCGGCACCCCACAGCCTTACTTCATTAGTGATTTTCTGAACTATTAAACCAGCCCCTTTTAATGTTTTAAGTGTTTATTTTGCATTTTTCCTGCCAAGAACGTGGAAATCCACCCATACATTATATGGATCAGTCATTTCTTGTAGCCTTTTCAGTGGCATTTCCAGTAGAAAGACTCTGAAATGTAATTAAGCCTCAATTTGTTCCATCAAAAACATTTAATGTACAGATTTTGTCAAACATTCAGCCAAGCTAGACTAAATATTGGTAGCACTCATGACAGCCTATTGAAGTGCCTGGCTGTCAGGCACTCAGCCCTAAAAATTCTGCAAATATTTTTATATGTAGATTATTATTTTTCTTCTTTGCTTTACCCCTCTCTCTAGCAGACATAAAGAACAGAAACTCTCCCAGGTCGAACCTGAAGTTTCGCTTTGACAAGCTCAGCCACAGCAGCTCCAGCACGGTAGGTGCTGCGGGGTCCGGGGCTCAAGGGGGTGACAGTAAGGGAGGGGCTTTTGTCTCTTCTTGCCCCCTTCTTTGCCACCCAACCCATATTCTGTTTCTTCTTCAGAGCCACTAGCAGGATGAAGAGGTCACGGATGCGTACAAGGTGAGTGTGCGTAACACGGCGCGGGGCAGAAAGGCTGGACTTGGGTGCTCTGAGCAAGGCTGTGTCCTTCAGAGACACCTGGCGTTGGCTGACTGCTGTTTGTTACTAAATATGTGATCAGTAATGTATCTCAAAGCATCCTAAACATAAGATGAGGGCAGCACTGGGGGTAGAAGAGCAGAGCAGATGTCCTTACCCCTTCCAAAGCCAGGTGAAACCAGTCAATACAGGAGGTAGATTTTATGGGCAGAGGTGAAGGGATTGTGGGGTAACAAGCCTGGCTCTTGGTGGCTGGGGATCTCCCCCCCTCCCCCCCCAGCATGGCCCCTGCCCTAGCACGGGCTGGTGCTTTCACACAGGATGTGTTGGCAAGAACACAGAGTTTATTTGCTGGTTTTCTTACAGGCTCCTGAAGGCATTGTTTGTTGTGAAATCAGGGTTTTCCTTAGGAATTCCAAGCTGAGCAGGAGAGCCCATAAGACTTGGCATAAGAGGAATTTCCATGTCCAAGCAGGGCTCTCAGAAAGCCTTGATTTTCAGCTCCTCACCAAGTTCCCTCCTGCCCTGCCCGGGGTGGCAGGCAGCTTGGTGTCTCGGGGACAGGCACTGCTGCCACTTTGCCTCCCTCCCTAGGGCTGGTGCTTCGTAGCCATCACTGCAGGAGCCCCAGAGTCCTCCCACAGCCTCCAACACCTTTATCCTTTTCTTCTTTGCAGAAAATTTTTGTTTCAACAAAGGGAAAACTCGACAACATGCCACTGGAAGCGGCGGGCTGCAGTGCGGTGCCGCTCCCTCCCGCCTGCACCCCGGGAAGCTGCGCTCCCCTCGCCCCAACAGGGACCTGCCCCCTGCCCAGCAGGTGAACCCCACCCTTCAGCCCCCCTCTGCCCGGCGGCAGGAGAAGTGTCCCTGGCTGCATGACATACGTGTGGCCAGAGACCCCATCTCCTCTGCGGCACCGCACTGTATCATCCCTGCCTGCTGCCGGTGCTGCCCGTCCCCCCCTGGCCAGGCTGCAGCCCCTCGTGGGCAGGAGGGAGCAGGACGGGCACCCCCACAGTTCAGGTGCCTCTCTGCTTTATTTGCAGTTATCAGTGGGGAGATGGGGTTTTTGTTTTGTTTCTGAAAGGGCAAAATTATATTTTTGCTTAACCCTGGGGCAGTTCCCTGCCCCATTGTTGGCTGTGACTCTTCTCTGGTGGGGGGACAAAGGCTCCCCCATGCCCCTCAGCAGTACTGGGCTCTGGGGGATGCAGCAGCTCCCCAGCCCCCCCCTGCCTGGCCCCTGCAGCTCCCTGCCCACATGACAAAACTTTCAGGGCAGATGCAGCCTCTCACTCCATCCTTACTCAGTTTCTGGTACAGAGGAGGGCATGTGAACCAGCCCCGGGAGAGCCAGGCCAGCCACTGGGCCTGACTCATCCTCCTGTGGCAGCTTCAGAAATGGTTTATTTGGCCTCCCCACTTTTCCCTCTCTGAAACGCTGAGCACAGGCCTGGAAAGGAGTAACCAAAGCTGAAACTTTAGTAGATCTAAATACCAGAGCTGGTGCTCAGGGTGGATTCACCTGGTGGCTGTGCTTTCCCCTGTGGGTTGGATCACCAGGCAAGCAAATGCATCCAGCCCTGGGGGATCTGGGTGGCTTTAGGCTTTTCCAGCCCTTGCAGAATCTGTCCCTCTGCTTTCAAATGTGGTTTTGTTTGCTTTGAAGGATGAAGGTTATGAATTCTGCAAGGTGATTCCCCTGTAATGCCCTTTTCCAAAAAAATACCTCTCTCAACATGCCAAGAAATCCTTTTGCTCTTTCATGGACCTTTGTCTGAAGTTTCCTGCAGTCTGTCCATGAATTTCACGTTGCTCATAGATTTCCCTTGTCAGTTTTCAAAAGCTGCACTGCAGTGCTGCAGAGATGCCCCCCCTGACCGACACCTGGGACTGCAAAAGCAGTTCTCTGAGCTCGTGATTCCTAAAGAAAAGCAAACTTTGAGTGCCAAAGCAACCTTGTACTGTCTGGAGCTGGTTTGGGGCACCCCTTGGCACAGAGCAGGCAGCCACGGGGATCCAGGACCTGCCTGGGACTGCAGAGTGCTCTGTAATGGGAGTGGAACCAGATTAAAGGGGAAAAACTCTTTGTGAAAAAGGCAGAGAACAATTTCACAGGCACTAATTCCCGTGTAGGACCAGTAAATACTGATAACCACCAGTGGGGACACTCCCTCCTGCTTTCAGTGAGTTGCATTTACATAGGAGTTAAATCGCGAGGTTTTCTTTGGAAGCGGCCAAGCACCGTGTGCGCAGCCCGTTCCCTGGCTCGCCCGTAGGTGTCTCAGGTTCCACTTCTTTTGCTGTTCAGCACTTCTGTCTGACGATGCTTCGGTAGCACTTTCAAACCCAGCCCCAGTCCTTCCTCTTAGAAGCTCTCGTCCTGTTTTCTTATGCCGCACAGTGAAATACTGACTGGTGCAATGACTTGATTTGAGGGTCTGTTCTTGGTTCTGCTTTTTTCCTCTGAGAAGTTGCTTGATTCTGTAGACGTTGTTGTTCACGTGGGTGTTGATCTCTGTGAGATCTTTCAGCAGATGATGCAGTGGCTACTGTCAGCTGGTTTTTTCATTTTGGGGTTTGTCTTTTTTTTTGTCTTTGTCTTTTTTTTTTTTTTACCGAAAACTGTGACTGTCCTTTTTGACCTGGATTGATTTGTAGAATTACTGGAATGGGATTAACAGGCAGGCAGGACAGTGTGGAGCTTCAGGAGAGAGATGCAGTGCTTTGGACTTGTCTTTCCCAGTGCCTACCTACTGGAATGGCAGTGGTGCCTGGAGCTCAGGTCTGGCACCAGGTTTGCCGGCAGCTCCTGCTTGTGTGGGGACATTTCCAACAGCATCCCCGTGGCAGGCTGTGAAACTGGTGCAGCAGCCTTGATAGCAGCTGGGCCTCTACAGCTCCTGTCCTGGCATGGTTTGTGCCTGGTGTGCTCCCTTCAGCCCCCAAAGTGTCCCCAGTTGTGCCCTGGCAGTGCTGCGGAGTGACCAGCCGTTCTGTTAAACCACGGAGGCTTTTGCACTTCCAGCAGTGGGTGAAGGTGTTCCTGTATATATACTGCAAAATGGTTTGTGCTTGTAAGTGACACACATAGATATATATATACACATACATATATAGAAGGGATTTTTATATATAAATATATATAAGAGAAAGGATCCTTAACTGACACTAAAAGGACTGGGCAGTGCATTTTTCTTTCTGATCCCCATAGTTTACCCACACACAATTTCCTCCGCTCTCAGTGACTTTGCACAGGGAGGAGAAGGGCTCCAAAACATGGCTGGGGCAATCGGGGCAGCCCCAGCTTCCTGGGGGGTTCTCTCCTCTGGTGGCGTGTTGCTCCCCTTCTCAACAGGGTTCAGGTCCTCTGCTTGCTCCTGCTGCGCCTCTTGGTCCTGCTGCTGTTTGGTTTGGACCAGGTTCTGACCCTGGCAAGGGGCAGGTCCAGGCTCTGCCTGGCAGTGGAGCTGAGGGACCCTGCTCCCCTCCACTGTCAGCTCCTGCTGTGGGCCCTGGGGACAGCAGTCATGCAGAGCTGGCAGCAGCTGCTGCTCCTCTGGGCTTTTCTTCAGGAAAGCACTTAGTGTGTACTTAGATCCTCTTGAAATCCCACAAAGCCAAGCACAGGATTACACTTCAGCACAATGTGAAAATGGTTTGGTTTTGGTTTATTTTTTTTTTTTTTTTTTAGCAAGAAGGGGGGATCCCAAGCACAAACTCAGTTTCTTTCCAGAGTTTTGAGGGTCTTCAGGAATGGCAGGTGAAGGGGCCAGGACACACTGCTGGCACAAATGAGCTTGTAAACCCGGGCTGAGGTTTCCCAGCTGCCTTTGGCTTGGCTGCAAGAGGTGCTTAGTGCTGGTAACTGCATCTGGCCAGAGCTCAGCACCCTGGTGGGTCCCACCCTGCACTCACGTTGTTTTCACCTGTTCCAGCTTCTGTTCCACTGGAGCTGGCAGAGTGTCATTCCCCCATCCTACAGCATGCTTTCATTATGGTTTAATGAATGTAGCACTGCACATATTCTGTAAAGGGAAATGCTGAATTTATATCATTAGAATGTGAAGAGAGTTTATAGAGTGAAAATAAATATTGAAGAAATGTACCTGACAAAGTTTATTTTTTATGTAGAGAGGCGGTGCTTTGTAGTTCCTGGTGGCCTATGTCTGTTGTAAATAATGTACATTTAATTTATTGCTATGGTAGCAGATTGTATTTGTTATGTATAGAACTAAAGGTTCACAAATGTATATTTTGTTGCTTAAATGTGTCTTTGCAAAATTCACAATAAATAACATATTTTGTGTCCATATGTGTACTACGTGGTGTATGTCCATGAAGCAGCTGAGCTCTTTGGGAACAAGCAGGGATCTTCTTTACAGCCCTGCAAAAGCCACACGATGGCTGAGCCACCACTGGAGGGAATCTGGGTAAGCTCCCAGAGTCACAGAGTGAGGCAGAGGAGCTCAGTGTGGAAGAAGGTGTAAATCAGGACATCTCTGGCAATGCACCCAGCGCTGGGACTGGATCCACAGAGGGGCCCTGCTTCTCCTTTACAAGTGCGTGGCAGTTTTCATCAAGTGAACTGCTCTGTCGGAACTGGAATTAGTGCCCCATGAATCTCCGTATAAACCAAACGGGTCCTTGTCAGCAGCCAGCCCCCATGTGGTAAAGAAAATGAACAGCAATTCAGCTTATCTAAACCAGCTTAGTTTACCTTGGTTGTCAGTCTGGCATCTTGGCTGCCTTTTGACGGCGTTCGTGAGCTAACTATGAAATTGGATTTTCTGTTTCCAGCTCCTTAGGCTCCTTTAAAATCCCCCTAATTTCCCAGATCTCTTCCTCCTAGGACACTTAGAAAAAAGCTGGCATTGTTTGGAGGCAGCGTCTGGAACGTTTTCCCCACGCTCAATGAAGCATAAAGCTATCAATGTTATTTTTTTTTAACATTTCATGATGAGAGGAATGAACTCATTTATTTGTACCTGTGAGGATAAAACACCTTTGCCAGGAGAAAACTTCCACCACGAGGGAGTTCTGTTCACCCTCTGTAGTGCAGCAGCACTTGGGTGCCTGGACCCTGTGGCAACCCCAGCCCGGCACCACGGGGGATGCTCCAGCAGAACCATCAGCAGCCCTGGCTGCAGGATCCAGGGGGGATCAAATGGGGCCTGAGGGGCTCAGAGGAGGTCCAGGGTGAGTGTCAGCTGGAGCAGCTAGGTGGGATATGCCCACCTGGGCACCACAAGCCAAGTGGAACTGGCCCTGGAAAGGGGCTTGGGCAGCACTGGAGCTGCTGCCTGCACAGGGGGCTCATCCCAGTCTCCTTCCCACTAAGACCTGGGACTTGCTCCAGGTTGGACACTCCTGCCTCCAGCAAGGCCTGAGCTATGGGCACATCGTGGTCAGAGCTGCCAGCTTCCACCAGGAATGGCTGATGAAAAGTGGAACAAAACCTAAAAAGTTCTATTTCTCTTAATAAATCTTTATTGGTGCAGAATTATTCTTGGCTACCAAACCCAAATTGTCCCCTTGTCCAGAAGATGATAAGCCAGTGCTGAGTCTGTGTGTCACCAAATGCCATCTCTGGCTAAAGCAAAGAGAGCCCAGCCCAAGATGAATCCAATTCCTTCCTCTAGCTGTGGTCAGGTTCTGGTTTCCTGAGGAGAAAAGCAAAACTCACTTGACACGGGGGCAAAAAAACCCCCAACATTCCAGACTCATGCTATTACCTTCTATTTGCAGCTGACTCCAAGCAGGAGTAGGTTCCTTTATCTCTCAGTTCCATGTTGGAGTAACAGAGCATTTTCCTTAGTTATTTCCTCCAGGACCATCTCAGCCCAGCAAGCCACACATTCCACCTGCTTGTTGGATCCACTGTAGGTGACCAGACATTTTCCAAGCCCCCCTTTCTGGTGCAGTACTCACTGGATGGTCACACCTGCCCAGAGGTTGGTGGAGAAGGTGCAGGGCAGCTGGACATCCCTGGCCAGGCTGGAGTGGAGATAGGTGGGCATGGAGTGCAGCAGGAGCCAGGCTGGGGTAGAGGTGGGGGTGAAGGGCTGGGGGCTCCAAGGGGGCCCAGCAGAGACTGGTTGTCCCCAAAGCTGTATTGAGGGTCCCACTGGGGTGACCTGCTGCAGGACAGGCTGTGCCAGCAGCTCCCAACCTGCACGGGACTGGGACAAGCCTTTTCCCAGTCTTATGGCACCCAGCCCTTCCCGGTTTGGGCACAGCCACAGGACAAGTTTGGATACAGGGCTGGCTTGGTCAGGAAGGTCACAGTCTAATGCTGTCCAGGAGGCATTTTGGTAACTCCTTCCTTTGGTCCCTGAGCCTCTGCCACATTATTTTGTTCTTGGCTCATTTTGAGTGACAGATGTAATGGCTTCTCTGTAACTCTTACTGCAAAAGGAGTTTCAGTCAATCAGCAGTTCACGGAATCCCAGACTGGTTTGGGTTGGAAGGGCCCTTTAAAGACCATCTAGTTCCAACACCCCTGCATGGGCAGAGACACCTTCCACTACACCAGGTTGCTCCAAGCCCCTTCCAAACCAGCCTTGACCACTTCCAGGGTTGGAGCAGATGCAGCTTCTCTGGGCAACCTGACCAGTGTCTCACCACCCTCATAGCGAGGAATTGATTCCTAATATCCTATCTTCAATCTCTCCTTTTTCAGCTTAAAACTGTTCTCCCTCATCCTGTGCCCTAGTAGAAAGTCCCTCTCCAGCTTTCCTGTAGCCCTTCAGGCACTGGAAGGAGCTCTAAGGAGATGGGAGCTTTCTCTTCTCCAGATTGAACTCCAGCTCTCAGCTTGTCTCCATAGCAGAGGGGCTCCAACCCCCGGATCGTCCTTATGGCCCTTCCTTCCTGTCTCCCTGACTTGCTTTGGAAATCATTGCAAACCTAGAAGCTGTGAGGGACCCTGCAGAAGGGACTGACCACACCTGCGCCCGCCTGGGACGTGCTAACGAGCTCCCCAGGTGCGGCAGATGGAGCTGATGAGCCGCGGGCTCTGCGGGGCAGAAAGGGCGGGCGGGCCGGGCCAGGCCGGGCTGCTCCGGGGGGGCGGGAGGGGCTGGGGCTCTTCTGCCTTCCAGGCTGGTTTTGCCACCTTCTGTCTGCTTGGACGTAGCGAAGCTTCACCGTCTCAGCGAAGTGCTGCCTCTGTGGTGAGTTCTGTGTTTAAATCCATTTTTTCTTTACGTGGGAGGGGGGAAAGGCTGATGGGGGCGGAGGGGGAAGGAGCCTCTGCGGAGCCCCGTGTGCAGCCGGGGCTGGTACGTGCCGGGGCCCGCCCGGGGCAGCGCACAGGGCTGAGCCGGGCCCCGGGCACCAGCGCCCTGGCTGCGGGGCCGCAGAGTCACCTGCCCGCTGTGTGTGAGGGCTGCAGCCGTGTCTCTCCATCGGGTAACGCCAGGTCCCGGGCGTTCAGCGCCCCACAGGGCGGTCTGGAGGGGGGAGCTAGAGCCTTGCTGTCCTCCTCTGGCTTGTGACCTTCCTGCACGTGCCAGCAGACCAAGCTCTTTCACTTTCTTCACCCAGAGCCTGTACAAGTGCAGCTCATGTGCTGGAGTTTGCTTTCCATGCAGACACCACGAGCGAGCTCTGTCTGCGGAAACGCTCAGATAAGGCATGACGGGCTTGGCTATGTTAAAGCTTTGGTGATTTAAGTGTTTGTTGCTGGGGCTTTTAGTGATGATGGTGTGGAAGTACATAAACAGGAAACAGTTATGTTTTTGAGAAGCTGTTTTGAAGTTATTAGCTTCTGCAATGTATGTATAATCCCCAGCACAAGGCAGAACATATGCTTTTTAATAAGAGCATTTTGGTTTTCAGTATGCTAAAAACTTAGCTTTAGCTATTTGTAAACTTGGGAGGGTTTAAAAATAGATTGAGGTGCATAATCACAGCAGCCCGGAAGCAAAGTGTTGGGAAGTGACAGCTGTGGCAATGTGTATGAATTTGTAACACCCCGGTGTTTGTGGGAGGGAAGAGGCAGGTTTGCTCCACATAATCCTTCTGAAGAGGTCTCAGGGTTGGGGTGCAGATGGAATCCAACAGTGGTAGCTGTTTCCCTGTTAATTTCTGGGCCTGCAGCTGCAATGCCCTGACTAGCTGGATTTCCTTCAACAGTCTAAGTGTATGAAAGCCCTCAGGTGAAGGTTATTTTTTCTGTTACCTGAAACATGCAATTGCTTTGTCTCAGCCCCACAGAGGCAGCATGCCCCTGATTGAAGTGCTAAGGATCTGGAGGCTTCACCTGAAGGAGGGGATGTATGCACAGCTCCTGGTTTGTTCTGTGTGTAGTAGAGGACAAGCTGTGTTACCCAAAATCAGACTCTCTCAAGGAGATGTTCTTAAGTCCAAGGACAAGTCTTCACAGGAATAGGAAATCCAGCCAGGCACTGACCTTTTAAAAGCTGATTTATTTTTTACTGTATCTTTAATACCCAAAGCACAGTTAATCTAAAAGCAAAAATACTCCAAGAGGCAAATATATCTTCTGGATCTTCCAGGGCATCACTAGCTTTTTTTTACCATCGTGTGTGCAATTGGCATCCCCTCAGGTGTGGATCAAAACCAGGATCCCCCCAGGGAGAAGTGCCCCTGCTGTCCCTCAACCCTGACCTGCCAGCAGCAGTGGGCAGCCAGGGATGGGATCTGCTGCTCCTCTTGCAGGATGCTTTCTGGCTCGAGGTCCAGATGCCTGGGTGCCCCCTTGATGGAGCTGCCCAGACAGCAACACTGCCCTCTGAAACTGCTGATCCCAGAAGCTTAGGGCAGAGGAACTGTGGGGTGGTCCAGCCCTGCCGTATATCCTGCTGTGCAAGCTGGTGGGAAGTGTTCAAGGGCAGGGTGGTAAAACTGACTGGCCTAGGGTGCTGGGACTGGAGCTGGGGGCTGCTCCTTGCCCCATCCAGATGGCACAGCAAAAGTCACTTGAAACTGCAAAATACTTCCTGATTATGGAAAGTGTCTTGTGAATTCCCTGAATCCCTTTGCTGTGAGTGCAGCATTTTTCTATGGAGTTTAAGCACAGAGGCTCAATACAGCCTGAATGAGAACGTAACAGGGACTGTTAGTAAGAACATTGATTTTAGGTGTTCCTTAATTACTGTGGGTTTCCTAGGGAGCTGTCTGAGGAAGCGATAAGAGCGTTGCGTGAATATTGTCCAATTCTGCTCTGCAGCAGGGCTGTACAAACCACAGCAGTTTTTCCTTAACAAGACTTCTTGAAACTGGCAGAGGCATGCAGGGGGGTTAGGGATGGGGGAACTGCTGGAGTGACAAACCTCGCCCTTGTGCCGTGGAAGGGCTGTTAAATTAGCTGGGAAATATAGCAGAGAAGGCAAAGGTTTACAGCACTGAAGTGAAAGAGAAAACTTGAAGATGTGCCCATGTTGTATTATGAACCAAGTAAGGAAGAGGCAGCAGTGTGTCCCTGCTGTGCTGGAGGGAAACTCTGCCCTGTCAACCACCCCAGTTCCTGTAAAGGCTGCTCTTTGATTCTCCTGTGCAAAGCAGGGCTGGACTGACCTTTGCCAAATCCCATTTCTGAAATGGAGTCAGTTTATTTTGCAGTCTGTAAGAAATGGCAGAGCCCCGGGTTACTCTATAAGGAGCAGTCTTTTGGGTCCATCCCATTTGGGACATGTCAAGGCTTTGTGTTGCCTTTGGGGCTACTCTTTATGGGGCTGGTTGGGACATGCACCTGCCCTTGGCTGCCCAGAGCCCCCCGGCTGCCCCACTCCTGGGGCTCTCCCAGCTGCCTCTCCAAAAAATGGGGGGTTCTGTGGTCTCTTCCAGGCATTTTCAGTGCAGGAGTGTATGCTGTAATGACAATACTTCTTTATTTCCCCCCCAAGTTTTAACTTTATTGGCTAGTAAAAAGCTGTGTATTCATTTAGTACACATGTTGTTGAATATTCTGCTTTGTAATTAATCCAGACAGCAAGTGAAAACAGGCAGGGCTTCATCCTCAGTTGTAAAAGACACCCTTGGGACCCTGTAAGTACGATTTCTTTAACGACAGAGTAGGAGCAGCACTTCCCTTGCATGCCTGAGCACCTTCTGTGTATTCGGTTCCACTTACAAGAGGTCTATTGAAGTCAGCTGCTGGCTCCTAACTGGGCTGGAGTGGGTGGAAGGAATCCCTGGACCCCACTGTGAGACCAGTTCCTGGTCAGGGCTGATGCCACTGTCTGCCCTCCTAGCACAGTGCAGCAAACAAAGCTGATTTGGTAGAATACAAGACAGTTACTATGCAGAGCAAAGTTCTTGATGGTTTCTCACATAGAGAACAGTATCAACCTTCAGAGGTTTAAAAGGTTAAGCTTTAAAATTAAGTAGCAGGACACAATGCTGACAGTTAAACAGGCAGCTGAGGCAGACCTTTAAAGGTACCAAAATCTTCTCCAGAGCCAGCAGATGGGCAGGCTGAATATTCCAGCCAGAATTTGGAAAGTTGCCCGAAGAATCTGGACTCTCAAATTTAGTGGGAGGGAAACTCAAATCCTCCAGACAACTGGAAAACGACTCAAAACAGACTTCTCAGCCAGAATTGCTTCGCTTGCTCTTACGGTTTAAACAAACTGTGAGTGTTGTGGGAACAACTGCCTAAATCCAGGTTTCAGAGGATTTAGTGGATAGTAATTGAGCTAAATGGCTCACTTTTATAGGTGAGATGGACCAAAGCCTTAAATTATGTGCTTGAGAGTGCTCAGCTGCTGGGAGCCTTACTCAGAGGTGAAATACAAACCCAAATATTGCAGCTCTGTTCCCTAAGAGGCCCCTGAGCTCCATCTGGTCTCTGGCTTGGGATTATGTTTTCTGGACAGGTAGCTCCTCTAGTTTTAGGTGAAGAACCTTCTTCAGTTCAGCCCTAGAATATTAAGACACCATAATTTATTCCAGCAGTAGTTGCAATTATTATATGCTGTGTACTCAATTTTACAGCTCAGTCTCTTTCCATATAATTTTGAACTTGACATGCTCCAATCAGGATCCTAATTTTCTAGGCTCTGTCTATAGACATATATATGATGAATGGCATTTTGAAGTTCTGCTACTTTTCCTTTTCTTAGGAACTGTGGAGAATCCAATCAAGCATGAATCTGGGCATAAGAGGGAAATATAAATAATCATTACAGCATTTATCTCTAGAGGTTTATTACTAGATCACTTATTGAATTAAGATCTTTTCTTTGAACATGCAACTGTCTATAGGCTCAAGTAATTTTCTTACTTGGGAGTGATTTTTCCTCTTTCTACTTTATTTGGCATTAGTGGTTTGCTTCAAATCCTTAATCTTTCTGTTCCAGCTCTTGCTTGATGCTGTAGTGCAGCTCATTGTTATTACCAGTCAGGAAAACTTTTCCAACGGCTCCAAGCGTGGGAATCCCCTCTATGCAGCCTCCTAACAGACAGATCTCATCTAACCCTGCATGAGGTCTCTTGAGTACCTTGCTTTACAGCAGTTGTTAGTGATATTGCATGATGCTGCACTTGGACACTTGACATGCCTGTTTTAGGACACAGTGTGGTGATCTGAGCCTTCTCATGCTCTTTTTGTTATGTATCACTGTTCTGTATTATTCTGTAATGGAAATGCCTGGAGTGCAGCCTAAGGATTCCATTGTCCTTTGGGCTCAAGTAATTTGGGCTTGACTTGAGAAAATCAGCCAGGTAATTGTGAAAATAAAGATCAGGAACCAATGAGTTACTCATCTCACCCCTTAGGAGCCTCTCCCAGGTGGAGGTCACCTCCTCGGTAATTCTCCTAGGTCTGCAGTTGCTCACTTGTCTTGGTGAATACTTGTCAAAATATTCTTACCAGCAACCTCTCTTGTTAGGGAAACTTAGCTGGAAAATTCAATCTTGACGTGTGTCTTGAAACTCGGGCCACAGAACTAGGAACAAGGCATCCAGCTGGCTTTTGCAAATGAATTCCATGGGTGCCCAAAGCCTGAGCTGTGAGAACACCAGGTCACTCCAATCCCAGTTAAAAGTGGTTAGATGTTTTAAGGCTATTCCAAATCATCCTCAGAGTTTATCAGATCTGGCAGAACAGTGTGGTACATCTGTTAGGGAGGCTGATAAGACCTTGTCTGTCTTTTTAATGAATGTCTGTATGTACCAGATAATCATGCTGAATAGTGCTCATTGGAAAGCCTCCTAAATGTAATTTAGCAAGGATTTTGTAGCCAATCTTGGAAAACAGAATGAAGAATGAAATCACAGAAGGATTTGGGCCGGAAGGGACCTTCAGAGATCATCTCCTCCATGCCCTGTTCCATGGGCAGGGACAGCTTGCACCACACCAGGCTGCTCAGAGCATCATGGAAGCTGGCTTTGACCACTGCCAGTGTTGGGGCATCCTGGCATTGCTGCTGGCCACTGGTCCAGCTCTGCTGGATGGCTTTATGCAGCTTAGAAAGGAAAAAGCATGTTTGCTTTCAATATTTAAATTTGGAACTAAGTACAAGGAAATCCAATTTGGGAATTCTTATTTTTAATGCCTGTGACATCTTGATACAATACAAAAAACAATTCATGGCAAATGCTTCCAGCAGGCATTGTACCTGCTGTTGGATGAAGTCAAGTGCTTGAGGATGACGTGTGGTTCCCCAGGCACAGGCAGTGTGCTGTGCAGTCTAATGGAGCCAGAACTCACTTCAAAACTTTCCCTGGGGGGAGACTTGGGATGACACAGAAGAAAAAGAGCTTTCCCTGTTCACATACTTTAATTACAGTCCTGTTAATTCATTTAGCAAGAGGTTTTATTTATAGCCAGATTTATACTTCAGTTGGATTTTTTTATAATAGTGGATGTTTATTTCTCTTATCCATTACACGTCATCCCAGGGCGGTATGAATTTATGGAAAACACAGAGTGAAGCTGATGTACTTTCTCTATAAAATTAGAAGTTTTTAGCACATGTGGGTGTCTTCAGCTCACAACTCAATATGCTGTTGAGCTACTGAAAATATAAATCCTTCAGTATTTGATTTCAGTAGTGACTGTGTTCCCACGTGGGTGGGGAAGAATTTTCTAGTTTCCTTGGAGCTCCTGAAACTGGGAAGTTTCCCCTTCTGTGCAGAAGGTGGCACTGGCAGCCCGGGAATGGCAGCACGGTCCTGGCACAGCACGGGCGGCGTTTAGGTAACGTCTTGTTGGAGGGTTATCCTCTCCTTCAAAAAACAGAATTCCCTGTTTCCCAGTCAAGGGTCTCGCCCAGGCTCTGGCAGAGGATTCATTTAGAGGGTGACTCGTACTGACCTCAGGGGTTGCCGGGGTGTGTGGTGTGTGCCCTGGTCCTGTCCCAAGCAGCAGCAGTTGTCTCGTTTGGGCTTTCCAGCCTGTATCCACAGAGCTTTTGAGCAAACTGCAAAGGCTGGATGGAAGTTATCACAGAGCATATTACAATTATGTCTGAGCTCTGCAGATGAATTATCATCTAATGGAAACTGTCACAGCTCGAAAGCTGGTGTTAACAAGCCCATGCAGCAGTGAGCTCACCCTGCCCGCTGGTGGGTTTGCAAAAGCAACATCTGAGTGGTGATTTGGTGTGTCTCTCGCTGTGCATCAGTTGTCTTAATCTAAAAGTGCTTTTCATATGCATTATACTCCCTAGGTATGAGACAGGGCTCCTTCTGCAGAAAGCACCTACAAATGGGAAATGACAACACAATGAGTAGTTAAGCAAAGCAAGGGGAGGAAATGAATAGTGGGTTTCTCACTATTAGATTGCTGGGTAACAAGAGGATACTGGCAACTGTACTGAGCTGTAGTATTTTTCAGCTGTAATAACTGAAGGGAGGTTTCTGCTGCTGTAACACTGCGTGGTTCAGGGGCTGAGCAGGGCTGTTTTCAGGCGAGTTGTTGTGGAGTTTGGTGCCATACTCAGAAGAAGCAGTCATGCCATTTACATGGCTTTGTCAGTTTAATGGGTTTGGCTTTATTCTGGGAAATGGTGTTGCCATTTTTGCCACCTCTGCTTCAGAATGCCATAAGGAGGGGTAGGTGGAGAGGGGTGATGCCTGGCAGCAAAGTGGGGTTGGCAAATGAAGACTTGGAGACACGCCACAGGACTTCTGCTGGTGGACACATGCCCTTTCCTTTAAAAGTAAATTGGGTTCTGACTGCTTATGGCGCTAACCCCCTGTTGTTGCCTGTTGGTTTTCAAACTGCTTTTGACTATTTTTTCCACATGAATAATTAAGAAGGTTTTTCTGCAGCTGCTTCATTTCCTACGCTTGGTCTGACCAAACCCAGTGTTTTCTAGGAAAGCTCCTGCTGCTTCCCTGCTGTCACCATGGAGATGATGCTTTTGATGTGGATTCCCCCTCTTCTCTTGCAGAAGGACAAAGTGAAGGAGTAATTCCTGCTCTCCTGCCCACAGCTGGCAACCAGCCACAGTGGTTGCCAAAGCACTTTCATGGCTTGAGCCGTATTATCAGAAGTACCTTAAGTGGCACTACTGTAGTTCATCCCTTAGCATGCACTATCTTAAAACAATGTATTTAGAGCTACTTTTAAGAGGTTTAGAGTTTATCTTGGAAGGCAGGAGAAGGTGTTTGTTCAGATGTCTTCTCTCTAATCTCAATTTCCTACTTGAGTGCTTGACGATGTGAGACGACAAAGAAGCTGAGCTATAAAAATGAGAGGATAAGGAAGGGAAATAAAAAACACTTGCCAAAAGACTCCAAAATATGTGCTCTGCACTCATATTTTTTGGCACTTAGCAGTGCTTTGGTAATTATTGCTGTAGGAGCTGGGGTGGCCACTGCACCTCTTAACATGTAGCAAGGGCTGTTTGACTTAGCCTGTAGACCCTTGGTGCAGCTTTTCATTTTGGGTTGTCTGAAGCAGACATCTGGAATGCTGAAAGCAAAACCAGAGTGTTTGCTGCAGTGGTGTGGAGGATGGGGTCTGTAAGCTGCAGCTCCTGTGGCCTGCCTGGGAAAAGGCAGCTGCTGGGCAAAGAGCAGAGGAGAGCTCCTCTGTCAGAACCTGTGGGGACCACCAGGCCAGGTCCCCGCTGCAGGGGCATGTGTTGCTTTGGGGGCCATGGATCCTTAAAGGCCTGGAACAATTGTTCAGAGAAGCTGACCTGCTTTGAACAGAGGTAAGAGATTTTTATTCCTGCTTTACATGGAATTTAAGTGGGTTTTTTTGGGGATGGAGGATGTGTGTGGACTGACTGGCTTGAGTGAAAAGCTCCTGGTGGCAGAGAATCTGCCTGGCCTGTTCAGCACTGTCCTTCACAGTGACAGCTGACAAACTTGGCTTGTGCTGGGAAGGAGGGAGCTGCTGAGCTGGGTCGCTGTGTTTGAGCTAACAGGGAGCAGAGGGTGTTGGTGTCCCTGGCTGTGTGACCAAGAGCTGCCCATCTCCTCCCCACCGTGCTCATCCTGCAGGATGAAGGTTCGTGTCGTACCTGCATGTCCAGTTAACGTGCAGGACTGGAATCCAGCTTGCCATAAGAGCATGAAAGGCTCTTTTCAGCTGGTCTGTGTACAGAGTGGGTGTGATGCCAAGGGGATAACACTGTCATGCTTCCCCTGAGAGCAGACACACAGCCCGAGCTCTGTGGTGGGCAGGAACAGGCTGGTGCAGGAGCTATGGAGCACCTCACCTGTAGGTTCTGGAGATAACAAATAATTTTAGTTGTAGGAGCTTAGAGCTCACATGCTTGACTAAAGTGGGAAGGTCTTTCTTAGCCATGCTGGAGATGCTGTGAGCCCTCAGTCACCCACCATGAGAGCAGCTTCTCAGAAAGGAGCAGCTGCTGTGGGGAAGGTTCAGCACCGAGGTGTGCAGTGTGCTGGGAAAGTGGGCTTGTTTCCATAGCCTTACTCAAGTTTCCTTTACAACTCTACCAAATGCTACAATTTTAAAGAATTTTTGTCCTAATTAGAGAAACAAATCAGGCTGGCTTCAGATTCTTCCAGCATTGCCTCACTTTCCATGTTAGGCACAGGGGGACTGTTCCACAATGTTTCTGGCTGTATTTTGTACGTCCAATAGGATAGGAAAGTTAGGAAAGGAAAACTAATAGATCTGTCTTTCTGTGCACACATGGTACTGAGACCTGTGAGACAAATGGTGTAGCTCTGGAAAGTGCTGGGCAGCATGATGAATTGAACTGCTCCACTGCACTCTGTCCACTCATCCATCTCCCTTCCAATTCTCCCCTCCCCATATTGCATATCCCCCCATCCCACCCGGTTCCTTCAAGTTCTTCCTGGGAAGGACTCCCACACCTCCTGATGGTAGGACTCCCTACCTTCTTTTATCCTCCTGATGCCATTTCCCTGCTGTTACCTGAACTCGGAAGTTGGCTGCAGTTTGGAGTAAAGAAATGACCACTTTGGGACACTTCAGTCGTGCCTCCAACTGTCCATGTTCTCTAAGAGGGATGGTATCTCTTTTCATTTTTGCTCTGCTGCACTTTGTGGAAATTAGGCAGAGAAGCAGAGATTGGGCTGAATTTGGCACACTCTGTTCTCTTTGCTGTCCTTGAGGTCTTCCCAGTGGAATTTTAAATTAAACAAATTGAATGTGTTTGGAATAAACCACAGTTGTTCATATTTATGGTGTAAAGACTCAATGGTGTACCACTGACACTGGTGGGGTTTTTATAACAGATGTCAATAAACAGTCTTGTGTCTAAAGAGTGCTCTCTTGGAGGTGGTTCTATGTCTGGAGAAATGGCCACATTTACTGACAAGCAGAATAAATCTGTTGGGCTTTGTTTGCATGGATTTTGCAGGAGTGAAATCCAGCTTTGCACTATGAGAAGTATATTGATTTTTCTTCACTTCTGATTGTTCACATTACTGGATTGCTTTTAAATAGTTGACAGAGAGATCATTCATTTTCCTGCCCCAACATATTTTACAGTGCCTTTCTTGTTTTATTTGTATGTGTGTGGGTTTCCACAGTTATATATCATATTGATCACGTTTTGCAACCTGCAGCCTGTGTAGAGTAGAGAAACTGTTCCCTGGGGGTTTCCCTCTTTTCCTGCCTCCTTCCTAGCAGCTCCAGCATATGTGTTTCATGCTTGTGACTTGGAAGCTGGAGGTGAGGTTCAAAAAAACCCTCGAGTCAAGAAACGGAAAATGCCAAAGTAGTGAAATGACCACGGATAAATCTATAGAGTTGCAAGGGGTGTCTGTTAGTGACAGAAATATTGAGTTGTCACCTGGGTTTTGTCACTGTAGGAGTGCCAAGTAAGGGATGATGTGCTCTCCAGGGGACCCTCAAGCTTTATTTCAGTCCAACAGATTCAATAAATGAGGAAACCTCTGGGCATCTTTTCTATACAGAATCCACCTGGCTTTGAAAGGCTGTCCTAGCCCAAACAGGCACCAACATCTATTGAAGGAATGTGCCTTAAAACACAGGGTCTTGCTCAAACCCAGAGAGCTGTCTGTAGCACAAGCAAGCCATGTGAGGGCTGCAGCAAAGGAGCAGATATCTGGTTTTATTTTTGTTTAAAGATTGTTAGAAAAAATCCCAGTCCACCATTAGAAGGGTGCATGTAGCTTATGTGGCAGTGCTTGTTTGAAGGTACTTGCATATTGCATAGATATGCTATTTCGTTCCTATAGTTTGCCCCTAGGGAGGGGAAAAGTAGGGGGTTTTTTTAGGTTTGCAGACAGTGACACTAAAACCCAGGCCTCCAGGCTTTATATGCAAGCTTGTCCTGCGTGGAATTCTTGTCTGTCTCAGCAGGAGCTACACATTGCACAAAGCTTTTGTACAGAAAGGTTAAAAACATCTTGTCTGTTCAGCATGACCATGACTGACCTAGAAATAGTTCAGGTGCCTGGGGCAGGAAATGGTAGGGGAATAGCTAAATCACTGAGTTAATTCAAAACAGAATAAAAACTTTTCTTCTTTTATATTGTTCCTTTCTTAGGTTTTTCTGGCCACTTACCTACCTTCTGCTTTGAGGGCAGAACAGCAAACTCGGTGGAAAAGGCTGTTTATTTCTCATGGCTCTTCATGGTTGAGGGGCAATGCCAGCAGCAGCTGAAGGTGCAGACTGTGTGTGGAGGAGCAGTGTCCCCTGGCTTTGAGGGGATGTGGTGGATGTAGGGATGGTCTGGCTAATGCAGGAAGAAGCTGAGAAGTTGGGGTAGCTGTTGTGCATGGCAGTGCAAGACAAGCATACAGGTTTCTGGGAGGTGGGGCTAAGGCCTCCATCCAGCAGAGAGTCAAGTGTGGCCTTAGCCTGCTGTGAGCTGTGCTGGTGGGGGTGATTTTGGGCTTGTGAGTGCTCAGCCCCTGGGACCTGCCTTCCCCGGGGGCTCATCCTGCCCCTCTCTGACATTCCTGTTAAAAGGATGCACAAGTGGGTGAAGGGGGATGTTGCCTTTCTGTGGAGGATTGGCCCACCTCAAGGAAACTAAGTGCACAATGGGAGGTGAGAAGAACCTGTACCTGAGGTTTCCTGCTGCTGGGGGCGTTGGAGGACAGTTCTGAGAAATACATGTCCTGCATCCGATGCTGAGCAAGTCATCTTGTCCCTTCACACCCTTTCCCCAAGCTGTGTCACCTCCTAAGGCTGAGAGCCCTTTGGAGCAAGAACTGTCTCTCCCTATTTGCTTTTACAGTACCTAAAGCGACAGGGTCCTGATTTCAGAGAGGCCTCCAGGCAACAGGACAACAGTGCTAATAACAAGAATTAATAAATAATTTATCACTTCACTCTCAGTGAATAATCTCCAATAATCGTGTACAATTTGCTGCTTCAGTGAATACTCTGATAGTAAACAGAGCTGGTAGAATAAAGTCACAGGAGTGAAAACACCATGTAAAGGAGCAAGAAAATGGTCGAGACTAATTAATTTTAAAATAATCCAAGGAAGGTTTGTGCATAATTGTTTGTAGTATTTACCAGTTCTGGTAATGACCTGGATAAAGTAAACCCATGGGGAAGCAGATAAGAAGAAACAAGTTGCTTGGTTTCTTACAGTGCTCTTGTAAGGGACCCAAACACCCAGGGCTTTGATCCCAGTGAGGAGCTGTGCCCAGGGGTCACAGACTGGGTGGTCTGGGGGGTTCTTTTTCCTTCTGTAACCTCCTTACATGGGCAAAATAGTGCAGTAAAGAGAACTGCTTCCCACAGGAGCAATTAGGTGGAGAATTAAATATTCATGAGGCCAAAATGATTTGGGCATCCAGACTGCAGATGAAAATTAACCTGCACTGGAAATGTGAAGAAAATGACCCTTCCCCGTGGCCTTGTGTTCAGCTCAGCTAAGGGTGAGTTTGCACAGAACTGCCCGTGACACCTCAATGCCAGGGACTTCCCCATTTGCTCCTGCTTTGCCTTTTTCCCTGATGGCTGGATTCCCAGGGCTGTGCACAGCCATACCTGGACAATCTGGGCCTTATTTTCGCTTGTGTTTATTGCAGAGCTGCGTGAGGAGGGTGGATCCCAGCATGGACCCGAGCGGCTGCAGAGCTGTTACTGGGAACTGCTAAGACCTGTCTCTCCCCAGTGGAAATCTCTTTCAGGAACAGATTCCACTTGAATTATATTGCTTTATTTGTAGCCCAGTGTTTATTGTGCCTGCTCACATTATCCCTCACTGATGCATAAGTTACTTTGCATGATGCTGAGAAAATTAAGGCTTCAGAATAATTTATCTCCCCTGTTACTGATGTTCTGTTGGTAGCAGAGCACTAATATGCTCTCCAGAGAAACTAATGGCACTGACAAAAATCACTGAACTTCCGTTTGCATCTAAATATTTAGATAAAAGATGGCATTTCTGTAGTGAGAAGCATTATTTGGTGATAGCAAACTGTTATCTGTTTTCCCCCTTGAGTTCCAGGATATTTATTAGATTTTTCTGTTTTCTGGCCAACTTTGTGAAACATGATTTGGCAGATGTTATTGACTCATGCTTTGCTCTCTTACATCTTTTTCCACACAAGTATTAAAGCATTTAACTTTATTTTAGGCCACTGACTCCCATTACTTTCAACTGGAAATAACATGTCTGGATACCTGGGAGGATCTGAGTCTCTGTGCTGATCTTCCACCCTTTGGCTGCTGCCCAGATCTGGCAGGCAGCCCCACTCTGCTGGAACCACCAATCCTTGGTCTTGGATGCAATTTGCAAACCCTCCTGAGCAAGTACTTTTGGAGAGATGAAGCACAGTCCAAAGCTGGATGCAGTCTTGATCCAAAAATGGGTTTGGACTTGAGGTGAGACTGAATTTTTTGTTAACTGTTGTCTTAAAGGCTTAGATTTTCAAGGCATATGAAGAGTAAATAACCTAATTCTTGTCAGAGGCTTTAAGCTTCTTTGAACATGACATAGACAAATGATGATTTTTAGGAACATACAGACTGTGACCCAGAGTTTATAATCACAGGCATGAGTGTGTTAGCATCTGTCTCTTCCATTGCCTGCTGAGCTAAAAGTCACATTTTGGGGTAAAGCCTATTTGGCATTTATCTTGTTGTCTTTTCCCTGTTAGCAATGTGCCCTTTCTGCCTGCAGAGATGAGGAGTGCTTGTGAGATGGTTTGCAGGCTCTGAGGGTGACCATGGGTGATTTTCTCCACAGAGTGCAAATGAACTAGACTTTGGAAAAACAGATTTGGTGCTAAGTGGAAAAGTGGATGGTTCTCTGCAGATTAACACTCTGGTGGTGGTTAAACCTGGGGACTGCTGAGCAAGGTCCCTGGCTGTCTTTCTCAGCCACAGTGTTGGAGGGCAGGGGGGTAATTTTTGGGTAGGAAGAATAATTTGATTTCTGCTCATGGTGGTGGCCTTCTCAACCATATTAATTAGTAGAAATTATGGAGACAGTCTCTTCAAAATAGATCATTCTTAACTGAAAGGTCAACAGTAATAAACTTCACAGGGAGCATCCAGCAGCTGCTGGATTAGACTAATGGTTTATCCTTGGCAGTCCTGAGGGAGCTGATCAGGAAGCTGATGCTTTGAGGAAGGTGATATCCATCCCTCCCTTCCCAGCACAGCTTCTGAAGGGGCTGTTTGGCTGGGCCATCATCCTGATGGGCACTTGAGCTGTGACTTGGGCCACACCAAGTGCTGCCTGGTGTGGATGCTGATCAGCTGCTCCCTGAGCTCAGTGGTAACCAGGTCAGTGCTGAGGACTGTCCCGACAGTGATTATTTCTGAAGCAAAGCAGCAACTTATTCACAGGGCACTGCTGAATTTTAAATAGACTCCAGTCTATTGTTGAAATACAGCGATGGAGCAATCTCTGTTGCACCACTGCCGCAAGCCTGACCCAAGACTCTTGCCTCCAGAAACTGCTCTAAAACTTAGTGTAATAAAAATACACACAGAAATCACAGTGCCAAGTGAACTGTTTCAAGAGGTCCCACCTCTTTTTCCTCAGGCAAAAATGTACAGAGCCAGGTAATTCACCTTTGCTGTAGGAATGTGTCTAACTTTGTGCTGCATCTCAAAGCTGGGTGGTGATACCTCCTTACACCTCAGGCAGAGGGCTGGGGCAGTTCAGCAATGCTAGTAAACAATGTTACTATAATGCAGATTATGGAAATGTACCATTTTCTACCATTTCTTGTGCTACCCCTGGGAGCAACCATTTTTTGATGTGTTAGCAGACTACAGAATTGAATCCTCTTTCTTTTTGAAAAATGCTTTGCAAGAACAAACATCTTCAGAGGTTCATGTGTCTGATATGCTGAGTAGTGCCTGTGAACACAGCACAGGCTCTGCAGAAGCCAAGTAACCCTCCAGGAATTACTCCTATTAAAATAATTGCTAGGGCAGAAGAATACTGCAAACAGCTGTGCTTCATCCCATAAACATATTCTCCCTCCTTTTGGAGCCTCAGCTTCCAACTTATGCCAGAGCTTGTCAGTTGCAGGAACAGGGGAACATATTTCCTTCGTAGAAACCAAATGATTACTGTTGAATAAATATGTTGTGCACAGACCTGAACTACCCAGCAAGTGCTGCATATGTGAAAAGGAGAAAAGTGACAGTTTCACACCAAAATGAGCTGAAGCGACAGTTCATCTGCCTAACAGTATGGCAGCAGAGCTGCTGTGTCTTACGAGCCTAGCAACACTGCACCTCATGCGAAACATCCCCGAACTCACCTTGGCTCTGCCTGATGCGGCTGAGCTGCCATGGGCTGCAAACCAGCACAGGGCACGTGCTGAGGGAGACCCCCTGCCCCAGGTGTCCTGCCCCTCCCTAGCCATGTCCATCCCCTGGGGTGCGATGGGCTCACCAGGGCAGGTTGTTATGCCTTTTGCCCAGAGATGGCCCCAGCTGACAGTGGTGCAGTGTGGTGCTGGTTGGTCCACCTCTGTTGGGAAGCTCTCAAGTCTGTCAGAGGGCTGAAGCTCTGCTTGCCCCACCAGCCCTCAGTGAGGGGCCTGGCCTCACCTCTCTGACAATCAGCTGTGCTTGCAGCTGCTCAGTTAACTTGGCTTGGAATTGGACTTGGTCTGATAACACTTGTTTTTCTTGAATACCAGTTGCCTTTTGCACTGTTTCTTTATTATTTGGACCATAGGCTTTGCCAAGATGTAATCGAATCTTGAATAACAAACAGATGGGCATTGTTTCCATCTCAGCCCTATGGGAACAGTGTGGTTTTCTACCAGGGTTTGATTGCCTGGCTGATTCAAAGCATGAGCTGAAGAAAAGCCTCCTTTGGGAAGGGCTGGAGCTCCTGGGTAGGCTCACACTGTGCTCTCCCTGTGGCTCAGCCCGTGTGTCTCAGGGTCCCGGGGCTGGGACCACCAGGCACTGCTGGGCTGTGGATGTTGGTACAGGAAGGTGGGGGACAGTGTGAGTCCCTTGTGCCCCCGATAGAGGATACAGTGAGACCCAGCAGAGCAATCTCCATCTGTACCTGCACAGGGCTGTCAGGAACATCAGCAGCGTCCATGGGAGCTGCGTTTGGTTTGATGGGCTTGGCATTTGCCTGCCAAAGCCAAACTCTCTGAGGGCCTGTTTGTCTCTGTGGGTCAGGGCTGGCTGAGAAGGAGAGTGACAGGCAGGGCTGCCTGCAGGTGTGCACCAGCCCCTCAGGTCCCCATGGTGTCCCCTCAGCTCGGCCTGCAGGAAAGGGAAGGTCTGGCAGGTGCATCTCCACACGCTGGCTCTGCCATCCCCCCAGCTCAGCCAGGCCATATTTGCAAAATATTGTTAATCAAGAGACACAGTTCAAGGCATTTGACTGGCACATCCAGTTAAGTGGTAGCAAACACATGTTGTAAAACTACTGTGCTGAGGCCACCTTCCTAATGAATGCAAAGTGGAGCAATCAATCAGAGCCCTGAGAGCAGTCAGCACTCAGCTCCCTGCATCTGCAAATGCAAATCGAATGAACAATAACGAGTGTTATCTAATTAGTCCACACAGCTGCAGAGTTACAGCCCCAAATAGGGCATACCTTGTTTAATTTCGTGATATCTATAATACTAAGTTTAAATGATTGAGCTTCACTGTGTTTAGGCCCAGGCAGACAGGGAGGTTTTTGGTGACAAAGGTGTTATCCCAGCAGATGGTCTCTGAGGAGGCTGGGGTCAGTGTCAGATGTGTGACTGCTAACCAGCCAGTACCAGGGGATGGTGCTGTGACTCATGCCCTCCCTGACACTCCTCAGCACAGTGACCGTGCAGAAGATTTTCTTCTGCATCATGGAATAATCTTTGTGTTTTGAGGCACTTGGCCTGATGTGATGCTGGAAAGCAAATCATAAATGATTTGGGATCTGCAGCTGAAAGCTCATCCTCACAAGCAGCCCCTGATTCTCTCAAGCAGTCTGAGCTGGATGCACACACTGAGTATCAGCTGGGCTTGGGAGATTTTGAGTCACTGGTGACTCAGTCCCAGCTGTGTCCACAGGGACTTGGTTACTTGAAATGGTCAGAGTATCTCTCACCTTTAGGCTTCTGGTGACCACCCCATGGAAGAAGGTACATTCCAGCAGCTTCTACTGCCTGTGCTAAAACCTGAGTATTCTGCCCCAGGCTCTGTGGATGGGTGATCAAAGAACCTGCCTCAGGAAATTCCTACCTACCATCATCCTGGCACACAGAGGTGCCAGGTCCCACCTCCACTGGCTGCTCCCTGCAGAGCAGCTCCAGCTGGAGACTAACTTAATTCATCTGGCTTTCACTGTAGCTGCACGGAGACTAGAAACCCATTTTACGGGAGCTCTGAACAATGTGAGAACACCTGGGGCCAAATTTATCCCCTGGACAGTTTTATTCAGATCTATGTCAGGAATTTGGCTAAAGCATTTCAGGCAATTCCCGTGTCTCCATCACCTTCACGTTCAACACTGTCGGCTCTTCCAACAGAATCTGCAGTGACACTGCAGGAGATGGTGTTTAAATATTGATGCTTTAGCAGCTTATGGTTTTAATGCATTTTAAATTATGCACATTTTTATTGGACTCATAGGTTCGTCATCAAATTAGTCTCTTCCAGCTGCTCAGTAGGGTGTTTAGTAGCTCCGTGTTGATTTCTGCCTCAGTTGTTGTGTTCTTGTGACTGGATGCATCGTAGTGCCTTGGCAAGGTAAACAAATCCGCAGGCCTTTATTTGAGCACTGCTGGTTAGTAGCCATAAATGTGTAATGAACAACTCAGTATCCTTGGAATTAGATCTTCTTAACAATCATTAGCTTCCTCCCTCGCCGTTTTAATAAACCTCTTGGTAGCAGGCCAGAGCCAATTATACTTGTGCTTGGAAAATTATAAAACGAGGAGAAAAAACGTGTGTTGTCACAAATAAGAGAAAATTTTAACTGGTCTAAGACTGCAACGTGCAGTTACTCCTGTGTAACTGGGGTTTTCACCACTTTGGTGAATGGGCTCTGTGTCCTTCAGCAGGACTTTTCCAAAGTGCAGTAAGAAGAGAAGATGTATTTGCACCAAGTTACCACTATTGCATGGGCTCTTCCTGCACGAAAATAATTAATAAAAGATCCATTCATTCTTCTCCAGGCAGTTCTTTTGCCATCATGCACAAGATATATTTTTCGAATGAGGTGATAAGTTTCTGGGATGCAACATCGGGTTTACAGTAGAGCTGCTGGCATTAGTGAGAGGAGAATGTAACATAAACCATAAAAATAACAGATGGAAGGCAGATATCATAAAATGGAGGCACAGGCAAATTATAAAACCATTGAAACTGTTCATGCAGATAAAACAAGGAAACAAAACCACATCTGAAATCACAAAGGCTGGGTGTCTGTGGGGGGAAAAAAAATGTTGATTTTGTTGTTAGTGGTGTTTGCAGCAGAGGCATTAAAGTTCAAAAGGCCTGAAGGAGAAGCTGTGATGTGTGTTGCAGGGTCTGTGTCTGCTGTGACACCCTCATTTGTTGGTAAGGATCATTTTCAGTGTGGAGGCTTAAAGATGGTGCTTTTTTCTCGACCCACACTGCAATGTTAATGTTCTGCTTGTGACAATTACTTTATTACATAGTAAGATACCATGTAAATAAGAAATGTGAAAAGAAATAAACCCCAAAACCCTGAGGGGCAGCTGGGTGTGGAAGTGGGAGCACAAGCCCGTGCTGGCAGGTGAGTTCCTGGCCCTCAGTGCTGCCATGGGGATGGAGGACACTGGAGGCTGCGAGCACAGGGAGTGTCTGGTAAGATGATTTTAAAAGACCCAACAAAAGATGGAGCACATTGGAGCATCCAAACTCAACTAGCCAGAACCCCGTCTCCAGCAGAAACTGGCTAGATACCAAGTGATCTGTGCCTACAAAGAAGGTTCCCAGTTTATAGTAATTAACAGATTAGAGACTTCCTGAGCCAGAAGTTGCATTGGGACCAAGGGGCTTTATAGACACAGATAGGTTTCTCCTCTAAAGTAATTGAATCCCTTTTTGAATCCATTTATCCTTCTGGCCATCATGCATCTCACAGTTTAATTATCCAGTGCCTGATGATTTAACTGGGTGCTCCTTACCCACTGTACTGAACATAAGGAACAGACATTCATAGTCTCACCTTCTTCACACCATTTATCCAAAAGCTCATTGAAGGTTTCTACAACACCTGACACTTATTAATGCCTCACTTGCTGAAGACACTGGACTGGGAGTATGTTCTGAAGTCTCTATGCAGAAGATAAACACCCTCAAGTGAATTTCTGTTTTGAAGTCTTAGGATATTTAGACTTATCTCACTTTTTTGGCAGAGGGGAGGAACAGTTCACTGACATGTTGGGTATTCAGGAGGTGAAGCAGAGCTAGGGAAGCAGAGCAGAACGTGGGCTGTGGAGCGGTGCCAGTGCGAGATGCTGGGTGGGGAGGAGCAGAGGGGAAGGAGCAAACAGCACAGTTTGGCACCTTGATTTATTTTTAAGTACCCTTGTGCTGTAGAATTGACTCTTTATTCTCAAAGATTGGCGTTATTACTCTAAATTTCCTAGTTCTTCCCAGTACAGAGCTCACTTCAGAATCACAGCTTTTGGAATATTGTTCAGAAGCATTTGAGCTGTTATTGCAGAGCTGGGTGTTACAGCCAGGCATTAGGCTTCACTCTGCAATGGGTGCAATTAGAGATACAGCTTCAAAGTAAAACGTGGGACAATATGACTGCAGGCAGTGTGAAAGGGAGGAGAGAAAAAAATATTGCCTAGAAGCTGATTATGCACGGATGAGAAGTAAAAGGTTCCTGGCTGGTTCAGCCAGAGGAACCCGGCCTGTGCCAGCAAAGTCTGCTGGGCTGGGGTGGGTTCTGCACTCCGTTTGCTGCTGGGTATATGGAAGGTGCTGGGGCTGCTGCTCAGCACGGGAGAAACCATGATGACTGGGAACTTCAGAGGGTGCTGCTGCCTCTTTGAGCTGCCTGAAGCTATGGGATTGTGGGGACTGAGACAACATGTCCATCTCCCAGCCCTTCTCTGTTCCCCCAGGCTGGACATGATCTGACTGGTCTGTGCAAAGACACAGTCCCAGGGGCTGCTCGATGCCTCCCTTGTGGGTCCCTCAGCCTCTTGTCTCCCCACAGCTTCAGGTGCTGGAGATGCTGGGATGGTGCCCTCAGGATGCTTCGTGCTCTGGGGATGCTTTGTGCTTTCTGGGCTTTTTCTCCCACTGTTAATGATGATGACACTGGTAATTGTACGAGTTCTTGTCTTCCAGAGCAAATGAGTTTTCAGTGACCTTGTTTTAATCTGCAGTTTTCTGCATTTCACTGAAAAATCTAAGCAAGAGAAGCCATTGGCCTCTCTGCAGTGTTGGAGGGAGAATGGATTTGTTTGTTTAGTGGTTTGGGGTTTGTGGGGTTTTTTTTCTGGTTGGGATTAGATGGATAATACTCTTTATCAGAAATCCATAGTTTTCAGTAAAATACAAATTTCTGTGTATTTTACATTTAAATAGAAATGAAGCCTCCTTGAAACAAATTTATTCTGGTTAGCTTTGCACATTGATGATTAAAGAACATGGTTCAATTTTTTTGTCTCATTCTGAGCAATCTTTCATTAGATTTGCTTTATATTGCTTTTCATATCCATCATTTGTGTCAGCAGAATGGTTTTACAGACGGACAGCTTATTATCAGCTTTAAGTGAAGAAAAAGAATACGAGAATGGTTGCTAAATAAAGGGAAAGGTAATTAACGCTGGGTGCCAGAATATAAATGAAGCTTGACACATTCATTTTGTATATCCAAATTAACCCATCTCAATGTTACAGCATGCAGGAGGGGATGCTCCACTTCTCCCTGGTGCTGTGTGTCCTGGCCCAACAAGGCTTCCACTGCTGGAGGAGCAGGATCGGATGAGACATAGAAACTGCTGCAGAACTTCTGCACTCAGATCAGAGCTGCTTACCCGGTGCTGTGGTGAGTCCATGGTGAAAGCTTTTGACCAGGCAGGAATTCAAGCAGTTGCTTTTCCAGGGCACTTTGCTGTCTGTCCCGCCCCCCCCCCCCCCCTTAATTTTCTCATCCTAATGTGATATGTCTGCAAAGTAATTAGGCTTAGTTACTTGATGTATAAAGTGGGAGTGGGAGGGAGGGTCAGGGAGGACAGATTAAAATGAATTGAGAATCTTTAAGTGAAGAGAAAAGAGGACTGGAGGGAGCCATGATAACTCTTTACAAATACTTAGAGGGACATAATAAAGAGGACAGGGACCAATTACTCTCATTAGTCAGTGTGAACTGAACGAGAAGTAATGCCTTATGCTGCAGAAGGGAAATGAAAATTATGATGAAGTTCAAAAATCAACAGCACAAATGGAGCTGCTGTGGGAGGGAGCTGGTCCTGCTGCCCGGGGCTGTGCTGGGGGGCAGAGGCTCCTCAGGCCTTGGGGGTTCTCAAGGGACCCTGCACGGCAGGTGCCCAACTTGCATCTCTGAGTTGCTATTTTGAATCTTTGGTGGTGGCTGCTCAGTGCCCCACTCCTCGTGTTCTCATGCCTGTACCAAGGAAGTTAAGCCTTCCTCTGCCTGCAGAAGCTGCTCAGCTTCCCCACGGGTTGGGCCATGTGTCCAGGGAGCTCATCCCATGGAGACGTGTGCTGCAACACAGCAGAACCACTTTATTGTCTGATAACTGAGAAATTAACTTGTGTCACCACTGTATAGTTTTTCTTTTGCCATAATATGGAGTTTTTAAGAACAAAATTAGTACTGCCAAGCATCATTACACACTAAGCCTATCAAGTAAGTACCTATTCAGAGTTTGGTGGCCTTGACTGAAGAACCTTGTGGAGTCCAGACAACTGAACAACGCAAACATCCGGCCAGACACCAGATGATGTAACATTAAAGAGAGGTGTTTGAAGTCTCACATGTACCTCTGATTCCAATTCAGCTACAGATTTTTTTTATTGTTCTGGGATACACCCTTATTACCTGAGGTGGCACATTTGGTACCAACCTACAGTTTGATACTCCTGCTCCTTCTGATCACACACTTCTCATTGAAAGTGAAAATTAGAAAAACTTGGGAGACATCTGAGTGGGAATCACAGAGACTGTATTAGCATTTGGTGAGCCAGGCACAAGAATCACTCAGGAAATTAAAAGAAGCATGATATTTTGAGGTGATAAAACATTAAAATATGAAACTTGCATTAGGGTTAGATCCAGCCTTAGATTTTCCTTTTAAAGGAAGCTGTAGGTTAGTATGAGACCACGCCTGTAATCACCGAAGTCTTGGGGTCTATTGCGTAAGGGAGAATCAACTAAATGGTGCTAGAGCTGGCCTGCTTGGGAAAATTAAATGCAATTAAATGGGAACTGCAGAAACAGGTTAAAGGACAGAGAGGGTGGCTGGGCATTTGAAACAAAAAGGCAGGTGAGCTTCATCCATGGTGTATTAATGAAGGTGCTGTGAGCTGCAGCTCTCCCACCAGGCCCAGCCAAATCTCCCCTCTCTTGGGCATGAATCACATAGTGCTTAAATCACACAGCTAGAGCAAAGGGGAGGGTGGGTGCCCAGCACAGGGCGATGCCTGTGGCCCCCTCCCCAGCCCCTCTGCAGGACTGGCTGGGCTCACCCAGCTGAGCTCCAGCCCCTTCTGCTGTGGGGCTTTGATTCATTCAGCTCCACAACAGAAAAATTCCCAGGGTGGGCAAGTATTTTATTGCTGATTTTTCTCATTCGTTTGTGCGGCCACTGTTGGAGACACAGATCTCATTACATCCATTCAGTGGAAAGAGATGATAAAAACCAAAGGGGAAAGGCAGGAAAACACCATTTAAGAAATAAACGCAAAGTTATGACGCCTCTGTCTGCCTGAGAGAGCCTTTTATGCAGGGTTTTTTTTTTTTTGGCATTTACAAATCCTTTGTGAAAAGGTCACCCTGTACTTGGAATCTTATTAATACAGAAGAATGGCCCAGAAAATGTCATGTCTTTTTACCATGGTATTTACACGGAAAAGAGAGACTCAGCACAGGGAGCGTCTCGGCAGGACGGTGCTAACGAGGCTCGGGATGTGCTCCTGCTGCAGGGTAGGTGGGTTTGGCAGAATTGCCCCCCCAGCCCAGGGGGGGCACCCAGGCCCTTGAGGTGCTGATCCTGTCTCTGCCACTGGGACAAGGGCATGGCTGGTGGTGGCAAGAGTGCTGATGGCCAACTATAGGCCTATATAGTTATATATGTGTATATATACTAGAGAATACATACTATATATTTATACCTAGTATATATAACACAAGTAAATTTATATACACACACACACACACACACAAACAATACTTCAACACACTTATAAAGTATATATGCTATAAATACAGAAACCAACTACATGCACCCCTACACTCTTTCTTCCTCCCATTCTGCATTTAGAAAATAACTCTTTATTGGAAAGAAAAAGCTCACATTTAACAAACTTTTAATTATAGCAGCATCAGCAGGGAAAAACCCAAAACCCTCAATACCCCCACCCTTGCCTGGCTGCTCACAGGCCTGGGCAGGGGCCACTCCTTGCCCGTGAGTGGGACTTTCCTGGGGTCTGAACACACAGAAATGGGGCCTGTAAACAGCTTTGCCTTGGCCTTTAGCCATTATAGGAAAAAATTACTTTTCTTAATCACCTTCACCACATAATAAGCTTCATATAAGACAGACCAAAAAAAAAAACAACCAGGCATTTATTTAGAATTTTTATTATTAATTCCTCTTCTTCCCACTGCAAGGAAGGGGGAATATTTTTTTTCCTTCCTTCGCAGCTTTTCATAAGCAAGCAGCCGGGCCGAGGGCTGCCTGCAGGGCCTCCAGGGGCAGCCCTGGCACTGCCACAGGGGGCAATCGAGTCCCGAAACCTGGCAAGAGCATTAATTCTGCAAGGAAAGGTTTTCTTCCAGCTTAGGCTCTGTAATAAGATCCTTGAAACAAGCTGCCCACCCCCCTCAAAACAGCCCCCTTCCCCTCCCCCCCCGTCCAGCCCCTCATCCCTTCCCACACACTAGATCATTGGTTTTTCCCAGCTGTGGGAATGCCACCTGGGGGTCTGGAGCCAGAGGGGTTGGTGAGGCTGTGTCCTGAGGGGCTGCCATGGAGGGGACTGTGGTGGGAGCCACTGGAGCAGACTGAGAACCCCAGCACTCGCTGCACCACTCTGCTTTCCTTCAGTTCCCCAGTTAGTAAGGTAACCTCATTATTATTTGTGAAGCCTGAATCATGTTTGTTGAACACTTGAGCCCATCACTGCCAAGGAGCAAATATGATGGGAAGGCCACAGCTCCTGCCATGATTTAGCTTCTGTTATGTTAAATTATTGCCCTGGATGCCCTTTTACTTGAGCACAAGTGTAGGGTTCCTTTAGCCACAATAGCTTGCTAATTGTACCAGAGGCATTTTGCTGCATAAAGCATCTTATTTCATAATGATGTGAGTGGTGTGAAGTAATGCATGCCTGCCTGGGGAAATTAAAGTAATCAATTGCCAAGGCCAACACATTTTAGAAGTACAGCAAATATAGTGCAGATAAGGGCTTTTAAGCCACAGGGTGGAAAATATACACACAATTCTTTGCCCAGCTCTAAAATTTGAACAAATGCAATTTCTTCACCAACTATGGAAAGAAATAAAAATGCCTGGTTGTGTGAAATGGGGCCTTCACCCTCTGCTGAAGCTGCCTGCTCACCATCTGCCACAGCCAGCCCTGCCAGGATGCCAAGTGGCAGCTCCAGACATTAAATTGCAGGTGGGCTTCCAGGTCTGGAGAGAAAGCTCCTTGTCTTCACCTGGCACAGCCATGGAGCTCTGCAGATGGGGACAATCCCATCAGTGTCCAGCCCCCTCACTGGCTGTAGGACTCACCTCCTGTGTTCAGCCATTTGTGCTCTGCTGGGTTTGCAGCTGCACTCAGAAAACTTTGTTCACATCCCTTGAGCAAGAAGCTGGCTGGCAGCTGCAGGTTTGGCTCCTCATAATGGTGACACAGTTTGTATGAAGGAGGTTTCTGAACAGCAAAGGACACATTGTTTTAAAAAAAAAATTAAAAATTAACACCCAACCTAATTAAGACTGCATTGAATTACTGGACTGTGGCATCTGGCTGTCCAAGTCCTGAGAGTGCACATGTTCTAACACTTTAAACTTTATTTTGAGCTTGTTTAAATTAATTTAAAATTAATTACAGGAGGACTCAATGGACAAAGTTTAGCTGGCTTAAAATGGGTTTTTTCCCTAGGTCTTGGAAGCTCTTGGTGCTCTGCTTGTACCCAACTGTGACCCACAGCAGTTACCTGAAGCTGCACCTCCTGAAGAGCCGCACGGCAATGGCCCCGGACCAGCCAGCATGTTCCTCTTTGCTTCTCTGGCTGAAAAACATCAATACAAACTGTTACATGTAACTTTTTCCACTTTCAGCTTTCTCACAGAAACTATTCATGCATTCAAATCAAACTTGACACCTTGGCCCTGCATTTCTTCTCAGTGAACAAATGAATTGGAAATATGTGCTCCTGAGAAGCCGATCCTGGTGCCAGCAGCTGTGCAGGTGGTCTCTGGGGTGAGACCTGGTGCCACTGGATCCCCCTTCCAGGCCTGGGGCTCATCCCCTCCTTTGCCCTCTGGCAGACAAGCAGTGGGTTTATGGATACTTGGTCTTGCAAAACATTCTTTCAGCATGCTCCAGTTCGCTGGGCTCAAGCCCACTTTGCACCACTCCACACGCTGGTCTCAGTGTGCTTTAACCTTCACACATGAGACCTAAAAGCTCCTTCCCCTGCTTACTCCTCTGGATAATTTGTACTGGGGCTCTTATCAGAAGGGAAAAAGACCATTAACAGTTCCATGCACCTCAACACACAATGCACTAGCTGTGTCTATTATGTACAGTTCTGCTTCCTGATTAACAAACCAAAACCAACCACTGATGACATCCTGTTGGCTTTAATGACTGTGTTCTTGCCCACAGAGCTGTAGCTGCCCCTTATGAGGGTCTGAACATCTCACAGAGCTGAGTGGAGGGTCCTCCCCAGCAGCCCTGCAGCCCCAGCCCACTCCCCTCCTTCCTTCCTGCAGGAGCACAGGAGCTCCAAAAGCATCTTCACCTCCTGCACCAGAGCGTTCTTCTCGGTTCCCTTAGTGATGACTCATTTTACCTTTAATATGTTTTGGCAGGACTGAGGTATTTGTTTTAGTAAAGTAGTGAAAATAGTTTTGAGCATGTTAGCAAACTCTGCAATTCTTGTCAAGTCACTGGTTTTTAATGTGGTGGCTTGGATTGACCTGACTTAGCTCTGAGCATACACAATCAATCAAGATCAAACTTTACACTGTATACAATTTCCTCATTTTTAATAACTTGCCCAGTGAAATATTTTGCCAGTTCTGACATGTCACTGGCTCACACTGAAAGGTGCTGGCTTGTTCAGTTTTCTCTCATCTATTACAACATTTTCATTTTACTCTTCTCTTCACAGAAGTCAACTGCACATGTAAGAGCTTGAGAGGGATGCTGGTAACATATGACCTGAGTGGATTTTAAGGTACAGCACCTCTGACTGCAGAGAACGCCTGATGTGCCTCCCAATGGTCACTGTTACTTTCTATTTCAGATTCCCATTGTCCTGTCCCACTCTGCAACCTGAACATCGGTTCCCTAAGGGGATAAAGATTTAGTCGGAAGGCTCGTAAAAAAAATACACGTTCTTGCTTAGTCACTCATACATGGCTGTTCAATTACAAACAGACCTAATTCTGCACCGTAAGTGGCAGGACAACCTTGGCAGTCATCCCCATGGCCAGCATCATGCCAGTGCAAGGTGGGATGGGAACACAACTGGCTGAAGTACCACCAGTTTAAAAGCCACATTTGATTCCTCAAGCAGGTACATTTTCCTTCCACCACAGCTTTACAGCTTGCATACTACATTACTTCCCAAATGTGTTATTAATTGAAGTTGGTTTTGCAGTGCAGCTACATGTGCATTACTTGATAAATGCGAATCGTAGTTGAATGTCCCTAAGCCAACTCTGAAAGCAGAGAGCAAGTTTTATAAATGTGCTTCATAAATAGCAGTATCTTCTAATTTCATAGAAAAAGAACAAATCACCAGTTTCTTGCAGACATAATTAGTTCCCTTCAGACAATACCTTGATCCTAACAGATTTCCATCTATTTTCAGGACTTTCCAAGAACTGCTATTACCATTCAATTATCATGCTTCATTAAGCAACTTAAAACTGTATATTGCATGCTTTTAGTTAAAAGAATGTTCAGCAACCTCGGTTATGACATGTAATGTAGTGTTTGTTCAGAGCAATCCTGCTAAGCAGGTGGGACATGCCGAGGGGGAATCGCTGGGCTTGCAGAGCTCAGGGTGACATAGAACACGAAGCACTGGGTCGAGTTCACTGCCTCGTGTGCTGTGAAGCCAGAGACTGATCTTCAGTCAGTGTCAGCAGCACCACTCAGCAACGTCCCTCTCGGCAAAATGACAACAGTAACACTTTGTTTTCCCCCTTGTCCCGAGCCCACCTCTGGCATGTCCCACCATGGCCCCACCTGCTCCTCAGAAGAAGGCCTTGCTGCACGGTGAGGACCTGCTGCTGCCCCCTCAGATGCTGAAGGGTTTACCTGAAATCACAAAGGAAAATTGAGAGAGCAAGAAGTGGCCCTGTGACGTCCGAATCCAACTGCAGAGCCCCAACAGAAGGTACCCCACACCTCCACTCAGGGGATTCAGTTCTCATGTTTGCACAGCCCTTTACAAATGCTACAAGCGATGGGCAAGGACAGCTCATGCATCTGCATCTGCACACACACACATATATACACACCTTACATCTGAAAACCATGCCAAAGAAATTATGTTTCACGTAAATTCTAGTGCCATCTTTGATTAATTTGTGTCTCTTTCCTTATTATGGCTCATCCCACATTTCAAAGGTGTCCTTCAACTAGGACACTGGGTGAGGGCTGAGAAGGCAAAAGAGCCAGGAAAAGGCTTTTAAAGGCACAGTCTGGGAAAGCCTTTCAGAGGGTTACGCTGCTGGCTCGACACTCCCATCCCCGCATCACATATTCTCACCTACAGTTGCCTCTTTAGCACATCAGCTTTCCCCAGAACTGGTGCATTGCACCCACTGGCCAGAGATTCCCTCTTACGGAGGGGCAGACAGTAAAGGAGCAAGTACTTAAGTCTGAGAAAAACAACAGGGCGTTTGGCAGCTAAATGGAGCCACAGGGTGCAGAACTTAAATAAACATCCATCTGCTATTTATCCCCTTTCTCCTGTCCCCTCCCCTCAGTGCCACATGTCTGAGGGACTCATGTCTGAAGGTTGTGAGTCCTTTATCACTCACAGTTGAGGCACCAGCACCCAAGTGACAACAAAAGAGCTGCGTGGGGAGGTCCCCAGCACCACAGTCCCTGCAGAGGGAGGCACAGACTGAGGTCTGCATCATTGGCCCTCCCAAATGCTGCAGGAAAAGCAATTTACAGCCAGGGCTGCTTAATTCTTGTAGTATGTGGCAAGTAAGAATCATTATAAAATTATATGAGTCAAGCTAGTTAATTCCCAAAGCGAAGAGGCAGAACAATGCCCACCATCCCCCAGGGCTGCTGGAAGCCCCCCGAGCCAGGCTGGCTCTCAGCAGCCGTGATCAGCTCCTTGTTGAACTCAACTCCAAGTGCTTTTGCTGAAATGGAGCCAGGAACACAAAGCTAAGAGGACATCTTTTGTGGAAGTCGTGTGAGTGAAGAGGTTGGATCCTGTTCCAAAGACTGCCTTGTGCCCACTGGCAGCTCCCTCACTGTCTGACCACGTGTATTCACAGGGAACTCAGCGTGGACTCGGCCTCTGGCACGGTTGGGTTTTTTTCCCAATATGTATTTTTGCAATATATGAAATAAACCTACATCAACAGGAGACCATCTGAGAGGACTGGCTGAAAAGAACATCTTTTTTTGCTCAACATCTGTTCTGTGTCTTTTTGGTCAAAAAAACACTTTGTAATTAAAATTTTCATCAGAAATTAAACATTCTTTCCAGCTTTGCAGATGGTGAGAAGAAAAAAAATTCCCTCACTGGGCGGTACAGGTGGTTGCTCCGAAAATGAGCACTTTCCTCCAAGCAGGTAGGAAGCCTGAGCATGTGATTGTACCACAGGGAAACAGTTTGTTCTTTGCCTAATACAAAATTAAACATGATGAAAATCACCGAGTGATATATTTTGTCCCATGAGAGATTAGTTTCAGAAATACAAAGACAGAAAAATACTCATCTTTCATTATCATGCCAGTTCTTAAACAGCTGGGAATGCTATTTCTTCCCTCAGATGAGCGAACTAGAAGAAAACAATGTTCTACCTCTGCCTCCCCCAGCAACACATTTCCCTTTTCCCATGGAAATTTTCCATTTAAATTACATTTCCTCTTTATTACCCCCTTCCTTTTTAAAAAAAAATAAATTCTGGCACACCTTTTCTTGCTATGAACCTTTTTTTCCCCTATGTATCTCTTCTTGGTTTTCTTCTATTGCCTAGAACAACAACAAGAAGCGTGTGCACATGCTGGGGGGGAACGAAGGGTGAGGAAAGGAGAAGAAAGGAGAGAAAAGAATAGAGAGAAAAGGTGGGGGAAATAATCTGGCACAGAACAGTCGCTGGGTTGACAAGTCACTTCCATGAAAACAGTTTTCTTATTTTGCTGGGAGCGAGTTCATCCCCTGCTGCTCACTGCAGCCACTGTTTGCCGACACAAACATTTTCCAGGGCAGAAACAAGTAATTTCTGGTTTCTCAGCCCCCTTGAAGCTACTTTTGCTGCTTGTACTGTGCTGTGCTGAGCAAGAGGAGCAGCACATGCTGGCAGTGCCGTGCTCCCCAGGATCAGTGTTGGTGTCACACTGTGGGAGACACTGAAGAGAGACTCTGATTTATGGAGTTTGCTGATCTATTTCAATGCATCTGCATTTACAATCCCATGAAAAATTTATGACTGTTAAACTTATCCTGTACATCATAATTAAACACAAACAATCATTTCCAAATAACTGTTTACCATATTGCATATTCAATTGTGCAATTAATCTCAATGACTCTTTCTCCTTGTAAATAAATATTGCCAGCAACACACCCCGGCACGGCGCGCTCCCGGTTGCAGCCAGGCAAAGACACAGAGTCAAGCTGACATTCCGGAAAGAGCAGTTACCTGTTTCACAAATGGCTTGGAAACTCTGTCATTTCCAAACAGATGCCTTGTGCTCCTGCTAACTGCTTGTTCTGAGGAAAGCCTCCAGGAGAGATTGATAGGGGAAGTGCTGCTTAAACATTAATCTCGATGCAGAGGAGGGAAGCAGCTGCTCCCAGGGCTTTGCCAAGAGATCTGAGACCACAGGGGGACGTGTGTGAGCCCCAGAGCAGCCACCAGGGCTGGCGCCAGGGCAGGACCTGCCCTCAGTGAGCGGGGGCACGGGGCTCTGGGACAGGCACCACAGAGACCCCTGTCACCAGACACAGTGGCATACAGAGACCTCAGCACAACAGAGTAAACTGCAGCCAGACCCACCTCTGGGTGTACCTGTGCTCACTAGCCGGGTGGACAGCAAGAACAGCCTCACCACCGGGGGTGCTGCCAGGAGCTGCTGGCTGAGGAGCTGGTCCAGACCAAGTGAGCAGCTTATTGTTGGGATTCAGGAGCAGTTTGCTTCCTTTCGGGCATAAAAAATGAAACAGGGATCTGCTGATGGACGGTGATTGGTAGATGGCTCCACATGAAACAGCATTTGTCCTGAGAACAAGGTGAATAAAAGACTAAGTGGAGTTCAGTGGTGCAATACAAATACCTGTGTCCCTCTGCATCACCAACAACAATCCCTGCGCTCCCCCTGGATCCCTGTTCCCTCAAACGCTCCACTAGGAAGCTCTTTGTAAGCAGGATGCCTCACTTAATGTCCTCTCCCAAACACCATATTAATCACCCTTTCAGAACACAGGGTCTCCAGGGATATGGATGCGCTGGGTGTGAGAAGGACATTGCTCCTCATCTTAGCTGTGTTTGTGACTCTCCACAAGCCTGCGCCGTTTACCCGGGGCTGAAGCTCCAGCAGCAGAACCCTCTGCCGTGTGTCACCCCTGGCCCCCTGCCCCAGGGGGGCCCTGCACAGCTTCAGGGGCTGCAGAGGGGATGGAGGAGCCCTGACCTCTGCAGCCTCTGTCAGCAGGTACACAGGACACTGAAGGGGCCCTCGGCAGCCCAAGGGCTAATTGGCTTTGAAGGATTGCTGCTCTGGATCACGGGTCTACACTGTCCCCAGGCTGGGACTTATTTCCACCCAGACACCTGAAGTGAAGCTGAAGGACTGTCCCAGGCTGGGTACTTGCAGACGGGCTCCTGTGAGCTTCCGTTCCTGCCTGTGCAGAGGAGGAAAGGGCTGGAAGTGCCACTGCTGAGGGACAGGCCACCCCGTCACGCAGCGCAGCAGGGAGGCACAGGATGCTGGCAGGGCCCTCGGCACGCTCGTCTCCTGCAACACCTAGAAGATTCCATCTCTCTGGGCTGTCAGCTCACCAGCTTTCATAAGCACCAAATTTCCTAATAAAAGTTTTTAGAAGCATTTGATTTTGCATATGTTAATTTTGTGCCAGCACTGCCAGTCTCACATTCACAGTTTCTTTTCAGGGGATTTACCCAACCTTTGCTGTAAAAACATTTTCACAAGTCAAAAGCAAAGCATGAAAATCACAAAAAAAAATTGTATTATAAAGATTTTCAGTTATACAGTAAATATAATGAGAAAAAAATAAACCTGTTTGAAACAGAATCTTCAGTAAGGGACCTGCTTGTTGAACAACATCTGTGACAGCCAGCATCCCCCATGGTGACACTGGCCAAGGCACTGCACTGTGTCCTGCCAGGACAGGGACAGCAGTGCACTAATGCAGCAGCAAACCCTGCCAGGTATTTTAACTGCCCCCAGACCAGGTTGCCTTGGCTTTCAGCTGGGATCCTGGGCAGGAAGGAAAGCTTCAGGGAGGTCAAGGCATAAAAACATGCTCTCTGTATTGCACACAGGTAAAGTGCTCCCACTGGGGGCTCAAAATTGTGTAAAACAAATGCAATTTATTGTCTCCTTCCCTGTCCTGCCAACCCTAACAAAGTTGTTTTCATTTACTGGGAATCCCTGGTGAAGTGTTAGCATCTTAAGTAACCCTTGTAAGTGGAACCAAATTAGGAAAGCGAGCAGACAACACAGACAGAGAAAACAGATTTCATCTTCTATATATCAGTTTCTATTAGTTTCAGAGATAGGTCTCTATTACACCCCTTGTTTGTCCATGGTCAGAGTGCATTCAACAAATTGAAACTGAAATGTGTCTGCTGATGAGACTGACGCAGTTACTAGATTTAACCCTCAATCAGCAGCTGAGTGAAGTATAATGCAATTCATTCAGTATCAGACCAGCAGCAGAGCTCTGCAGTACCAGTTTATGAGGAGTACCCCAATGTGCATACAGCTTGTACCAGTATTTTCCAGAGCTCTTCCTGCCCTGTTCCTCCACACACTTGTGTAAACCCCTTCACCCACTGACTCTTTTCCAGCATTGACAACACTTCTTTGGGTAAACCTCTCAGGAAGGTGGGTCTGGCACAGGGCCCTGGCACCCTCAGCACTGCAACACCCCTGACCACAGGGAGGGGGGCTGCAGAGCCTGCACCCCCCTGTGGGTCTGCTGCTGGATCAATGCAACTTGTGAAAACCAACTGGCAAGGCTGGATGTTTTTCCCAAGGTAAGCCAATGTTCCAATTATCAGGAGCTTGCTGGCACTTGGATCGACACTGCAGATTAACTCAAAGCAAGGAATGTTCATTGAATTACCCAGAGCAGCAAACAGATCTTTGGGGGAGGTGTAAATACTCCCCAGGTGTCTATGAAATTGGGAAAAGGTATTTCAAAAACTAATTTGCCAGGGCAAAGTAAAAACTTCAAAGGAAGTTAGTAAAAGGAGGGACTACTAATGCAATGGTTATTGTGGTAGTTACCAGCTGGATCATCTGCTGGTGACTAGAAAAGCAGCCCTGTGCTGTGATCCCAGCAGGCACGTGTCACCACCAGCCCTTGGCCTGGCAGCCACCCCTCTGCCATCTGGCATGGGAGCGATGCATCACAGGGAGACTTTCCTTGGCCAGGGCAGGATGGGCAAGCCCAGCTCTGTCTCGTAGCCCCCCAGGTCCCCAGAAAGCCACAGAGTAAATGCTGCAGTGACACAGAAGGTGGTTCATGGGCCACTGAACTTTCCCCACAAAGACCAAACTCTACTATCCGTCCAGCTTGGTGGCCAACAGAGTCACTGCTAACGAACTGAGGGTTTAATAAATGCACATAGCTTCAGGGTTTCTTCCACAATTGTTTTTTTTTCTTTTTTAATTCAGCTCCTTCATCACAGAGCTAATGCACTAATGGACACTTACCATTACCTAACTTCTGACCTAATGGGCACAGCAAATAACTGAGAGGCTCATAAAATCAAATTTACTGGGCGTCATTCCTTTTGCTGTCCATTGACAGAAACTATTTATTAGGTTACACAGAACTAGGGTGTGGAGTTATACTCATCTTGCATTAATGTTGTTACATGGGCACGTCAGGATCCCAGAAGCTCGAGGAAGGAGGGAGAGCTGGTCCAGTGACACTCACCCACCCTTGGCCTGAGGGACACAAGGACTGGCATTACCAGCATTGCCACCAGGGGCTGGAGCTCTCTCTGTACACGTATCTGCATCTATAGGTCTATTGATCTGTCTAGGGCAGGGTCTGCTATGAGGTATGATGAAAATGTGCTGAAAGAGCACCCCAGAGTAGGCACAAGGGAAAAGCAAAACACCATAAAAATTATGCAGTGCTATTGGAAGGATGCAGCAAAGTTCATAACTGGAGAGACCTGAGCTAGAAAATAATTTGTATATGAAATACCCAGATAGTGCTGGAGGGCAGTGCACTTACTCCTGACAGCATCTTCAGGGGCAGGTGTGCCCAGCCCCATGAGCTGGATGGGTTTTTCCTACTCCCGCAGAAAGCTCATCCAAGCCAGGCATGACAGAGCTCCAGCCAGCCCAGTATTAGCAGGAACAGAAAAGTGCTGTTAACCTTCATGGCAGGATCTGGTTTACAAATACCCAGAACAGAGACAGATTAGATGAACTTCGAAACTTTCACATATGTTTTAAGAAATCTTGCTTGCTAAGCTATTTTTTTTCTTTTCCAAACTCCCAGGGCCTTAGTAAAGCCAGTGAATTCACCATTACAATCATTTGGGGAACAGTAAAGCTTTGAAAAATAGCATTTGCACTGTAGATTTATAGAAACCATTTGAACTACAGTAAGCCTTGAAGATAACTGGAACATATTTTGATTTCTCAATAATTTCTTGAGAATCATTAAAAGAAATGAAAACTCTGCACCCTGGACAGACAGAGGCTGGGAAAGCACTGCGAGGAGGAAATAAAATACTGACAGTATTTAAGAAAGTCCCCAAAGCACTGGCTCGCTCAGCAGGAGAGGCAGCTGGAGCTCTCTGCTGCCTGCTCTGTAAAGAAGCAAGCCTAGGCCTCCCACTTGTGCCAGGGACAAAAGATTATCAGTTGAAATTATTACATTAAAGTATATGCAGCTGGATAAATCCTTGCTTGCTCTTAAACTGCCATGATTTCACACCATTTAGCTATTCTGCAAAGCTTTCCCTTATTTGTGCCATTCAGATACCTGCGCCCTACAAGTGGCTGGGACCAAACCAACACCAGCCTTGGTCTCACACGGGCCCAGGGCTGCCATGCCCTGCCCTGCTGGGCTGGGAGGATCTGGGGGTGATGCCCCTGCCCAGCCCCCAACAGCTGCCAAAATCTTCCTGCAGAAGCTGCTATCGTGGGGCTGCAGCTCAAACTGGGGTTAATGACAGTTAAATGAGTAGTTAGGAGCACGATACTAGTAGATTCTCAGTTAATTTAGCAGATCACACTGGATGTACAGTCACAGGCTATTTAACATTCTCCTTCATTAACCTCGGTTATGACGAATCCTACCACTGCACTTCAGAGCCTGTTCATCAACCCCCACACCTTGCAGTCATGGCACTTCATTTCCACTGAGAGGAAAATTCCAGTTGTTTCTGCTGGTTTCCAGAGGAGGCTGAGGTGGGGCTCAGGGACAAAGTGGGGTCGGGCCCCAGGAACTGGGGGCACTGCAAGGCAGGAGTGGTTCAGAATCTGGCACTCGGCCCTTGGAGCTGGGTCCATGTGTGAACCAATGCCTGTTGCTGGTGCACACCAGGCTCCTTGGGAAGCCACCATGCAGGTGAAAACAACACACCTGCTGTCCCAAATCCTGAGCGTCTCTGAAACTTTTGTTATTTGTGTCTAATTATTATTTTTGTCAAAGCTGGATGAGTATCTTAGAGTTCTGCTTAACATCTTCCCTCATTTTAGGAGGCTGAGTTCCTGTTCCAGCACGGACAGGACTTTTGGTCCTGCCTTCCCAGGCAGGGTGATGGGGGGGGGGTCTCTGCTCCCCGCACACGGGCACAAAACCTGCTCCCCAGCCCGGTGCAGGGCAGCCACGCTGTCTGGGGCGAGAGTGTCCTCACTGCTGGGGAGCAGCATGCTGTGGGAAGGCAGCCCACCCAGCCCAGGGCAAATCATCCCTTATTACTGATTTCTGAGGGTTGATTTCATGTGCTGGCATTTCACACGCCATATGGAGCAGAGGCAGCGGGAGACAAGCTTCCAGCCGCTGTTTTTCTTTTTAAATACTGCTAAACGTGACTGAAGCAAAGTTAATCATATTGCTGCTTTTACTGAGAAAAATTACTCTTGAAACAGTCCTGCTAAAACCCCAGATCCTCCCCTCTCCCAGTGGGCAGGTTTATGCCTCAGGACACTGGCTATGTCCTGGCAAGGCTACCAGACTGTCTGATGCAGCAGGGCTCCCCTAACAGGGCAGCTTTGTAGAGTTAAAAATAATTAGCTGTTTGGTATGTACAGCCACCCCTACTCACCCACTACACACTTTAATAGGCACCATTTCCTCCTGGTATTTGTTAATCTGATAGTAATTGATGGGGGAACAGTCTGTAGGGATCTGCCATCCAAGTCTGTGCTGCAGACCAGGCAGCTTAAGCACCTGATGCCTTGTCCTGTGTGACCACTAGCCCCAAGAAACCCTTCCTTAGCAGTATTCTCTGCTATATTTGGAGTGTCTGTCTCTTTTGGGAAGCTTTTTGTAAGGGTATCAAGGTCCAGGTTTGACCAGAAGCTCCTCTTGTGTAACCAAAACTGGAACTGTGCACGTCACTAGATCTGAATTGCTTCAGCCTCCAAGAAGCCGACCTCTCTGATATACAGACATACAAAAATCTAGAGATATTTTCAGTATTTCTCCTTTTCAGCTAAGAGATGACTCCAAAGATAGTGCTGAAATAGATTCACAGCAAGGTTGTGGCACTTCTGGTATTTACTGTGCAAGACTGACATTTATGATAATAAAGGGAAGAAGTGTTGAACAGTAACGATAGCGATAACATTTTGCCAGGGACAAAAAAACTATCAAATGAAATGAAAGCAGAAAGGGAGAAATGGCAAGAAAGGGAGCATGGGGGGGGGGGGGGGCGGGGCAGAGGGGCCTATGGTGGGGAGGTGGGTTTGGGCAGCATCTCTGCTTGGGCAGAAGGAGGAGAACAGAGAGGGCTGACTCCAGACTGGCTGGACCCAGTGGGAGCCAGGAATTAACTCCTGAGGAGAGGGTCACAACAGCCACAGCTGCCTGGATCCCCCCTTGGCATCCTGCTTCGTCCAAGTACTAATTCCCACTCATTTATCCCCAAGTCTTACACAAATCTCTTTTCTTTGGGACATTTCCACAGCTAGTGAACCCAACCAACAACTGTTTCCTTCATTTATGAGACATCCTTTGACCCACCTGCAAAGTGCTCCAAATGCTTTAACAGGAAACTGTTCTCATTGCACTGTTAACATTCAAATTAAAATTTAGTAGGAGACTCACAAAGCAGAATAAACTTTCAATTAAAATATAAACACTGTTACTGAGAAAGAAAACTGGAGGGAGCTCCTAGGCTTCTTTGCATTAAAAATGCCTGAGATTTAATTTCACTGTGACATCTCCTTGGAATTGCACTGCTAATTGATCAAATTTTGTCTGTCTGTTATTTAAACTTTCAATAAAACTTAGATTAATGGAAGGTGTAATCCTCCCGGGCAGAACAAATATTCCCATTGTTCATGTCAGGTATGGAATAGCAATGCCCCTACTAACAGCTTTTGCATTCAACCTGTGAACATGAAGTTAATCATAAAAGTGCAGTGATTCTTTAATTGCTTGAATGAAATTTTCTCTGTGTGTCATTTCTCCCTCCTGTTCTCCCCCGCCCTCACTCTCCACTTAAAGCTGGCACGGATCTTTAAAACCATCCAGCTATAATTTTCAGGACTGATTTGCTTTGTTCATGATGCAAATAAAAATCCAGCTCAGTCTGTGTTCTCTCAGAGGGATGGGAGCAGCCCCCTGAATCCCTCCTGCCAGAGGTTTTCTCATACATTATGAAATGCAGCAGCACTAGGATGGGAAGTGTCCTGCCTTCTGCAGAAAAATGTAGGTTTTCTACTGCTCACTCTGCCTTTCTCCATCAATTATGAGGCAAAAAGTTGTGGCATTTGTGGGCCACAGTTGTGCTATCTATGGGCTGAAGCAGTGCTTGCTCCAGAAAACTCAAAACGATCTTGGGATGAAGGGCATGCTACATGGACAGAACACCACAAATACTGTTTGCAAACACTACTATGAACACACTACAAAGAATCAGAGCCTGGTTTTTACCATTCTTTTTGCACTGGGAGAGCAGAGTGTCTGTACCAAACTGCTAATATTAATTAGAGGAGGAAGTAATGCAATATTTTTTCCTGATTTCCACTGTTTCAGCAAATTTACTATCTGCCAGACTAAGATCTTTTGTACCACACAGAATAAAGTAAAAAGAGGGGCAGTAATGAGAAGGTAGGAAGCAACATCTAGTTGGTATTCCTTCAGTGGTACTGTTTGTTGTGCTGTGTTAAATTAACTCCCATTAATTCATTGTGAAAACAAGTCTTAGAGAATAGCAAAGAACTTACAGTATCTTCTCTTGAATTAATGTTGCATGGTATCACTTTACTTTAAGAATAATTAACAATAACTCAACAGCAGAAAAAAAGTGTCTTTTGATACACCTGAAGTGTGCCACAGGTAGATGGCTGCTGTTGTACCTGCTGTGATGCCTATTCAAAATACTTTCATAGCTGTGATTCACCTTTTCATCCTTCTAGGCATGCACTGTTTATTGCAAATACTTTTTTGGCAAAAAAAACCAAAAACAAACAACAACAAACAACCTGGTGTATTTGAAATAGGCACAAAAGGGTCAAGCCCAGGCAATCTGCTCATGCCCAGCAAGGAGTTTCTGGGAGGCACCACAGCAGGGAGCATTTGTGGGTGCAGGGACCTGGGTCCCCACTGACTGCAAAACCCCCCCCAAGGGCTGGGGTCACATCCCAGCACCCAGCCACAACAGCTTCAGCCTTGCCCTCCAACACCAGGGGCTCTCTTCACACATGGGGCAAACGTCTTTAAGGTATCTTTTTCACTGAAGAGGCTGGTTGTACCATTTCTAAATATAGTTTTTCTGATACCACTTAAAACTTAATCATACCCTCAGTGATTCACACAGGAAGATGCTTGGCTAGATAGCTGCTGAATTAAAAAAACAACAGGGGCACAAACACAGTTAATGAAAGTTGCTCTAGTTTTTCATCCCAGTGTTTTCTTGACCAAATGACTGCTGTGTCCCTGGGAGCTGCCCCGAGGGCACCACCACTCCTGGGACCTCCCACTGCTGCTCCTCCTACACCGTGATGCTTTGCTACCCCCAACAGTGAGCAGCACTCCAATTATGTGCTAGACAAGGGACTGCAGGAGGGATGCTGCTCTGCAGGTCAAGTAACAGGTCCCTGGAGGTCCCCCTGACAGGACACAGCTTGGTCCCCAGCTCAGCCCTGCTCTGGGCAGAGCCCTCACCAGCCTCCAAGCAGGATCAACTCATGCTGGGACACACGGCCCTGTGCTTCCCTAGCTGGCTGAGCAGCAGCCCCAGGGAGGGATGTGCAAAAATCTGCATAAATGATTTATACAGGGGAGAGGCACACACTGTCCTCATTAAAGCATCAGCATTGCTGGAAATGAAGAAGATTCATATCTGCTGCAGGAGGCTTTCAGGGATCAATATGTTCCAACATATGTTTTAATACTTCCTAGGTTCTCACATGTGTCTCATGAGATTTCTTTATTTATCTTTTTTTCCCAAGGTTATGAAGCCAACTGTTTTTGTATGTGCTCGGAAGCAGCGACCTGCTTTTCATAATGAATCTCCTCTGTGGAAGGAGAAAGCTTGAAGCTTTGCTCCTCATTCACACAGCTCATGGAAAGATGACATTGTGCACAGAGCCCTGGCCGCTTCTGCTGTGCTACTGAATTCAAGTGCTAAGCACACATTTGGACAGATTATTTTTCCAGGAAGGGCCTAACTACAACTTTTGCTTGCACAGCTTTCATTACACTTTCTCCCCCGTGAGCTCGCCTCCTTTTCCTGAGGAGGGTGTTTTGATGTTTCTGTAATGAAGATCATACCAGCTTTGATAAGTGACTGGGCTGCCCAGATTAGTATTTGTGGTGGGAAAAGCTGTCTTCTTCAGCACTGGTGGTGGAAGAGTGCAGCCTGTGGAACAAGGTTTGATAAGAAAGAAAAACAAGGGAGAAAGGCGGGAATGTTTGGGAGATGCAGACCAGCACCAGCTGTGCTGGCCCAGCACACGCCGATTCATCAGCTGATCCATAACATAGCTTTGAGGCACACATGCCTAGAGACTAATCTGACTGCTCACCAAACTGATTAATAGAGTCCAAAGGTCCACTTGGATTCTGCACATGGCAGGATACAGTGAACATCATTCCTTTCTGACACGCCCAACTCTGGATTCAACAGCTCAAACGCTCAGCTCAGGGTCACCATGTTCCCCAAAGCCTCTGTCAGGGACACTGTCCTTCTCCTTGCCCTACAGATCCATCGTCAGCTCTTGTCTGAGCAAAAGAAGGTGGTGCAGAAATCACCTGCTAACACCTCCCACATTTCTGTGGTACTGCAGCAGACCTGCTGGAGCTGGACACTGCTGGTGGAAAGGCAGACAGAAGGCTTTTCAGACCTGGTACTACTGGCTGCACCAGAGAGCAGCTGCACACCATGTTGTTCTCTGGGCTTTCTCCCCTCTCACAATAAAACTCTGTAGGACAGAAAAGGAGTATTGCTGGGTTCAAACCTGTGACAAAAGGCCGTTATGCAAAAAAAACATTGTATCCCAAAACCTGTATCACATATTAGGATAGAAACAACAATTCCAAGACATCCAAACTTGTCTGAAAAAAAAGGAAAGCCTTTGCACTTGCAGGACCCTCTTCAGGACAGCCCAGACTATCCTGGTATTGCATTGGTAATGCTATTTATAACCATGATTGAACTGCCTTTGGTTAGTATGATAGGCTGCCAGTTTCCAAGGATGTAACATACAGCAAACACGAGCTTCTTGAGCATACAAAGGCACAAAAGCCAAAGGGCAGATGGAAACACACACCACACACCAACAGGTGGGGAGCTGGGCGCGACTTGGCTGCGCTCACCTCAACAGGGTCCTGCAGAAGCTTCCCCAGCTTCTGGGACAAGCAGCAGCGCAGGGGGCTGGCCCAGCAGCCAGGCTGTGTGCTCACAGAAATGCCAAACACCACCCCCGAGTCCTTCACGAGGGGATCTGTCCTGAACTTGGCCTTTTTCTCGTTTGCACAGCAAGTGGTAACTACATCTGATGTGATGACACAATAATTTTCAAAGCTCATGGGCCCTGGGAAGGTTTTTTTGGCCTTACTGCCTGAGAGACCATTCAAAAATAATTAAAAGACGGAATGTTTTATGTGGTTTATGATGCTTTGATCCAGGTTTTTTAATTAACCTATCTTGCTTTAAGTAACTGCAAGTTCACTTCCTTCTCGCCGATAATATCATCATAGAACTGATGAGGGAACAGCAGAGCAGGAGTAACACAGGCAGCCATGACTTCTTAACCCCTTGACCACCCGGCACCTGGTGACAAGGTACTGGGGGCTTGGGGCTGCTGGGCAAGGTGGGCAGAGGGGAGGGAGATGTCACCTAACATTCACTTTGCGGCCTCTGCATGGGAAGCTGCTCCAAAACCAGCTTGGGCCAGGAGCTCACAGCAGCACAGAACAGGAGAAAACAGATGATGGCCACAATCTATGATGATCCTGCCAGGAGCAAGATAAAGGCATCTCAGAGAAGCCCGAGGGGAAGGATTTAAAGCTCCTCTGTTTTCCAGTGTCCTGGTGCCTCTATCAAAGTTTCCATTAGAACAAAATTCTGTCCAAACTGCTCAGCGTTGGGGTATTTCCATTAACCTCCCCATGCTGGGTTCTGCCACCCCTCAGGTCCTTCAGACTGCAGCGTGACCATATCTGACCACAGAGGACCACCGATGTCCCAGGTCTAGGAGGTGTGACTGGGTCGCTACTTATTTTCCTAAATGTAATGGTTTTGTCTCACTATCCAGTACTGATCATTAGAAGCAGTAATGCTTGGCCTCTTGGTGCCTCCTTTCAAGGTCAAAATCTCTACTGAACTCGATATTGAACAAGAGCCTAAAACAAATTTTGGGCAGTTAAGAGATTTACAGTATGCTGCGCCAGAGCTTTTCGAGAGGCTTTTTAAATAGGCTGTCCTAATAAAGCCTCCAGAGAGCAATCATGTTTGGGAAATGCTGAATCATTACTGATTTTGTCTAAATGGCAAGAGAGTGCAGCCTATTTAGGCTGGATAAATCCATGCTTAGCTATTTCTCAAAACAAGTGTTTTTAAACCAAATTTACAATTCCACTCAATACGATTAGTTTAAGGGCCAGTTAATGAAGCCCAAGCTCTGGAAATGAACATTTCTCCTGCCTTTGGAGTTTAACAGAAATGGTGGCAGCAAATAGGCCAGTTTTAGAGGTATCAGTCTTGGTGTGACCTTGGGTGATGCTCAGGACCTCATCCAAGGGTTGCTGAGGAAACCAAAAGTCTCAGCTATGACTGATGGCTTTGTGCCAAACTCACCCTTTCCCATCTCTTCAAAAAAGCAGGACAGCCTTCTTCCATTCTGCTCTGTCTAGGCAAACCAAAAAAACCCCAAGTGAGGGTTAGTGAAATCTTCAAGCAAGGCAGCAGCAGGCAGCATCCAGTGTGGATTTAGAGATCCATGTGTCTAGGAATTCACAGCAGCACAGAACCATTTGGGTTGGAAGAGGACTTTAAAGGCCATCTAGTCCAACCTCCCTGCCATGAGCAGAAACACCTTCAACCAGATCAGGTTGCTCAGAGAAGTTTACATGAATAAGATCAAACAGCCCCATCTGCTTTTTTCCCTCCTGGCTGGATTTGCCAGAAAAATCCCAGAAGGACCCAGGGCTCCTCTCCCACTGTATGTTCACAAGACCTAAGCTGCTTCCCAGTACCAGCAATCCCAGGCAAGCAAAACACTGGCACTCAGAAAGCATCTTGCCTTTTTGTTGAGGGGCAGAAGGGAGAAAGGCTTGAGAAAAGCAAAGAATATAAGGGAAGGAATAATTAAGTCACTTACAGCAGGTACTTTCCTTAAAGACTTGAATACCTGTGGAAAATGTGAGAATGAAATAAGAAAAAGATTTATTGAGTCTCACAGCCTCCAGTTAAAATTAAATGTGGTGAGAAAAGTGGCTTTCCACATTTAATTGTCTTTTCCACAGTAACTATGTGTCAGTCTCTCCTAAAAGCCTATTAATTCTGTAATTTAGTGCTACCAAGAGCTGGGAGACTGACTGAACCACCACTGTTTTTTTTTCTTAATTCATTGACTAACTGTCATCAGGCATCACTGTTAGGGGTGCTTTCTCCTTGAAGGTTCCAAATACGAAAAATTAAAAACTTTTTGTAGTCTATTTAATAAAAAATGTGCTGGCACATCAGTTAATAGAATGGATTCTATGATACTGTATGTTAGGATTTTTATTATGGCTAAAAATAACCTGACATGTCAGAAGAGCTATAGAGAAAACATTTTTCCAAGCACAAGGAAGGATTAGCTCATTTGACTTCTGCATCTAGATGCAATTTATTTGTTTAGCTATAATTTTAGAGTTTATTCTGAAACTAGCTAGAGCTGGTAATAGAGCTATTAACCCAGAGATGGGCTGGTGGTGTATTTCTTGACATTTGAGGTTCTACAACAAGTTAACTGTGAAAAAAACCCATTACCTCAGAGTCAGCAGCAAAACAGCGCTCGCATTCCAGTCTTCCAACTTAACAGGAAAGATACTCAAGTAAAAGCCAGGCACCCACTGGTACCCCAGTCTGCTTCTGAGTCATCAGTTGTTTGCAAATAAATTACCTGGGTGACCCTGGGTCACTTCTGTACCTGAAATAGTTATCAGCAACAGACCTGGGGAGTCAACTCAAAGAGGGGCCAGCCCTGGCAGCCTGGAGCTCTGGTGCCTGGGCAAGAAGGCAAAGGGGCTTCCTCACTTGACCCCCTCTGTTACTGCTTGTCTGGTGTTACTGCAAGTAAATTGGGATGCAATTTCCCTACATTCCTCCTGCAATTTAGGCAGAAGCCTACAGGAACATTTTTCATTATTTTGCCAGCTGTTCCAATTTCTCAGGCCAGCTGGAAACTATGGTAGGTTTTTAAACTGCCAAAATACAAGATATAGAGAAATAATTTGCTTATTTTGATGTATTTCAGACAGTGCCTCATCTTGTTTCACAAGCAAAACTTAAGGGAGCTGTTTCCCTTGCTCACCTCTTGCTAAGTTGGTCCTGGAAAGGTGCTGAGGTCCCAGGTGGGCGCTGTGCACCCCACGCTGCCCCCGAGGAACCCTCTGCCCATGCAGGGGATGCAGCCCCACAAATGGCTTCCCCACCCAGCTGGTGGCACAGTCCCATGCCTCTAGTGCCCTGTGTGCCAGCAGAGAGCCCTAAATGCTGCCTGGTAATGCACTCCCGAGCAATACCATCAGAAGAGACGAAGAAAACAAAAAGCCTTTTGATTCAAGGTTTCAGATCTGGCTCAAGACTGATGGTTCTGCTTATACTTTGTTCCCCACTTCAAAACCACCTGGTTACCTTTCTCCTGGAGAAAATAAACAACTGAATTTCCAATCAGACAACATGACATTGTGAAGGACGTACCAACAGTTGTCGTATCTCCAGATGAGTTGTTAAGTGTATAGAGAAACATTTTCTCCCTGGCACAGCTTAAACTAAGTACTGTATCTAATTTCCTCTGGAGAAATGTGCTGGAGAAATCAGTAAGATAAGTCTGTCATCATAAATAGTAATAAATTACTACTCTGGAATAGTTGCTTATTTAGTAAAGTTATTTGAATATTAATGTTTTTTACAGGTATGCCTATATGGTAAAAATCCACGATGGCAGTATCTCAAAATTATTTACAGTCTTGATTACAAGGCAGAACTTGGATGAGGTTACTAAAGACAACTGTACCTGGAATAATCAAACCCCTCCCGGATATCAGAGCCTTCCAAGGAAGGTGCCACAGGAGCACAGAAGCCCAGATCACCTCAGAGCAGACAACTCCCAGCAACCAGAGCAAGACTGAACAGGCAGAAGAGCAAGGTGGGACACGACAAGGTCCTGCTGGGACAAGCCATGCAGATCTGCTCTACCAGAGTATAACAGCCTGGGAGACAGCAGGTCCAGGGGTGAGACCCAGGAGCTGCTGAGCCCACCAGGGCTCTGCTCAGCTGTGCTGTATCACATCATTGCAGCTGTTATAAGGAGACATTTGAAAAAAAAAAAAAATAGAAGTGCCTTCATTCTCCTTTGATTTTCTGGCTTTACTTTTTAGCCAGTGGTTGTCATTATACAAACAACCTCTGTAGGGCACAGGCAGCAGGGCCAGATCCCCCCACACACACTCCCTCAGTGCCAGGGGCAGGGCCATCCTACTCCCCCAAACCACAGGGTCAGGACCCCCTGCTCCTCATCTGCCCGCAGAGCTCCAGACCTCCAGCTACAGGGCAGGGAGTGGAAGAAGCAGTGCGCCATGGGCAGAGCCAAAGTCAAGCAGAGGAATGGAGAAAAGCACAAGGAATCTATCCCAGGCCCTCCTCGCCTCAGCTGGGTCCCTCATGCTTCCATAGGAGACTTCTTCAGAGAGGAAGATGCTCACTCCAGAAGAGCAAAGGATGGAAGAGCAGCTAACAGAAACACCCAAACAAATTAAATTGCCAAGAAGAACCTGCCAAAGACTATTTTCTGCTGCAGCCTGATCCACTTCAGTGTTTATTTTTAGTTTCATTTGGTACAGAAACAAAGCTCTGGAGATCTCTCCATGTAGACATGCATCTCTCCCACAGGTATCTGTGCAAGTTTACCTATCCTGGGCTGATTTCAGCCAAAGGGCTGGGATGGCAAAGATGCAAAGTTCCTGCAGGTTTCATGTCAGTAAGTGGCTGGACAGCTCAGAATTCCTTTATTAATATCCCACAGGAACAGGCTCAGCTCTTTGGAAAACTCAAAGATACGCTGGCTCATCTTGAAGGTTATTCTGTAGGAAACCAGGTGTCACTGGCACTACTGCTCATGAAACTACCTGGTGAACTACTGTAACAATATATAACATGCTAGAAAGACAAAGAGCAAAACTTGCAATTCCTACACAAAGCCACCTTCATTTCCACTTCCAACTAGGTGATGGCTTGCCTGTCTAGCAGGTAGACACCTCTACAGCTCCTACCACTTGAGGAAGGAGGAACACTCCCAGCTTTCACACAATCACTTACTTTTTGTAAAGAAGGCTGTTAAGAATTACACCTGCACTTAATGGGTCTGGTTTTTCCCAAAGTAGTTCACAATGTGAGCTCCATACAGAGCACGTGTGCCACTCCAGAGCTCCACAATGGGCATTTTACATGAATATGTATGTGTGCATATATATATATACGCACACACACCCTGTCCCTTGATCTCTGCCACAGAAGCCTCATGGAAGTCCTCACCATCCCAGGGCTGTGTGCATGCAGAAGCGAGCTCAGCACCATGACCAGGGGAGACCAGCCCTGGTGCTGACCCCCAGCCCCGATCTGCTGGGCCAGATGAAGCTGCATGGTACGTGCCCCAGCACAGCAGAGATGCCTTTGGCTGCTTTGATGTTAGCTGCATGAGACATCCCAGCAGTGCTGAGATGCTTATTATCCCCTTGGGTTCTTTTATTTGTCATGGATTCCAGCCTGTTGTATAATAGACATTTTTCAAGTTAAGCATCAAAACAATGAATACAAACGAGCGAGGAAGTGTTCAGTTGCTGAAGGAGGGGAATTACGAAGAACAACACCACGCAGTATTATAATGCATTTCTACTACTACACCATTTGTATTAATGTATTGGAGACATCAACAAAGACAAATTGCAGCTTAGTTCAAAGGGAAGAACACTCAAATGCCTGTAAAGCACTGCGAGCTGCTATAAGAGACGTTCTCCCTGAGACAACATGTAGGTTTTCAGAACTCTCCTGGCATAAAGGAGAGATCTTCCCAGCTGCACTGGCTCAATGGCTGGGGAAGGGGACAGCCCCTGTCACCAGGGACAGGGCTGGGTCAGCCAGCCCTGCTCATCCAGAGGACACAGACATCTGCTGGCACAGCTTATGGCATTTGTTTATGCAAGACAAGACAATTACACTACGTAACTTATACTATATACATTACTTTAAACTGCTCTGTATACCTGTGGTAGGGATGATGCTAATAGAAACCTAGATCTATTTTACTCTGATTCTAATTGTACAAGTGACAAAAATGCCTGGAATAAAGGCATGGATAAAACCCTGTAACATCAAGTCTAATGGAGTAAAAACTGAAGGGAAGACTGAATTTGATATCCAGCTACTATTTTACCTGTTTACATCACACCAAGAAGAACAAACCACGTTTCTATTACCTATTTCTAACCTTGTTTCTATTATTTAGTTCTGCTGGTCTTACAGTATTTATTTTTTAAACCAGATGAGCACCAAGGTAATAGTCTTTGGAACTTCTAAGGCTTCAGGTAAAATTGGTGGGTTTCAGTGCAAATTCACACAACCAAAGGAAACAAACATTTAGCCTTAGAAAAGGGGGGGAAAAGGTATAAAAATTGTTCAATGAAAAGATTAGTTTCTACAGTTTTCCCAACCATAGAGGCTTTTCCATGTAAATCAATACAGTTTTGCCACAGCAAAGCAGTCTTGCAGAAAGTTATTTGCTAGAAATAGAATAGCAGCAAATGCAAAGTGTGTGAGAAGGTCCCTTTTCAGCACTAATGTACGGGGCATGTCTTCTCTCTTGCTCTAAGGGCTTTGTTTACTAGCTGAAGCCAACACCATTTTAAAGCTTATTTTTTTAACTTGGCATAAATGGAAAAATGAATTCAAAGTCTGCTCTAAGGAAGAAGGTATACCAGCTATAGGCACTGAATAATACCATTAACTTGTTTAAGGCTACAAGGGTGAAAAATAACCCCCTGGCCCTGCACGGGCTGTGGATGCACGTTCACTCCACCACAAAACATCGACAGCTCTTGCCCACTTCATCTCCTGCCGCAGCTCTGAGCCCCGCGCTGCCCTCAGCAGCAGCTGCTTCAGGGGCACCGCCTGCTCCGCGTCCCGGCCCCCAGCTCTGGAGCCCACAGGGAGCCAGTGGTGGATGGTGACAGACCTCAAACACACCAGCCAAAACCTGCAGCAACCCCAGACTCAAATAGCTGGTCTGGAAATAAAAACCGGTTCCGTGGATTCTGCATGGCCAGCATGAAGAAACCAGCCCCTGCAAAGCCCAAGCCCAAGATCCCCATTGCTAAGTTTACCAACAGGCTCCAGCTCCTGGTGGGAGAACACCCAGCACTGGCCCTTGCCAACAGCTCTTCTCTGAAACTGCATGAGTGCCAGCACTGCAGGAGGAAACCAGCATTACTGAGCTGCTGTACCCAAAGGGCTTGTTCTAGCAAACACTGTGAGCATGACCTGCAGTGGAAGCCCTTCAGAGGAGGGAACACAGTAATTAGTCTCCACTGGCACAAAATGCTAATGAACTTCATCACTAAGAGCAAGCCGGGAAAAAAATAGATTTCTATTGCTTTAGTCTTGAGAGCACAACTTGAACAGCAAGAACAGACTGAAGACTCCGACCAAGAAATACGGGGAGGGGGGAAAAGCACTTTATCTTATTTTAAGGTGTATCCTTCAGAAATCAGTCACAGCGTGGGAGTGCAGCACTCCAGCCTGCAGAGTCTCATGAGGACCCCTGGTCCTGGCAGAAGCCAAGTGACAGCCAAGGGGCTGCAGTGCCAGAGGGAGCAGCACAGGCCCCATGCCCATAGCTGCAAGCACACAGAAACTCCATGGAGCTGGAAAGCCTCAACCTCCCACAGCACCTGTCCCCAGCTAGCTCAGAGGACCAAAAAAGCTCCAACAAATCATTAAAAATTACATAATATCACAAACACATCAACTTACCTCAGAAGCAAAAGCAAGGAGTTGGAGAAGAGCCTGAATTTTCAATAATCCCCCTTGAAAGGCAGAGCCTGGCCAGGCTGTCCCTGCTGCTCTGGTGGGGCAGAGCTGGGATGTGGGGACAGGGACACCTGCTGCTCCCAGCTGTAGGAACTCACTCACCCCAGCAGCTTCCCACTTTCACCAGCTTGTTCCCACTTTGACCAGTTCTATCTCAGGACTTTGCTAGCTGCCTTCTTCAACTACACAGAGTTTAAACATGTTGGTACTTAGACCCTTTTAAGGACATCATGCTGGTTTCTGCTCTGTTCTGCTCATGACCCTCACCCCCACCCTATCAGTGCTAACGAGCAGGCAAATGAGCACAGCACCACAGGTGCACAGGCACAGCAGCACGAGATACTCACCTGCAGGTACCGAAACCATTCCCTGACAAGTGCAAGGTCTTCAGCACATCACAGTGCAAAAACCTGGAGGGGCTTCAGCTAGTGCCCTGCGCTTGGACTGCAAAATCAGACAATCCCTCGCAGCACCCAGGGAGCAGAGCCCTTTGTTGTTACTGAGGGGGGTTTCAAGACCTGTCACCCACCCTCAGCATCATCCAGGCCCTGCAATGGAGTCTCTGTGCTCTCACCCTTCCCTGCACCCACAGAGAAACCCTCCTCTGCCACCCCAGAGCATGGCACAACTGCAGAAACTATGCAGAAAACCACTTTTGGGTCAGCATTATTACTTAGACTCTTCCTGTATTACACATAAAATACACTATAAAACTATCCAAGTGGATATAATAAAACTGAATTTGATGACACACATCATTGAATCTAAGCACCTTTTAAATTCTCCAGCTCAATATACAACAAACAAGTCTTGCAATTTGTGAAGGTTTGTTAAAATCAGTTAACAATACTGTTTTCATTCTGAGCCTGTGAAAACAACATAGCAGAGCAGTATGGCCTTGTAAACCCACAGCACATCTCATTAGTGATGAGATGCAGAGTTCACCAGCGGGGCTGGGATGGACAAATGAATCCTCAAGAAGGGGGATCTCACTCCCAGTCCCACAGCCTTGCCATGGCTCCAACATAAATGCATCATTTTTGGAAATGCCATTTCCAGTCAACATCAGTAGTGTGTGTAGATCAAGAGCAACAAAACCATACTGAAAAGCAGAGGTAACCAAATATAATGAGATATCTGGGTGAGATGAGTCAGATGAGCAATTTTCTGGACATTGAGATTGTTTACAAATCCAGCCAATTTTCATTTAGTTTTTAATATATTTGTGTACATATTTTTTGTCCTCTACAAGCACAATCATCCCTTCTCATCTTCTTCCATCTCTCCCTGACATATGGTATTTTCATCTTGCTAACACAATTACATTTTACCCTGCTAGGCTGTACCAGAATTTTGCTCCAGACTTTTCACTGCTTCTATAACAAACAGGCTGCTACATTAGCAAATGTCAGCCCTGCAGCATGAAGGTGTGAAGAAAGTAAAACAAAGGGGGATAAAAAAAAAAGATGGGGCTCCTGAAGGGGAGGTGCTGCCCATGCTACACACCCAGCACCGAGCAGGGGAAGCAGCCACGCACTGGTTGTTTTTCCTGGATATTTAATGTCCATGAAAAAAGTAGAAAACCAGCTCTGCTGGTTTTTAGGGTACATCACTTCTTCTGCCAGTTAAAAGGGACAGGCCAAATTCAGCCATCCTATGGGCAGCTCTACCTTGATTCTTGTTGGCTGTGTGCCAGGTCTCCTCAACTGGGATTTCCCCCCGAATTTGCTGGTGCCAGGTAACACCACCTGGAGAGATGTCTAGTTTACAAATGCAGACATGCCCACCCTATCCCTGTAAATCTTGCAAGAAGAATTAATTAGTTCAGATGATAAAGCACCACAGGGAAGGAGAATCAAGGTTAATAACACATATTAATAAAATATCAGCAAGGAAAAATGACTAGCTGTGTCCCAGCTAAGCCATCTCCATGAATATAATAAGTTCCTGTCTTTGCAAGTGGTTATCTCCCCACAGATCAGGAGGGAAAAATAATGGAGATGAAATAATGCTGCAAGACCTCAGCTACACACAGAAGCTCTGGCCTTGCTCTGCTGGTAACAACCCAGAGCTGCAAAAGGAGCAAACGTGATGGCTGACAGCACTAATTAGCATGAAAGCTGTTCCCAAAAATTTTTTTTGAGGAGATTCCAGCCTGCAGTATTGCCTACAAAAATAGAGAGGGCAATTTGCAAGCAATTATTTTTCACTTATTGGCACTGCACAGCACTCCTGAGCTCTGACATGCCTGTGCTTCTGGAGAAAGTCTCCAGAAAGGGATCTCCAGCAGACAGTGGGAGCAGAGTTCCCATGCACATGACAGCCTAAGTGATTGCCTTCCTTTCATAGAAAAAAAAGAGTACATTTGAAATATGGTAATTCCTCCCCAATACAAACAAAGCAAGAATCTGCTCTGCACCATGACTTACACTGATTTCTGTTGCTCCAAAAATCTCTCACCATACAGTCTTTAAATACCTTCGCTGTAAAATGAAAAGATGCTCCCACACTAATAAAGGAAGGTGAATGTATTATGAAGAAGAACGTATTTGCATTTAATAAGTGAATTTTAAAAGATCTGCTGGATTTCTTGAAGGCTGCCTCTAGAAGTTGATTCCTGTACAGAGAAAAGCTTCTCAAACAAAAGCGTGTCCAATGCAGTCCTGTAAGACAGGTTAAAAGGATCCCCCTTTCCAGATTTCTTCCCTGCTCCAGCCCATAAATCCAGGATAGATAAATAGGTTTCGTACTTGGATGAGTTTGGTCTAGGGCCAAAATCTGGAATTACTCAACTGGCACTGGGATTTCGACCCTTTACCCACCAAAGCTGCTGACTGATCTCTAACAGGCAGGGGTCAAGGTTCCCATCATGATCTACACTCCAACTCTCATATTTTGATATCTGGAAGCAGAGAATTTCAGTGAGAAAGGGCTTTTCACTAAGATGACCATAAATCTCAATGTGTTTACAACAGACGACTGACCAGAAGAGTTTATTAAATCTCTAAAGGATTTGATGTATATCAAACTGTTACATAAAGTCAATACTTTAGAAAGAACTAGATAATAAATAGTCTACAAGAGGCAATATTTCTATCACAGAGAAAGCAATCACATAAAGATTAGGAGACCAATTTCAATACTGAATGTCAGTCTGCTGTAAGAAGACATTTATTGTTTTTCTGAGTTATCACAGAGGAGCGAGATAAACTGTAACAATATTGTGAGCCAAGCTAATCAGCCCAACTTGCAGCCCCCTGGGAAGGAAAAATAGACTAAAACCTGGGAGGTACCCAGATACCACCAGAAGGTCAGTTATACAAGTTCTACCAAAGCAAACAAGCATAGGCTGTGGCACGGAAACTGCCAAGTGTCATCAATCATGCTGGCAGCATGAGGTTTGAAAGTTTGGTTTTGTTTGTCTGAGGAAGAACAGCAAATATCAACAACAAAATGGGAGGTAAAATGTGCTTGCTACTTTTGCACGCCATGTGTTTCACCCCCTGACATCCCATCATCAGCAAAGAGTACAGCAAACAGTTTGTGCTCAGCGTGCCAGCAGGAAGATAAGCCCTTTACAGGAAAGATTAGATGACAGCCTAAGTGAACACAGCTATTAATAACGAACCCCAGTCCAGAAGGGAATCATAAATTATACTTATCATCTTTAACTTGTATTCCTGGAAAGATGAATCTAGCAGATTGTCATGCACAAAGAAGAAAGGAAATGACAAGGAACAGTTGCTCATTGTTATCGAGGACTGAAACACAATGAAATTAACTTAATTATGAGCAATTGTAACTGCTGTACCAGATGCATCAATGCTGTAACATCGTGCACCAGCGGGTAGGAGATACATGTGGCACCAAACAGGTTCTTCAGTCTAGCAAACTCTAGGATTTAGACAGGGGTGCTTGGAGGCCAACATTTTGGAGAAAAACTGACGGTCATGGTTGCCAGCAACTCCTCAAGACAGCCAAAAGTTGATCAGAATACTCAATTTTAAACTAAAATTCAGATTTTTGCTTAAGGCAACAAGTCAATGGAACAGCAGCAGCTGAGCAGGCTGATAACAGGCAGTAGTGGGAGAATGAGCAAGGAAAGTGAAAAGGGAGTGGTGGGTGATGATCTGGAGACCCAGGCATTGAATGGAGGATCAATGTGTTTATTGTGGTGCTAGTCATAATTCTGGGACAAGAAGGAAAAGGATCCACAAAGGATGAGTACTGGAGCAGGGGGAATTTCAGAAAGCACAGAGGGGAGTTATGCAGCAAAACTCAAAGTCTCCTTGGCTGAAACTCCCCACTTAAGTAGACTGATCTAACAGGGGACATCAAGTCCAAATAAGCACTTGAAATACATTCCAAAGTATTTTGTAAATCCATTTTTTGACATTGAGATGGGCTGTAAGGATGGCACCAGAAGGTGATGTACAGCAGCACTGTCTGCTTGATGGATTGTTAGGTTGTGTGACATCCTGTGACAAATTATCTCCATCTTCTGGCTGCAGATTAATTTTCTAGGTCATTTAATAAATTATAAGAAAAGAAGGTATCTGAGGGGCGAGCAGCAGAAAGGAGTTCCAGTTACATGATACCTCTCCCCGACACTTTTTTTTGGTGGGATTAATGAGGGTAGATGGCTCCTTCTCTGCCTCTTTGCAAGGTGATTTTAATTCCATGAAGACAGCACTTAAATTTTGCTTTGTTTTGTGCAGAGAGATTGGGTTTGATGCAGAAGAATCAAACCTCCTGAGGAAGGAGGTGACCACAGCATGAACTCCTCTTTAAGGACACAGAGCACTGAATAATTCCCACCAGAATGATACTAAAAGTACATTATTATATTAGCACTATGTTTAGATCTGAGCTCCAAGCTAGCAGCAAGACTCTGCACTACTGGGCAGCTGCAGCTTCCCAGTTTATTGGAGTGTGGCCAGGAAGACCATTGCCTGGTCCAAACCTTAAGTGAGGGCTTTGCCCCTGGCACCCTCTGGCCCCAGGCAGAGCTGCTGGCTGTAGCTGCAGGCTAGCCTCTGCACTCCTTTGGGAACTCAAGACTCACAGGAAGATGGCTAATTTGATTTAGAGAAGTTTGGGTAAGGGACTTGCATCTCCTTGATGCAAACAGCCTTGAGAGAAAAGCAGAACCTGCTTGGTGTTCCTGGAAACCCCCTGAACCAAAAGCTGTGTAGTCTCTGCTCCCCTGGTGGCAAGACGGGATGTCTACACCATAGGCACATCCGGGACAGAAATTCATGTGTGGCCTTTGCACCCCAGTAAGCTGACAGGCAGACTGTACAGACACAGACAACTGCCCAAAAGAGCCTGGCTCAGGCATGACTCAGTGTCCATCACCTCCTGCTTTCTCCTGCCCTTGCATGTGCTACAGCTGCTGTTTAGTCTTAGAACAACAAAAGTGAAGAACAAAAAAATTGAGCCTTTGAGGGGAAAAAAGCAAAAACGACCTCAACTTCTGAGCAGGACAATGGTGGCTCCCATGCAGCCACAACAGGGAAGGGAAAAAAAACCCAACTCTTTAAAAAATTAACTCTAAGCCTACAAGAGTGGCATATTAATAAAAACAACTGGCATGAATAAGCTAAAATTCATTATTGTGCTTTTCACAGACTGGCTACAGAAGCATTATTGTTATAAAATCATTTTGAATACCAAGTAATACCTTCCCTCTCTCTTCCTTTTGCGCACAATATCCTGGATTAATTTATAACATTAGTCAGAAAACAGTTCAGCCCCTCAGGGTTTGATGTACAGAGCTGCGGGCTGTTTCGCACAGCTCAGGGCACTGCTGCTGACAGGCATCACCTCCTCTGGGGACATTTCTGAGGGCTTTGGGAAGCCGAGCCCCAGTGACCTGGCACAGGAGAAAACCACTCAGGCAAGGGGTTCACTGCCTCCAAGGGATCTCAGAGGCTGAGAACTGCCTTGAAGGCAGACGTGGCTCCAGGGGCAGGAGGGATATCTGCACACCTCAGTGCCTCGTGTCACACCAGTGGAGAACATCATGAAGTTGACTCCAGATCAGATGCAATTTTCTTAACAACTGAGGGTACAGTTTAAAAGAAAACCCTTATTTTAAGGCTGAAAGCTGGTTCTGGTCATTGTCGTTGGCTGTCCTGAGGATGCCCTATTCAGAGATAGTCTGTAAGAGGGTTTTTTGCTTTGTTCTTTTAAATGGCTGCTTCACCCAAGGGGAGAGCTGAGCTTCAGTACCCAGTCAGAAAGGTTAAGGGGTGCAGATGAAAACTTACAGTCTGGGGCTTTAAAGGGCCTGAAAATTAATACGTAAAGAACAGGAGGTTAATTCAGTATAGCTGGTTCCTTCAATGAGCCCTGCATTTCTCCCTTGCCCCATTAAGACTGGCGAGCAGCTTTCCCAGGAGTCGATCTCACAGTCTAATTCAGCCCCCTCTCTTTAATTGGAGTTAATCACAGGAAACTGGCCAGAGAAAGAGGGTCTCAGTGAGCAATATGTGTTGGAGTGGCCAGTCAATACAGGGTTATCCTGCGACAACCCCTCAGCAGCCTGAGCACACGAAGGGCTCTGGGTGCAAATGCAACCCCAAGGGGAGCTTCCAACCCCACAGCCAGCACTAAAAGCAATCTGGAGGCACAGTTTGGCCTCTGGGATTGGGGACATTACCAACACCAGGCTCTGCAATGAGAAATGGTGTTTTCATTTGATCTGTGCTCCTAAGAACTGCTCTGTTTATTTCTGATGGAAAAATAATCCGCACTCTTACGGGGTTGGAGAAGTTGGGCTTCTGAGGGAATTTGACAGCAGCTTTACTAGTTTATGCAGAAAATAAAAGGCACTTAAGGGGATTTTGTTTGTCACTTGAAAATTAGCCTAGAGGAAAGAGAATCTTAAATTAAAATTTAATTAAAAACTGATGAACCGGAAGCCTTGCAGTGGCTCTGTGAAGTCCTATTCTTACAGCACAAGAACACAGCACAGATAAGCAGCAAGAAGAAAATAAACACAAGAGATTTAAAGCGAAAATTCACATAAAAATGGGCCAAACCATAATCCAGTGGCACCAGGCCATTGTCCCATTGTGCTTAAATGCAGGCTTGAGAAGCGATATGAAGGAAACTGCCTAATGGCTGGCGTTCAGCTAACAACAGCCCAGTTATGAAGCCACTAACCTCAATTAATGCCACTGCAGAGCCTGCAGTTAACGAGTCAGTGTCTGTGTTCCAGTGCTTGACAAATCAGTCATTGGCTGGTTCAAGGAGAGGGGACCCTGTCCTTGTGGTGTATCTGTAGTCACAGATCACACCAAGCTGGTGTCATTACCCATAACTAGGGTCATCCTTGTCCCCTGAAACATTAGAGGATGTCTATAAACAGCTAATAAAGCCACAAGTGAATAATGACCTTGTACAAGACAAGGAGAGGTTAGGACAGCCTGTCCCAGCTTGCTCCAGAAAGGGAAAGCTCAGAGCCCTGCAGTGGCTGGAGAGATGTCACCAGTGCTGTGCACTGAAAGGGCTGAGCAGGGCACAATGCACACAGCCCTCCCAGGCACACAGCCCTGAACACGAGCTGGAGGATGTGAGCCCCAGCAGAGAATCCTCTGAGGCCAGAGTATATGGCTTCACATATCCAGCTAGACCCATTTAATTAACTATGGGAACATTAATTATTGGCTGCTGGTGGTTTTCTTTCAGAAAAAAAGAACTGGCATTTTACCATATCAATATAATGCAAAATAGCCACTAAAACCAGCCGGATCTCAGGCCCTAAGCACTTTAGATTGATGATAATTTCTTTGCAGCTCTTACTGGCAAAGAACAATCTTTTAAATGGCCCCAAATACCAGCTGATAGACCAGTGAGAGGAATCAAATTCCTCAGATACTTAACACCTCCTGTTTATCACCCTGTGTAGGATGTGATATACATTGCTGTACATTTTCTGCCACAAGTGATTTATGAATGAAGCACCTTGTTCACAGAAGCTCCAGCTATAAAGCACTGAAGCATTCTGTCACATGGACTTGAGGAAAGGCATGGCCCCTGTCTCCCCCACCTTGGTCTGAACCTCGCATGACTTTCTGAAGGCCAGAAGAGCTGCATCAACAGCTGGGATGAGGCTCCCCAGGAAAGGGAGGTTCAGCCTGCTCTGCTTGTGACACGGCCATGAAGTCACATCTCTGTTGCAAATTCAAGTCAAGAATTACCTTACTAACATAGAGGAGATGGGTACAACAATATATTAGAATGAAAACAATGACTTTTTCACCCAGAATCAATATGCAGACGAGCGAACACAGCACATCCAACAGTGCCTTTTCAACAAAACCCCATGAAAAATGCTCTCTGAAATAAAGTGTACTATTTTGAGACCAATCAGGCAGAAAACTTGTTCCCAAAATTAATGTAATGAGATGCAAATTAGGTATCCCACACAGTCATTGCACATATTATTAAAGAGAGACCATACTTGTTTATGGCAGTTTTTCAGTGTTTTGGGAAAACATGCACTACATGAAGAAACCCACCCAGTATTATCATTTATCACTTCCCTAGGAAGACGGGAGTGTTATCCATGGGCACAGGAGCTGTTTCCTCTACACACAGAGATGTTCATCGGGCTTCAACACAGAGCTCAGTTTTTTCCCTAATTTTCAGTGGATTTTGGACCGGTAATTTAATTGCAATTCTGATCAGCTAATACTAGTCTTAAATAGGATTACAGGTTTTGTTAGAGATGGCAGAATCCCTCCAACAGAGCCTTAATCCTTGCCTGACACTCTCAGTACCAAGCAAACTTCCAGCTCAGGGCTCAGACAAGGGACAGCCTGATAGCATGGATGCAAACAGCATTTCACTCAAGAAACTAAACCATCCTTACACGCAGCCTTATTTTTCCAGGAGTGAACTTTTCTTCCAAGCAACACAACTTAAACCCACTAGAATACAAGGATTTCTTTTGCTCTTTTGTCAGCTTGGACTGCTGCAGTCCCCTCTATATGAGAGGATTAGCCTCTGATTAGTCTCTGGTGGAAACAACATACTGCAGGTGACCCAAACAACGAGCCAGGCCTGATCTGTACCTCCCCATAAGAAATGGATGACTACTGTCTTCATTTGCTGAGATTAATCAATTTCTGGAAACATGCATAAAAATCAAGTGCCGCTTTATGTTTAAAGCATGAGTAGAAAGCATGAGGTGCCCCATGGTTAAAGAAGCCTACAAGTCCAGCCAGAAATATGACAAGCTACCAAAAAAAAAAAAGCCAGCAGCACCAGCGCTGGCCCTCTTTCCAAAAGGGCACACAACACAACAACAAAAGCTCTCTCACATCAGCCTGATGCAGTCGCATTGCTAAGTGCTGCACAATTTCAGAATAAATACAATTTCCAATCAAACACTGATTTTATGTGAGAGCAGAACAATTAGGAAGGCTTTATGGGTTTTTCCTCTCTCCTTATAAAAACAGCAACTAGAAGTGAGATCATTAATGTCCCTGTACAATCCCATTCCTGTTTTTAGCTCTGACATGGTTAAAAAATACCTTTGCCCGACTTGAACAACTTCTGACTTGCACTAAAATAATCTTTCAGAGAGGAAAGAGAAATTCAAAACAAAAAGAACTGGAAACCAGCAACTCCATGGTGCTGACAGAAGTGGGGAGGATGAAGTCTCCTGCCTGAGAAGCTGCTTTGTAATATTTGGACCTGGAAATGCCTTGCTCTGGGCTGTGAGTCTGCAGGCAGTGCTGAGGCTCACGCAGTGAACACACAGCGGGTGCCACAGCGTCGCGGCTGACAGGCCCCCCCGCCTCTTGCCTTCTTCACAAAGGGCAGCACAGAGCAAACCTATTTCCCCTAACTACTACATTTCTCTTTTCATTATTATCTCCTTCAAAAAAGCACAAATTGAAAATGAGATGCAGAGCCCGTGGCCTTTTCTGAGCTATGGTTATTAGCTATGTTGAGGATGAAAGCAGTATGACTCCCTAGATAAATATATAGTTCATTACAAGTGTTCTGGATCACTATATTCTACTGATCAGAAGCTTAAATCACACAGTTAGTGACATTAGGAGCTATATGATGATGTGAGTTGTATGTGGCTATGGCCCCAGAGGAGAGGCAGAGGGAAGCCCAACACAGTGGGAGCCGGGCAGTGGCACAGCTGGGCCAGCTCCCACCTGGCAGGCTTCTCCCAAGGCAGAATTTCAGCCCTGTTTTTCAACAGCTGGAACAACTTACACTGCTTCAGAGCAGCCTGCACACATGGAGAGCCTGTGGTCTCTCCACAGAAATACAGTTTGCCAGGTTCTTCTCAACGGGCTGTTAAAAAGACACGTAAACTCACCTACCCCGCACAACTTCAGAAGTATTTTAGAAACCCCAGCACAGATCCCTTTCCAGCAGCAGCCCAGAACAACACTGTGACTTTGGGAAACGTGCACATCTTCTTGTCACTGACCTGCACCTTTGAAGTGCTCTGCTTAGAGCTGGGCAGATCCAGGCCCCGTGGAGTGCATTTTCAGGAAATACTTCCTCAGAAGAGAAGTACTGTATTTTACAGACCCACTGATGACTGCTCCCGCCGCCGAGCGCTGCATATTCAGTGCTGCAAAAGTGATGCCTCTCATATACACAGGATAGCACAGTCTTCAAGTGCAAGAGTTCTAGGGTTAATTCAATCAGTACTTGAATTATGCCTAATGAAGTATTAATTCTGGAGAACAACTGCATGATTTACTCTGAGCTACCAACACTGATTGAAGGTGCTCTTCCTGTCTCTCTTATGTTATCATCTCTTTACAGTACCCAGCTTACTAAACACCCAGAAACACAAAACTTCTGTACACCAACTGTGACTCTCTCAGCCATCTCTGTGGAACCCCAGCCTAACCTTCAAAGTCTCTTCTAGAAATCTGCCACTCTCCCATTTCCAATAATTTCAAATCTGGCTCAATAAAAGCCATCTGAGACAAAGGACATGAATACTGATGACAAGTTTTGCATCCAAATTATGTCACAATCAGTCAATTTTAAAGAGAGCACAAGTCTCTCATCCAGCTTGAAGCTTCTTCAAGGACACCAGGCGATTCTGGTCCTCTGCCTCCCATCCCAGGAGCTGCAAGAGGCGATGAGGGGGGTGTCCAGCCTACCAGCAGCTGCAGCAGCTCCCACTCCCCATCCCTGCTGCCCTCTGATCCTGCCCACCCTGTCCAGGCAGGGACTTGCTTCTGCCCCCAGCCACCTGCAAAGGAGAGGGTCCTGCAGCAAAGGGGGGATGTCCCCAGTGCTGTTGGGGGCCCTGGCAGCTGCAATGCCAGTGTGCCCTGTTTCCCAGGGCTCTATCCATTCCTCCCCTCCACAAAAGAACACCCACCGATTCCCACTCTCTGGGAGAACCACAACTTGCTTTTTCTATCCTGTTTTCCTTATTGTCCCCCAGCAGTTTCCCGGTGGTTTCAGAATGGGATGTTTCTGCTTACTCTCCATTTCTCCACACTGAAGTGGGCCAGCCCACAGGTGCAGGAACTACTGCATTAGGTGTGTGGGCAATCAGACAGCAGCTTTGCTAATGAAAAGCAGGAGAGTGCCAGTGTGGAGTGCTTCTCCCTCCCCCCTTCCCTCTCTGGGACTTTTCCTTGAGGCATTGATAAATTAAACTAGGCATCTCCTTTGACTAAGATGGATGGCAAGCTTAAATGATATCCACTGAACAAATGGCTGATTTGTGTATTCTCCCATTCAGGATTAGGCTAATAAGATGTTCATTTATGGATCTATTACTCAGTCATTTAACTGCTTGAAATAAGAGGACTGTGCAAATTCCACTATCTAGCAATTGATTTCCATCTTTTTAGGCCATGTTTTAGCGGAGAGTTTGCTAAGGTAATTTAGTGGGATGTAGCAAAACACACATTAGGCTGACACAGGACTTTAAAACACATTAGACAAATTCAAGGTGTTAGAAGTCTTCAGGTTTAAGGGAGCCATGTTCCTCTTCGCCCTGCTTTGCCTTTTTTCTGCATTACTGAAAGGATGCACAGTCAGGTTGCTCCAGACTGAGAAGGAAAAGGAAGAAAAAGTCACTGTCTGAGTATGCTGCAGCAGGTCCCTCTGCCCATGAGGACATTTGGGGAACATGAGCTCCAGCAGCCAGGTCTGGGGCTATCCCCAGGCAGAGCAGGTCACCCCACAGCAGCTCCTGACTGCTCTAAGACTGTCATGCAGGATTTCAGTACCATTTTAGGGGCATGTCTGCATCTGCTCCAGCACTGGAGAACACAAGGTCACCCACATTAGATTTGTAGGGAGGCATTACCCTTCTTTACACCTCTCTCCTAAACAGAAGGGAAATGGTTTGTACAAACGCCGCTCACAGCTGCTCCGGCACCAACCCAGGCTGCAGTGGTCAGCAGCCAGCTCCCCTTGCGTCCCTGATCCAGAGACTTTTGGGGACAAAAGGAAATTACACAGCAGATCTCTGGTTAGAGTAAAGATTTGCACTAATTATCCACACCCAGTATATGGAGGCTTTATGTTCTGACAAACAAACTGGCAGTACAGCATCTGTGTGGGCAGCCTGCTGTGCTGGCAGCTAATTCAGGGTCGGGGGCAGGCTTTCTGCCTGAAGAAAAATTAAAAGCATCAGCTGTCTGGTTCTGCTAAATTAAACCAGGAAATAACTAAAGACACTGGTATTTAGGCTGCTGTCATTAGGATCCAGCATTAACAGGCATTTTGCATGAGACAGCTTTCCACAGCCCTCCTCTTGCCAGGCTCCTCCCAGCTGGTGCCCTGCAGCAGAGGCACTGCTTGGCTGCAGACCCCTGGCCTGGGCTGCAGACCCCTCACCTGGGCTGTCAGACCCCTCCAACAGGCATTTAACCAGCACTTTGTCCTCTGGCCTGACTTTGAAGTATAATGAGCTCTAACAGAACACACTTTGCTTTTAAGATCATTGGCAGCTACAGGAGACAGAAAGCAGGAGGGCATAAGCAAGTTCTTAATATATACTTCATCTACTGGGTCTCAATTTAACATGTTCCTACATTCATACAACAAATCATCCCTCCTGAAAACTGAGCTGGTGCCAGGACATAACTGTTTCATTTAATGTACCTGCTGCATAATGAAAGTGTATCTCTCTATATATCCGTTGTCTTCTACTTTAACAAATTATTTCGCATATTAGTGCTTTTTTTCCTTTAAGTAATGAGACATTTCAAGCAAACAGTTAAGAAGATACCAGGGTAGCCTCAAGAACTGCACTTTTGTCTAGTGAGACGCTTTCTGTCCTGCTAAGGACAACAGGAGTGACCAGACTCAGCAGGGGCTCAGCCAGGGGCAGAGCTGGTGGCAGCAGGAGTGTCTGCAGCCCCAGCCCCTCTACCAGCAGCCCTGTGGGAAACCACCCACTTTCAAGACTCAGTGCAGACCACTGAGCTGTCACCAAGTGAAAAGCTCAGTCCTACATTAATTTTTCTCTTTTGCATAATGCATTTAGGAGCACATCTCTATTTTATTGCAGAATAACATACCTGGTTTATATACTGGCCTCTTTTTGATGTACTGAGATTCTGTGCAACCTCACTATTCATCACAGGGACAGCCAAATAAACATCACTGTGGCCCTGTTTCACAGCCAGACTTAAACTCTTTTCCAGGTAGTACTTGCTTCATTAGCTGAGCGAAGAGTTTTATCTCACCCACAAGGCAGACTCTCCAAATTCACTGTTGGGCAGACACAACCTTGGTTATTTAACTTGGTCTAAATGGTACTCTAATACTCCTCTTAACTGCTGCTCTGAAAGTTTCCCCCTATAGCTGTTAATCACATTATAATGTATTGGATATATAAGTTCCCTTAATTATGAGAAAATACTGGTTCCTTCCTTTCTTTGGGGTGTTACGTACAGAGCAGCTGTGACAAATGCAAGAGTTTCAGAAGGCAGTCAAAGAAAGCTCGTAATTGTTGATTTACATCTTAATTGGAAGTCACCTGCTTTTTTTCCCCTTTTGATTTTTTTTATTTTCTGAGTCCAAAATTATTCTGCATGTATCATCATTACATTAATCAATACATGCTTCGTCTTCCACAAATCTGCCTAATTGCTTTTCTCATTTAGACAACCCTGGAGTCATTTGCTAATGAACATCGTCACACACTAATGTGGCATGGAGGATTTACATGTGGCACTCTAAGCAGATTTAGGAGAAGGGAGAGGGATCAAGCTCATCACTACAGGTGCAGGAGAAAAGGGGCTGTGCCACAGAGAGCATCGATGGGGGAAAGTCACCCAGGAGGTGTGGCTGGAGGGGACACAGCATGTGCCCTCTCCCCTGGGGCTGGTCCCAAATGGGGGCAGGGCAGGGGAGAACCCCCATGGTGACCATCAGGCCATGGTGTGTGGGTCCTACCAGGTGCAGCCGAGGTCTGTTCATCCCACTGTGAGCCTGCAGAGTTGTCCTCCAGCCAGCACCTCCAGGGCAGGTGGCAGAAGGGACAGAGCTCCACTCCTGCTGAATCAACCTTTTTTGAGAGAAGATGAAAGCTAAGAATATTTCATCTCTCTTTGACTCTGGGCTCCTGTTCTCATCTTGTCACAGCACATTTAAAACACTGCCAGTCCTGAGGAATTTGCAAATATTCCATGTCTTTCCCTCACACCAGCAGGTCCCTCCGAGATCACTGCAGCACATCAACCTCTACTAATACTTGGTAAGAAATACACAGTATAAAAAATATTTCAGACCAGAAAACCACCACTTCCATTGGAAACAGAAATGCACTCCAAGCCAGAGGCTCATGCAAACCCACATCCAAGAAGGGTGACATCACAAACTGGAGAGAAGCAACAGATCACTCTCTAATGACTTGCTGCAATTTCCCCACGTCTGTCTCCTGTACTGCAGGGAAGGTTATGGACGGAGAAAAGCCTTGGGTCCTGTCCCCAGAGCAGCCCTGGCCCCCACAGCCACCTTGCTGCAAACCCTCCAGCAACCCAGGTTGTGTCTTCTGGGATAAACATGGTGGGCAAAACCCAAATTTGTAAAGTGGTGGGGGAAAAGAAAACCAAGCAATTAAAAAATAAACAATCTTAAATACATTGCTGAGATTTTCTGCACCCCGAAGAGAAATGTGCTTGGGTTTTCCTACCATGGCTCCAGAGTCCTTAATTTTTTTGGAGGCCACAAATGACACTGAGCCTTAAATGATACTGTAATAGGAAGTGCCTGAAATGACAAATTAAGAGAAAGAGTGTTTGTGACAGTGATAAAGGGAAAGTTTAAGTCTTGTATTTAGATAAATTGGCTGGAAAATTTGATCCACATAGTCTTTCAAATATGATTATACAAACATAATTTGCATAAATATTATAATTAAAATCCCGCCTATGGCATCATAAAAAAGGGGAAATAGTATTAAATGATCAAGGCATTTGAATGTTTAAAATATCACTGTGTGATGTTTCATGCTATCCATTAAATAAGTAATTTGTTGCAAACCCTATTAAAGCAAAAGGAAATTATTCAGATAAAGCTGGCTATTTTGCAGGTTTTTTGCAGGGGATATCATTACTTTCAGAGCACGTTTGATTTTTCCAAGGTACTACCTCAGAGTAATTAAAATAAAGGATCTGCTTTAGAGCTGTGACACTCAGGTTGCAGGAACTGCACCACATGCTCATTAGCAGCTGATAATAATTAGGGGACAGTAAGGGTTGTTCTCTGGCAGGACCCCCATATCCCAGAGCACGTCCCTGCTCAGTGCCACCTCCTGCCACCTGAGATGGTGACACAGAGCCTGGGGCAGCCTCTGGCATCACCCGCTTCAGCAGGCACAGGGGCACAGCTGAGCTTGGTCACCACTCCTAGCCAGGGTCCCTATCACCCTGAACACCCCTTGGGACTAAAGCTGGTGGAACGACACCAATTTATACTGTCCTGGGGTGCAGCTTGCTTTGCATCCCCACCAGCCCTGAAAAGGGCTGGGCCACGGAGTGGCAGAGTAGGGGCACAGCAGAGCCAGGGTAAGGCCAAATTTTCTCACCAAGAAAAGGTTCATAAGATGAAAGAGATTTTTAGTGGGTCAATACACTGCCAGGCTCTAAAGATTGCTCAAGGAGTCCTCCGGAGAGAAGCTCACAGGATGTGTGGGATCTTTCCACGGGGATGGCTCCCTCAGGTCCCTGCAGCAGCACAGCTCCTCGTCCAGGCACCTCTTTGCCTTCTGGGACAAACCTCAGAGAAGCAACAGCATTTAATTAAGGATGGCTTTAGCCAAGGGACAATGGCAGCATCCCCCAGGCTCCCTGTGGCTGACTTCTGCATTCCTCTAATGTTCTCCCTGGATTTAGCAATCATACCCAGAAAGCTGCCAGATACCCTTAGTATTCAAGCAAGTGATTTCTAAAACCAGCCAGCCCATAGTAATCACTTTGCAATTTAAAATCAAATACATGAAACAATATCTGTGATTAGAATGGATAAAAGCAGAAAGCAAGGGTGTATCAAGAGCTTCAGAGCTAAGTTCCTCTCCAGCAGGATCAGATTTCAATCAATAAGAGAAAATAAGTTAAATTAATAGTTGTACATGTGGACAGAGACAAAGCTGCTCCCGCTGCTGAGCTCCCTGCAGTTCCCTTCCTGTGCCCCCCTTGCCTCCCTGAGCACATCCCTCCCTTTTGCCCAGCCCAATGCAGCCCCCGCGCTTGCAGCTGCCCCGTGGCTGCTGCAGGGAGAGGGGAACCAGCATTCATGGCTCCTGAGAGAGCAAATCACCCTGGCTGGTCAATTATTCTGTTGTCTCAGCCTCATGGAGATTGGGGAACAAAAGGGCAGGTGGGAAATGCACCAGGAAATGTGCTGGAAAATACCTTCTTTATCAGCCACCTGTTTCATCCCTGCCACCACAAAGATCTCTTTAAATAAACTGGAAAGAAAAATAAGATAATAAAGAAAAGAAAACTTAGAAACAGTTTACTGAGGCATTTAGACTAAACAGCTGCAAGGTATGTTGACCCTTTGATAAAGCAGCTCCAATAAATCCTCAGCCTTTTCCACCTTCAGGCTTACAAACAATGTAGTCTTGCTCCTAATGTTGCTTCCACTGCTGAAAATTTGTGACATCAATAAAATCCTGGTTTGTCACTACAAATGGAATTTTAAATTGAATTCTTATCAAATTAGCCTTTCATCAAGGTCATGCAATATTGTGTGAATAACCTCTACCGAAGCTGTGCGCGTGGCTGCTGCCGGAGGTGCAAACGAGACAAATGCTAATGAGATTAGTCAGCTGGAGCCCTCAGTAACACTGCGCGGAGCAGACGGGGTCGCGTGAGGGTTGGCAATGATTTAAGTGACTGGATATACCCCTGCTGGAAGCACAGAGCTTTACCCCCACGTCACTATGGGGACAGGCATTCGCGGCCCCTATCTCATGGTTATTCGGCAGCCAGAAAACAACTGCCACATCTCCAACAAGCCAGATCCAAGTAACGTATTTTGTGGAGGGAATAACAGTAAATGTATCCCCTCTGCTGCCTCCTTGCTGCAAGAAAATTTCTCATAATTCCAGGCAAACAGCGTTTTGCCACATGAGCAGCTGGAGGGATTTTCCATCAGCCTTGTACCTTAACCAAACTAGTGGGAAAAAACCTGCATTTCAGCATGACCAGCTCAGAGCTGCCAGGGGACAAGCACCAGCTCCCAGGGGTGGAGGATGCACGTGTGCACCCCGAAGCCAGGGCACAGCCTCGAGCACTGATCCTGGGCTCAACCCAGAGCACAGCCCTGCACTCCTGCAGGACACGGCGCCTGGTGCTACACAGCCACAGGCTCCAGCAGAGCCAGGAGGGGGAAACGCTGGCCATAGGAGCCATCCAAGGAATCTGTTCTTGCCATAATGGAATAATCCTAATAAACAAGTGTGAGCTGCTGCTGCTATCCTACTGGATTACATCTTCTTGCAATCAAATACATAGATCAAATTACATGATTGAGAAACAAAATACACAGCTGCCTAAAGACTCCTTCCCAAATAACAAAATAGACACATATTTGACAACTCCAAACATGCATTTCAGCAAACATAATACAGAAGATAATGATAATTAGGCTAGTATTTTATGCCACAACACTCTTGAATGCCTACAAAAATACAATATTTTCAGCGAAAGATAATTGAAAAGATTATTTGGCTTATCTAAAATAAGTTTTTCGAAGCCTCAGCACATCTGTTACAGGAACTCGTGGAGACACACGGTGCAACGCTGTAGTCTCAACATTGTGCTTATCACTTTGAGAAAGAGGTGAATAATACCGCAGAGGCTTTTGTTCCTGACAGGGTCCCTTTGGCAGGAAATGGGACATAAACACTTTTTATCACACCCGTGTAAAAGTGGAACCAATTGAATGAGCCCCTGAAAAGAGCAGCCAGCAAAGCTGCGGGAACCAGACGCTGGGGTGCACTGGAGGGCTCAGCCTGGGAACTGGGGTCTTTGCTCACCCAGGTACAAGTTGATCTAAAGACCAGCCCTGCCATTTCACTGCAAACCCTCACAATTTGCTCTTTGTTGCTAAGTTACCTGTTTATCTGGCTCCTGAGCAGACAGATGCCTGTAAGGGCAATGTTTGCAGTCAGACACAGACTTCTGAATTCAGTTTCAGTGACTGCTCCAGCTGAGCATTTGGATTTAGTGCCTGCTCTTGCTCTTACAGGGATTGACCCTCTGCAGGACAGAGGTCTTAAGGATAGCCACTTTCTGCCTGCAGTGGGTGTTGGTAGGGAAAATCCAGGCACAACTGATGCTGAGGGAGCCTGCAGTACTCAGGGGCTGTGGACACAGGCAATGTTTCTGAGAATATTTTGAGATTGCAAAATCAAGTATTTCAAACCTTAACAAAACTTGAACAGCCACCAATTCCCTATCTTTATCCTTCCCTGCTTGTCTCCCTCCCCAGATGCTTCAACCCCAGGCAGACTGAGTGATACCTCTTCCTTCTGGCTGGGTCCAAACCGTGCTGCGGTGTTTACACCAGAGGTCCCTCCAGCTGACAAGGGAGGGGCAGAAACATCCTCAAACAAGCCTCATGGTAAAGATCCTTGGCTTTCAGGGATCCGTTATGCTTCATCTAAAGTTGGTGGTGGTACAGGGTTTTTAAGTCTCAGCATTTCTAAAAATATTTACCCCCATTCAACCAGTAATTGCGGCTGACTGAGTAGAATCTGGCAAACAAAAGGGTTTTACACTGGCCCTCTGCAGGTTTATTCATCAGTGTTGCTCTAAGAGACAGATGTTTGCAAACCAGAAGTTGTTAACATCTGCTTTAGAAGGCATCTGAGCACTAAATGTCCAGGACCACAATTCTTCTTCACATGCAAAGTGAAGAAGCATCTTTTTTATTTAAATGCAGAAGACTAGAGCTGGTCCTCAGCAGAACTTAACCTAAAATTGCTCTGCTGGTAGTAATTAGACTTCTGGCACAAACCAGGTTTATCCAGTGTGCCAAAGCAACCATCCCTTGTGTTTAATATTCAAAATACACTAAGCACAGTATTTGTGAAAAGTGTCAAATAATATATTCTTGAGTTTAACTGCAGGCTATCCCTTTACCAAGCTCACTGAAAAGTGTTAGAATTGGACAAGATTTCCCAGGAGTAAAATAAATCCATGTTAATATGCTTATAAAGTCTGACAAGTGAACAAACTCATCTACAGGGCAATTGCAGATGCTCTAAGTGACATTTTAAATTCTTAAAGATTTTTCATTTGCAAATAAAGGTTGCCTTGTAAAATGACAAGCAAACCAAGCAGAATTCCCAGAAACTGGCTATTTCTATTGTCTTTGAATTGTTTTATTTTCCACATGAGAAAAGTGGTCAGTGGAAAAAAGCCTGCTCAGAAATTGATTCTTGAGTCTCTCTCTTTTTAATCACTTATGGAAGAAGAGTAATAGGCCAGATACAGCACTAATTTTTATTGTAAACTACTCTAGGAACAGATTTTGCTCAGAGCCAATAGAAAGCAGATTAACTGGGAAAGCTAATGGTATAGTGCCGTATAAATATTTACATAAATGTTCTAAATCCTTTAGAAACAGGTCAATTTTTCTCTACATTGTTTCACCTTTTGTAATGAGATTTTTAATGGGTCGACACCTTTCCAGGATCCTAAAGACTCCTCAAGGGAAGAGGAGAGAGCCCCAAAGGCCCTGGCTCTCCCTGCTGTGCTGTATCACTTAATTCCTATGTCCCAACACGGGATGGTGACACCTTGGAGGGGACCCCACAAGCAGGACCCTGCACCCCATGGGCAGGACCTGGCGGGGGGGGGGCCCTTACAACACCAGTTGCTCTTCTCCTCTAGCAGTGAAAACATGACCCATGTCTTCCCCCTTTTTGATTCTCAGTTTCCCCCTGAGTAATTCTGATAATGCTAATTATACATGCTGAAGATCAATACCTCCCAAAAATCTCAGAAAACACACGGTTTAGTTCAAGAAACTGGAGGTTGCTCTAGGTTCCTATTATAGTTTTACAGCCTCAAATTTATTGGAGAACATTTCAAGTCAAATTATGCACCCGAACACCCCCAGAACGAAGGTCTGGACAAACTCAATACACCAATTATATTATCGAGTGGATCCAGCAATTCTTCTCAGAAGCAAGCTTAAAAACCATGGTTTAGACTCATCCATTTCCTTTTTGTTAATCCAATAAAAAAAGATAGTATGATGGGAAATCATCACTTGTACAGTTCCTCTTTACCAGAGCTGGGAGAAGCACCTCACACTCTCCTGGCATCATGACTAGACCAGCTCACTCTACTGCATCCCCTGCACCCAACTACCCCCCAGGGTGCTGCCAGCCCCACAGTGAGAGCAGAGCCAGCCCCCCCAAACCACAGCCCTCCAGTTCCACAGGCAGCCTATGCCCATCCCACACACCCCACGGGGGCATTTTTCAGGTCACAACTTTTTGTTGTGTTCCATCACACATTCACCATTCCAACTAATTGCTCCATTTGTGTGTATGCATAATAAAAAATTAATCTGAATATTTTCTTAAATCATAAAACTATTAAACTATAAGAAATTTTGCAGTTCTAATATGCATTTTACAAACTACCCATTCTTATATAAAGAAAAAAAATCTTTACATTGTTCCTTTTTGGGTAATCATTAATCCTGCCTGATGCTAAAAGAAGTCTTTGATATTCATTCATGCTGGGACGATAATGGGTTAGGACTCCAAACTCATTTGAAGGTCAGCAAGATGATGACTAGTGTCTGAGAACTGGTTTATCTCTATCAGGGGATTTTTCCCCTCCATAATACCAAGATGCTAAGCTAATATAATGATGTCTATCTTCCTGATTAACTAAATTACAGTTGGTAATTGCGTACATTTTTGATGGGAACCTTAATGTCTACAAATCAATCAAATATACATGAACAAGACTGGTAAGTCACAGACTTAGCTCCCCGGAAGATGGGTAAGCAAGCTAAACCCCTAAATACTAGTGTTTTGTTTTGTTTTGTTTTTTTAAATTAAACATAATGTATGGCAGAAGTGTGAAACATGGTAAAGCGTGTCTGCACAGATGCAGAAAGAGCCGATCTCACGGCTTTCCAGTTGTGCAGATAATTTTGCTCTTCATTAAACAAATGCCACAATAGCAGCTGGGAATTAGCAGATGTAGCTTGACCATGTAAGTATGATGTCTGCTTTAATTAAAAGAAAAACCACAAAATTTCCCTCATGAAATTTCCACTCTGAGAAGACAGAACAGCTATGAAATGGCAAGGCAAGAAATAACTGAGAAGCACAACAACTGAATCAATGTAATTTTCTCGCTGAAAAATACTCAAACTAACAAGAAAAAATAAGCTGTAGAAGTTGCAAAAAATCAACTTTCCAATTGATTTTCAGCTTGACTCTGTAGAGTGCCATCCCTACATAATGACTAGGAAAATGTAGAGCATCCAAATGACATACAGGAGCATGACACCAGAGGTACTGAATGTAGATTAATCTGTGATAGCTTCAAGTAAGTTATGCATTTTTACCTCCTAAGGAGGCAGGGGCCTGAAAAAGAGGATACAAAGCAGCAACAGATTCAGATCTTTGGCTTTTTTTAGTATTGTCTCTTTTGGCAGCCTCAGAGCTACCCAACATACCAGTTATTTACATATTCTGACGCACTCCTCTAAACACATAACTCTATTTAAAGATGGAAAAATCTCTCTCTGGATTTTTCCTAAATAACATTGGAGATGCCAAGAGACGTTTTATCTCCTGCTGAGAAAAAATTTCCTCTTACTCATTGCAGTCAACACTACCCCTCTGGACCCAGCCATCGAAACACTTTCTGTGCTGGGCAGGGAGCACGGCGGGCTCCCCCTGCCTCCTCTGCAGCAGGATCCACCCCCGTGGGACACTGAGCACACCCCACACCTGCCCCAGCGGTGCCGCTACCACACATGCACTGGGCACCAGTACAAGTGTCTCATCCACCTTCTCCTGCCAAAACCATAATGCAATCAGACACACTGTGACTATCAGCAGGCGATTCAGAAAAACCACAGGAGCAGAAACCATTAGGGGCTCGTGCAAAGAGTAGTCAAAGAGAGCAATTATTTCAGTTGAGGTTCAACCACGTGAAACAGGGATTTTCTCAATCTTTTGTAGTCTTTGTGGAAACGATCATTTGCCTCCAGCCAATAATTTCACAATAAATTTGGAAGAGGATGTGGACTGTCTTTGATGTCTTGTGGACTCTGGGTTTTGCCACAGGGAGTAAATACATGAAATGTGGAAACTAGGTCACGTTACTTAGGACAAGTATAAAAAAATACAAGTGTACAAGACAAGACAAACCTACAAAACCAGGAAAGATAAATTAGCAGCAGCAATCCAGGCTAACCAAATCTCTCCACCATCCCATTGCCCAGGAACTGACTCCATCCCTGCCAAAAGGGGAACACTGCTCTGTCTCAGGGATATGGCACAAGGGGTCCTGCTTGTCCCAGAGGCTCACCCAGCTTCTCCTGCACTACCAAGGGACCTGCCCCAACCCCCAGCCCTGCTTGCCACACCAGGGTGAGAAGCCAGGGTAAGGAGGCAACATCAGCCAGGCTGTGGGTTCCCTCTGTGACTGCTCCCAAGTGGGTACCAGGAAATGAGGTGCTTTATCAGAAAAGCTTTTTGTGAAAAACAGACTATGCTAAAAATGATCTGTAAAAGATTATGACCTTCACTGACTTTTTATATGAGCAATGTATATTCAATGGCAATTATTTTGTTTTAAGCAGTAGCACAACCACCTAACCTTTCTTCAACATAACAGGAAGTTTATTAGCCTGGATATCGCTAGACTAAAAGCACTACAAATCTTTGCAAAAGCTATGACTACCACAGCAAAACTCCTGGCCCTTGTTGGTGTGGCAGATAATCTGATCTGACAAACACAGGTCAGTGACTGTCAATAGTCTTATGTGTTTCCAAAACCAGGGACATACGGTCCCCTCTGTTTATTGTATATGGCTATGCATTAATGGAAGCTGGGTTGTGCCTGGAAGAACAACTCTTTTTTGTAACGGCATATTCCTCACCAGTCCAGAATGTATTTCTGTGTGTCTGCAGCATGGATATCCTCAGTGCCTTGTTTTGCCCCAGGTCTGCATCCTGACTCCACATTAATCCTGCTTCCTGGCCTTAGCTGGAAGCACAGCACATGTCCCTGTCCTCTGTAAAAAGCACTTGGATTGAGGGTACCAAAGTGCTTTTGATCATCAAAGCATCTGTTTAAAGGAAGATCAACAGGATTTACTGCTCGGGAAAATCAGAACTCCCCAGTGCTCAGAATCCCAGCTTGAGCATATAACCCTCCAGCCCTTTGTCTTCTCAGTAAAGGGAAGAGTAGAAGAAAAGAGGCTGGTACTGTGGGCTGAAGGCTCAAGCTGGTGCCCCTGTACTCTGCTGCTGCATCAAGAGGAGGGCAGGCCTGGTGACAGGAATGGTGCTTTTCCTAACACAAACCATTCGGGCATCAGGCTTTTCCAACAAGGACAAGGTTTCGCTGCAGTAACAACCACCATGGTGGAGGGCAGGGTTGTGCTCGTCTGACATGATTTCTTGGTAAATAATATATCAGATCAGCATCTTTCAGGGATGCACAGGAATTAGCTACAAGCATAAAAGGAGGCAGACTCTCCAAAAGGCCATTTGCAACAGCCTGTTTTTCCAGAATTCCCTAGCACGACACATGCCACTGCTCCCTGGGGAAAGCAGGGACCCCTTCCCTGCTCCATCTGGCTGCACAGCCACTTGCTGCACGTGGTTCCCAGAACTGCTGTCATCATCAGCTGGGGCTTGCTAAGCCAGAGCTTTTATCCTAATCACATCTCCTTTTTCTTTCATCTTTCTTTTGCTTGTTTTCTGTTTCAGCTATTTGCTGCTTCAACACGACCTAGTGTTCCCCATGGAGGAGCCGAGGTTGTGCTCAGCTCTGGTGTTATTTCCCTCACGTCTGGGTTGACCGAGCCCAGGACCATGAGCTCTCTCAGTGCTCAGCCTTGTGTTATTTACTTATGCTGTGATGGGTACAATGGGTCTGTGAGACCTGATGAGACTCCTCCAATTTTACTGACATGAAAAATTACTAATATTAGTAACTACAGTTGTTCAGAGTGGCAACAATTGTTAGCAATGTGCTTTCAGGCTCAGTGCCCAGCTCTTGAACAATGTCAGATTTGCTCATGGTGGGGAACACAGCAGGCCTATTACTTGCCTGCGAAGAGCAGCTGACACTGCTGCTGGGGTGAGCTGGTGTCAGCCTCCCACAACACGGGCACACCAGGGTGGAAGGGGTGGCACAGCTATCCCAGCACCTGGAGCCACCACCACACGCTGAGAACATTTCCAGAATGCTTCCAGAAATAGCAACAACATCCACAATTATCCATCAGATGCACTAGCCTTGGGTGACCAGGAGGAACACCTGCAGACCCACGTGTGTTGGTAGATGATCAAACACCACCTTTGCATTATTGTTTCAGAGGTAAAGAACGTGCATCTGCTTAACAGAGGGACTTCACTCATTACGGCTCTTCTTTAAAACTGTACTCAAGGGTTGCCTTCCCCTTTCCTTTCCTCACTCTCAAACTCATGTTCAGGAGAGTATTTTAGGCATACTCCAGGGTACCAGTCCCTCTCCACACTGCTGGTGACAACCTTGTTAGGAAGTTTATTTTGTGCACTTTCAACTCACCAAATCTCCAACCTCAAGGTTCTTCCCATCACAGGAAGCAACACCTTTTCTGACTTTACAATCTGTCCTTGAATACCTTTCTGTTACTTGCTCTGGCCAAGCATCCGAGCAGGCAGTCATCCAAACCTACTCCTCACTCCTCCCATGGCCTCCCAGGACCTGGTCCTCACCTCACAAATAAGCATGGACACAAACAAGAAGCCATCTCTGCACTGCTTGTATTTCCTCCAAGTGCATTATTCCTAGGCTATTACAATTTTTTTAAATGGCCTACAAAGTGAAAACACTGAGAAAGATGGATGGGAAACAACATGCAACATTATTCATTTCATGCAATGTCATGTTGGATTTGCTGTCACAAGAGATTCACTAAAGGAAGGGGGGGATAACCAAGTTGAGAATACTGAGAACAGCTCGAAGTCCACAAGAAAGTAGACCTCACAACAACAGCAGGAGCTGCTGGTAATCAGTATGTGGCACCATATGTTTTAATAATTTTACATTTCTAACATGTCTCTAGGGAGCCTCAGAGGGGTTTTCATGCCCTTCACTCAGTTTTCAAACTTACAGTTGTTCTCATCAATAAAAGATTTGGTTTACTCACTGTGGCAACCGTATAATGAAAACCAGGTGCAGCTATGTAATATTTCTCTTTAATTACTATTTGTGGGGTGAAAAAGAAGAATTATTCTGCATTGTTAGAAACAATGAACCACCTACTAATTACAATCTTGATTTTAACTCAGGTGATGTTGCACAACATTCCATCAGTTCAAGCAAATATTAACACCAGTTTTAATCTTTTTTTTTTTTTCCTTTCTCTCTGCATGAAACATCTACTTGATGGGGATAACCAAGTGACAGTTATTGCTTTTTCTTCTCAAACACCTAGTCCAGAGACATAAAACTTTTTTTTTCTCCTTAGAGTGAAATAAGAGTTGTTTCCCCCCCCCCAACCCCAAGCTATTTTCTCTAGCATCAAGTATGTTTTTATGACTTCTGGGTGAATAGTGTGAATGCAAGGAAAACCTAGTCTTCCATTATTTATTCATACTACCCGTCAAAGTCGACCTACTCAAGAATTCACAAACATTTCTTTATTTTAAATGTGTTTGTGTGAATGGCTAAGTCTGTTAAACGTTAGCCCTGGGAACAGGCTTCCTGATGGTCAATTTTTAATTCCTGGAAGGGGTCTCATGTCCACATCTTACAAAAAATAGAAAAAGCAGACAAAAATCCCTATCCACAAAGGAGTTGTGTTAGCACTTACTGAATGCCAGTTTGTGATGAGATGTGCAGAAGGCCCCAGTGTTACTAAATTATGCATGGTTGTGCATTCAGCAGCTCCTCTGCTTTATTTGCAAGAGTTTCACTTGCCAGAGCACTCTGGGGAAGAACGGGAGGCTCCTGTCAAAACAAATACAATCAAGCAGAGAGAGGCTTTCACCAATTCAGGGATAAGGTTTCTTTACAATTTTCTTTTTCCTCTTTCTTCCCTCCCCTTAGCAACCCCAGGCCTGGGGGCAGCGAGCAGAGGCTGTTTGCAGCACAGACACGTACCCGGGTAGTGCCGGGTCCCTCCTCCTCCCCCTGGGATGGCAGCTGGCACTGACAGAGCCCCAGTGACATGACCATGTCACCCCCCATGGTCACACGGGCTGTGCTGGCCTGGCAGCCCCATGTGGGAACCTGCCCGACCCAGCACCAAACAACCTGAGCTCATCAGTCACAGCAAGCAATGTCTACTGCCAGAAAATGGTATCTTGCTGGAAACAAAACTCTTCGTTGCCTGTGTTAGTGCTGATTAAAATAATGTGCTTTGAAAAAATTTCTAGAAATACAGTACTTTAAACCGGTCAAATTGTTCTGACTATACTGGAGAGAAGAACTGGAGGGGGCTGGTTTTGAAATAGTTTCTTATTTTGACATTAATTGTGCCGTTATTTATCATTCAAATCATTAGAGAACACAAGGTGGAATAAAATAGTGCTGTGTGCTGCACAGGTACCAATATTCCTGTAAAACACCATTGAATGAAGCACCGACGCAGTTGAACAGAATGATTTTACTGCAGTAAAGCACAATCATTTAAAAATATTAACTGCCCAGTAAATCTGAAGTTCTTTCATTGTTTTGTTCCAAACTGGAACAAAATTTCTAGGCTGCTAAGCCCCCACAAAGCCAACTCTGTTTAAGCTCTTTGTTTAAACATTTTGTAAAAGATAATTGAATTCCCAGTCACATCCTGAAATCACGATCAATCAATCCAGTCAATCCAGCATATTCATCAGCTATATAGGATACTAATCCAGACTGTTCAAGGAAATAACCTGCTGTTAAAGATCCCTTTGAAATTTCTCCACAGTCCTACACGAATCTCCCTCATTATTAAGAGCAGAGTCATAACCTGGCTGCCTCTTTCTGACATTGTTAGACTTCAAAGAGCAAAAAAATCTATTCTATCAAGGCAGAAAGGTTGAGGAGAGCAGTTAGAAAACAGAGCTGTATCTTCCTTTTCTATCTCTGCACCAACACCACAACGAAGGGACAGTCCTGGCCATGCCTCCAGCCCAGCATAATTCCCTGCAGGTGATGAACCCACCCCACAGCCAGCCCAGCTCCAGCCCAGAGGGTCTCCAAAGCATTAAACCATCCAGGCAGTGGGCCTGGGAGGAGATGTGTCCTCCCCAATGAGCAGCCAGGCAGCTGCAGACACACAGAAATGGAGGGCTTGGCTTGTGGAGAACAGCTTGGTTGTGGTGTCCTCCTGACACCCCCCTGGGACAGCAGACTGCTCCAGAGATCAGCAGTGAGGTGTGGGAAACAAAGCATCTGCTGCCAGCTCCAAAGGCCAAGTGTCCCTGACTTGCACTTCCCAGTCCCCCAACTGCCCTGCCTCCCTTCAAACAACCACTTCAAGGCAGGGGCTGCCCTCACAAGTTGTGTGGTCGCTGTGACCTTGGCCAGGGATGATCCTGTTGCCCCCACTTCACACCTCACAGCAGGATTTGGAGGCTTCATCTCCCGATTCCACTTTCCAGTCCCCTTTTGTGGATGACCCTGTGTGACTTGCTGTGCTGGATCTCTTTCCACTGCACCATTTCAGGATCCCAGAGCAGCAGTTCCTATACCTTGCTTTTTTGATCCAAACTTGATAAATTTTAAGGGATGTTCCTGGGGTTCCCTACCCCAGGAGCAATGGCTCCTGGAACTCCATGTTCTTCTCACATTGAAGCCAGCAACTCAGTCCCCAGCCTCAAGGTCTTTCCCCCAAGCCACATTCCTGCCCCTTAGCCCAGTGTCCCAGCTCAGACTTTTCAGACCCCCCGCAGCCCCAAGGGCTGGCCGTGCCTGACTGAGCTGGTTTGGGCTGGCTGCAGCAGTCCCCTCCCTGCCTGGCAGATGTGGCTCATTAGGTCTGACAGAGATAAATGCCCGTTTGTGGCAGTCTCCTGTGCTGTGCCCCGGGCAGCACCAACCAGACAAGGTGCTTGTACAGGACGTGTCACAGCCTGTCCTGTCAGCCCTGGAGCCCACACTGGCACTCCAGCAGACGGAGCTGAAAACAATTAAAGATGTAATGGCACAGCTCTCTTACCTGGGAACTGACCCAGAGAGGAGATTAGAATAAGGCTAAGGGAACAAGCATGATGTAGTTTACAGCTTCAGTGCTCTCCATCCAAACTGAACGTGCAAGGAATAGCTGATGGGCCTTAGCCCAATGTCACTCCTACCACTGTAAAGCACCAGCAAGTTGCCCAAGCCAACAGAGAATGTCCCCAGGCATGGGTCAGCTCTCCATACCGCCAGGTTTTTAATTTGCTCCCACCAGTGGCAATGACTCTGCTCCAGCAGCTGAGCAGGGTTATTTTGTTGTGGATTTTTTTGGGTTTTGTGCATGGCAGCAGCTAACCCACAGTGACCAATGCTCCTAGCCTTGTGTACTCCTCTATGACTATCCTTCAAAGGAGTGACCTGGCTTTGGACCTGAAGTTACCAGATGCCGCACAATGCAGCTCTGTGCAAAAAGATGAAAGGAGGGAGAAGTCATCAGGTATTTCTTTGCCATTGCTTCTTTCCTTTGCCTCCATTCCTATTCCAGATTGTTATGTACAAGGACCTATAAGAAATACCAGTAAAGTAGGGGGAAAACCCAAGTGCTCACGCTGACGGTTTGAAGCATGATATAGATTAATTGCAGCTCTCCACTGCTGGAAACTCTAACCTAGTAATACATAATCATCATAGATAACTGCTGAACAAAACAGCTGTTCAGGCACCACATTACCTGTATTTATAGTGGTGGCAATTCAGAAAAAAAGACACAACTTTACAAAGAGAATTAAGAAGTGATACATTTTGCAACACACACACACGCATTAAACAGCCATAAAGCTCCCCCCTGCACTGGCTGTGCATGGTAATATATGTCGGCATTATGTCAGGAAAAGCAGTTTCCTAGATTCAGCCACATTAATGTTCATCCTAATGAACTCTCTGGAGGAACTGTCATAAATGACAGAATATCATAAAAGAGCTTTGCTTCCAATAAAGCCCAGAGATGGCATTCACTGTGATTGTATGCAAGGGATGAGCTCTGATCTGCGATGTTTCGAGGCAAGACAGTGATATTTCTGGTTTATCAGTTATTCATTGGGTTAAGCTTGCTCCTTTCATCTCTGCAGTAGCATTTGAAGTAGGATTCGTGGAAAAGAACTTTAAAGATGTCCTCCAAAGTTGTTAGAGATAATAATGGAAATAGTTCTTTTGGCTGACAATGAAGTATACAGCTAAAATTATTCAAGCTTTTAGAATCAGATAATAAACTAAGTTTCCTCCTACTAGTAATCAGCTCACTTGGTTGCAAAGATCTTAATAAATTAAACTTGATGAACTCCAGCCTAGTTAAGAGAAGGTTATTCAGTGCTGTGGAGTTAAGTTTTTGTGGGGGTTGTGTGTAGTTCTTGTTTGGTTTTTTAAATTGCATAGACACTAGGGCAGAGGAAGGGAGATGGGAGCACATTGCCATCCGTGGGCAGCTGGCAGATCCACTTTGAGTTCAGTTAGTCTTTCCTAGTTACCTGGAGATGGGAAAGGAAGGTTGTCCTCTACTGGCTTCCTCCAACAGCAGGTTCTGGCTCTGTGAATGATGTTGTTGAGAGAAAAGCCCCCCCAGCAGGAAGGGTCCTGGCACTGAGGCTGGCCAGCAGCAGTGCTGTGCACCCCAACATGGCCTTGAGGCAGGGACAGCCCCTGTGCAGGGACGGTGTCAAGGATGTCCCTCTGGCAGGAACTACAGCTGCTCTCCCCAGTGGGGACACAGGGGCTTTGGGGTGGCACCTGCCAGTGTGGCCCTATCTACTGTAAGAGAAATTCCAGGTAATTCAGAACACCTGGAAATCATGCTGGACTTCAAGGAACCCACACTGGAAAGGGTCATTGCACACCAGGCTGAAGCTGGATAGAAACATCCACCAAGTCACTGCGCTTCTCCATGTCCCTAGCCAGTCTGATCAGACACATTCCAAGTGCTAGCAGTTGATCCGTGCAAGAAGCCCAAGCTGTGCTTTACTGACCCATGGGCTGTATGACTGCAAAGAGCTCTCTTGCCTTCAGAAGAGCACAGTACCAAGGAATGACATACCTTTGGGAAACCCAGCATTTCACAGCTCTGTGGGAGTGATGGCTGCAGTGACTACATCTGCAGAGCATTATAGCAGTACAGATTTACCTTGACACAGAATATTTCTCTCTGCTCAGTTGCTACTTTTATGCCACCCAGGGAAGTTCACTCACCAGAAAGCACTGACCCTACAGAACACGTACAGACCTGAGGAGCTGAGACCATTCCAATGTGGACTGCAAAGTGACTCCTTTCTGGTGATGTGAGAAGTTTGTTCCTCCCAGCATGCCTTTCCTATGGACTAGAATAGTAATTGTACCTTAAATGTTTACAGTCAAATTACAGCTCTTGCTTCCTTCCTTTTTGCTGTGACATCCAACAGAACTTAATTCATAAGCAACTAATAAACATAACAGAAAACACCAGTAGCTCACAGACTACTTCCTACTTCATTCTGGGAATGTAGATTAATACCTTCCCATTCATCATTAATGTTACTGATGACAGCTGCATTTACTGTACTGGTTGCTCCTCATAGAGATTTTTTTTCCCCCCCCCTTTCTCCTGCTTTTTCTTCATTCCTTTTTCAGCTCCTTCCTTCCCAATTTCTGCTCCTTTCAACATTTTCTGCCTCCTTCCCCCCACAGCTCCCCAGCTGATAACAAACGGAGTGCACAGGATTTCAAGTCATGCTATCACGCCCAGGGTATTTGAATGACTCTGTAATTAGTCCACGCCAGTTCCATCATTTCTTTTTGAAAACAGCAATTTTATACAAATTGCAACTACAGTGTAGTTTCTAGAGAAACAGATACTTAAGTTTAGGATCCTATTCCAGCCCACATGCTGCAGCCCTCTTCTCCCTCAGTGTGGGATATAAGCTCATACAACAGCATAGAGAAAAAACAGTCCTGACAGAGAATAACTTAATCATTTCCACAGCCAGCAAGGGACAAGATGCTAGATGTGCTGCACTGCACACACACCAGGGCTAATAACAGTCCTCTGGAACCAGCACGTGTAGGGATCAATTAACCCCACCCTCCACCTTCCCTCTGACCACCACCGTGCCAGCAGCGCAGGCAGAGCAAGGTGCCATTCCCACCACTCCTCCTGAGTTCTGCCACAGCTTCTCAGGAAGACAAACACTGTTGGGCTTTGCAGGACCCCTCCTTGCTCTTTGTTTCTTTGCTTTCTCCTCTAACCCCTAAAAAGGGGTGGCCAAGCTGAACTAATAAAGCCTCCAGCAAGATTAAAGCAATTTAGCAAGTAGAAGATGTCCTCATTTAACAATCTCACTATCTCTAACACCATGTTTTCAGCAAGCCATTAAAGTCTAAAATTGAGCAGGAACAGAAAGTAGAAAGGTCTGTCCCAGCCACTGTTGAGCTGGCCCTATTGCTTACCTGTTGGCTGCAGTCAGGTATTGAGAAATTCCTCTGCTGCAGACTGAAAAAAAAAAAAAAAAGAAAAAGAAAAAGAAAAACCAATTTCTTGATGTGAGAAAATCCCCAGTGTTCCAACCATGCCGGGCAATTCATCACTTCCTCATAATGTGTATCAGTCTCTTGCTCCTAATCATAAAGAAAACCTCCAAGTATTGAACACATGAAAGCAGTCCTATCCCTACGGAGTACTTCCAGTCCTTTCCCCCCAAAATCACTGACAGTTACTGTAACAAAGCAGCCCACCCCAAAGAGTCAAGTATGTTTCAGTTTCCAAAATAACAGAAATTGGGGTGATGACACAGTCATTAAGCAAATCTTCTGAAGTTAGGAGCAAGAAAGCTCTGGAGAAAGCCCAGAGCTGAGACTTGTAAGTCTTCAGCAGAGCTTTAAACAGTATCAACCAGACACCCCACCGCAATGAGGAAGGGCACCTACAGCCAGGAGAAGCCACCTTTCAGGTGCCATTACCCAAATCTCCCACACAGGCTCAGCCAGCTCCAAAAACCCAGGACACACAGAAGCAGAGGGATAGGAACCTCCCTGCATTTATACTAATCCCCCCCGCTCCTGCAGGGGCTCACCTGAGCCCATTCCCCTGCTGACCCTGGCAGCTGTGGGGCACAAAGCCTCCCCAACTCTGAGCTCAGCTGTGAGGCACGGAGCACCCCCAGTTCCTCTACTGGGGAACAAGCCCTTGGCACCAGCAGGAGAGGCTGGCTGGCTCAGGGGGCTGCAAAGAGGTGGGAAGGAACTCCCTGGAAGGAGGTACAGGCAGGAGGACACCCCAGCAGGATCCAAATCACACCTGTTGTCTGTATGCAGGTTAATGAAGTCGCTGCACTGGCACCAGTCACTGCAAAGCCCAAGCAGGTTTGGGGCCTGCAACTCGGAGAAGCAGGCTTGCAATTTTAGGCTCGTCAAGCAGCAGAAATACAAATGCAGACAAAGAAAATGCAAATGCTGCCTTCCTTCCTCATGGTTTGCTTCTGAAAAATAAAACCAAAGATTCCTTTAAAAAATGGTCCTGAATCGATGTATTTCTAGCTTTTACTCACTGCTTGAACAAATGCCATGCTCCCAGAACACCCTTCCATCTGCTAAATGCTTGCAGAAATTTCAGTTTGTTCTTCGTTTACCAGCTTAATGAATTGCCCTAAAGCTTACCTTTCACTTCTCACCTTTTTCTTGTTTACCAACACTTTCTTGCCACATTTGCTAATTATTGCAGACATTTTGTTTAAGGAAGATTTGCTCCTTTCCTGCCAATCATCTCTTTCTACTTGACCCTGCAGTAAGGTTGCCTATCAAAGGAAACACCATCTGCCTGTTTTGCATATGTAAGAACAAAGACAGTAAGTGGGAAACAAATGTTACAATACATGGCGTTTCTGCTCTGCACATTCTCCACCTTGACCTTACTAGAAGGAAGGTGTAGTTGGTTGGAGGAGAACAAAAGTACAGTCTCTCCATCAGCTGCCTCATGTTGCACAAAAGTTATGATTGTATGGGGGCACCATTACATAAAGCAGCAGAGGTGGAATATAAGCACTGTTTATGTAAAGCTACAGATGGTGGAATTACATAATCTGAAATGTATCAATTTCACTGAGGCTATAGGAAAGCAGATCTCAGGGACAATACCTATTGCTAGTTTTGGTGTGGGTCTATAAGCCACATGACAAATTTAACACACTTTTGGGGGCTACGTCTCAAGAACAAAATTTAGGGAGCAGATTTCCATCTCAAACCCTATTTGTTATAAAACACATCAGAAAGAAAGTAATTACCATCACTTTGTTTCATAATGTTTCCCGCCATCATGTCCCACTCCCTTTCCAAGGGTTTCACATCCACGTGAGCTAACCAGGGCTGTAACCCCCTGTCCAGGCCAGCAGCAGACCTGGCAGGGATGGGAGCAGGAACACCACATGGTTAATGCCCTCCACAGTTAACTCCCTCCAGAGCAGAAACACCATGTGGTTAATTCCCTCTGCTGGAGGAGGTGACAGACTTGGAGCACATCAGGGTAATTCTCCTCAGCAGCTCCCATACTCTTAAGGGTCTCCATAGTGCCAGAAACACAAGCCATGTGAGAGCACCATCTTTCCAGCACTGACTGCTATCATAATAACAGTCTGTAACACAGCTGGTTAGGTCTAAATGCCACTCAAAGGAATTGATGTGAAGAAAGACTTTGACCTTCCCTTCAGAGCACTTCAGGCTTTCAAAGCTGTGCAGAAAGAGGACAGTCATCCCTGCCCCTCCTCCCCACCACCCAGACTGAGGAGAAATGCTGCCTAGCCTGGACAGTTATTCACAACATATAAATAAACCTTACTCAGAAAGAGATCTTGAAGGCACTTAGGATAATCCTGGAGATAAGTGCAAACTGGCTGCTGAGTGTTCGCCAGATTTGGCTTGAAAATAGCATTTGTTTAATTTCTAAGTGTCTGATATGCTTTGATGAGTACGAGTCTGAGGTCAGAGCTAAGGAGTCACTGCCCCGGGAAAGCAGCAATATCAACAGCCAAACCTGTAAAAGAATGTGAAATGCCAGGTATGCTGAAATCCTCCTAAAATCTGACCAAATCTGATGGATGTTTATGCTGTGCAAACCTAGCCTGGAAAGGCTGCTGCAGCCCTGGGCAAGCACCAGACCTGCTGCCTCCTACCCCTGCACAGCACTGGGGAGGAGACCCAGAATGGGACCAGCCTCTCCCACACCACCCATCCCACCAGAAATGGGCTTCCCCCTTGCTCTCTGTTCCAGCACATGTATGACTCCTGATCACAAGCACCTATTTTTGACAAGGAGAATACGGACATCATCTCTGGAAGCTGGTACTGGGTTCAAAAAAGGCTGTCGGTCTCCAAACGCAGAAAGAAACAAGTGCAGGCTTTGAGCACACATTAATTTAAAATGTAATTTTCATTCTCTGCTGAGGACTCATGAGGGATTTATGCTATTAAATATTAAATACCAAGACCTTCATGCAATGAGGCAGCTTTACTGAATAAAATTATATCAAACAACGAAATCACAAGCTTTGTAGATATTAACCATAAAACAGGCTTCAGAAAATATTGCAGTGTAGGGACCCAGAGGAGCAGCACCTTTCAGTCAGTGTCACTGAGAGAACCGGAGAACTCCTGGCCCAGGGACACATGGAAAGCTGCACCAATGGCCAGTACTTTGCACACAGACAAGATTTTCACATACAATAAGATGTTTCTGAAGTTCAGCTCATTTTCCAGTTTCTGTGAAGTCCAACATCACATAATTTCTCTTTTTTCTTTCTATTTTTTTCCTTACACTGCGCTCCAGGGAATTGTTTTGAACACTCTGCCTGAGAATGGTGATTACTTTGCTGAACTAGCTGTGGGAGTGACAGGGTGCTTATTTTGTTCCATGTCTGGATGAGAATAAAAACACTTCATGAGGAATTACAGAAACTGACTTCTAATTAACACTGGTGTCACTAAATCTCGATTCTCCAGGGCTTGCAAATAAACAAGCACAACAAACTGGCCCCAAACGTGGACAAGTGGGCTACACTAAATTAATATTCACCAATTTTATTATGTTCATCATCTTTGGGAGGGAAGAGGAAATGCTTTCCAAGGCTTGGTGGCTTGACTTCTAGAAATTAACTTCCCCTTCTCCTTGGTCTGAGCCCTGGCCCTCAGCTTCCCAAAAACCTTAGCACTTCCAGCTTCAAATTGCAAAGGACTACACAGCAGAACACCACCAAATTAAAAACAAAGTGGAGAGGGAGGCAGATGACTTCCCTCTGCCCATTTATGATGCCATTCTACATTTAATTTTCCAATATTCAATACTAATTTAAATAATAGATGTAAATGAAGATTGATATATTTAAAATTTGTATATGCTTTTGAAGGAAACAATTTTCTTCTGTAATTTCTATTACACTAAAGATTTCCAATTTTGATAAACTTCAAAATCTGCTTTTGAAGGCACTGCTAAGAAAATTATTACTACTATTATTATTTTACATATAGAAGACTTTAGGAGTAAGCAACTGAAATTCTTCTGCACTCCAGTATCATAGATGGAAAGATGTTACTTTGATGAAAGTCCTTGACAGTTACAAGCATTTTGGCTGCTGCACCATAAAATTAACAGTATTGACATTTCTGTTCATGCAGAGCAGCATTCAATCACTTCTGCCAGTCATGTGTCAGCCTGCCTGGACAGGGTGCCAGCACCACTTTAGTAAGTGCTTAGCCCCATTCCAGGAAGTTTCATCCAGCTCCACCCCTACATCTGATGCAGAGGAGTGTGTGTTATCACCTGTGCAATGCTGCTGGTCCCTCCTAGTACAATGAGGGCAGCAGCACCTCCTCAGGGTGCTCTCATGCTGGGAGCCCCTTGCCCCTGTTCTGTGGCCTTCCTGGAACTGCCACTGCATCCAACTCCCTGCACTTCCAGCTGGCAAGGAAATGGGAAAAGATCATTCTGGAGCCCGGCATGAGAAGTCATGATTTCTGGCTGTTTTTCAAAACAATCTCAGAACAATTAGGTAGTGAAAATTATCTTTTCGACATTAGTTTCTGCTCTCCAGTGATAGGAAGGACAGAGGTTCTTTCCTCAAGCTTTAATGTTCATTCTTAATACTATTACATGCTTTTGCGCTAGAAGTTTCCCAAATTCAATGACTATTCAGTACTGAATTCTACCCTTGGCTCCTCTCAGGATTTAAAACAATGGAATATAATGGTTATTATCCTACTTCACAGTCTGACTGATACCCAAACATAACACCAGTTAAGTCACCTCTACAACTGTGGAAGATCCAGGGACTAGTAATGATGATGAAAGGAACTTCACTGATTTAAATGGACCATATCTGATCTGTTCACCCTGATTTCAGATAATCTGCTTAAATGTAGCCTAGAATATGGCTCAGCGTAAGCACAGATCAAGTACACCCTCAACATGACTTAAAATGGCATTTCTCACTACAGCTGAAGTTCACGTATTTAAATTATTTTCCAAACCCAAAACATCAAAGTCTCCTGTTAACAAAAGTGCCATTTACCAGCAAGTTTCAAAAGCACAAACTAAGAGAAGGTAAAAGCACCTTGCTCTTAGAACAGACGCAGCTGGTCCTATTTTTGACCATTTCTCTGAGGAGAGAAGTTTAGGAAAGCTCTTTGGTAAACACTCACCTTACAAAAATAAAACAAGGAAGAAAAAGCCTCCTTCCCAACATTCTCAAAATGGACTCTATGTTGAGAGGGAAATTTTTATCATACTAGTCTTTCATTCTAAAAAGTAATTTGAAACCTGTTAGAATTGCTTTAAAAAGATTGTCTTTGGGGACAACATCCATTTAAGAGGAAATAAAAAAGTGTAAGAGCTTGCAGGCTAAGTAACTTTCAATAAAGCAAGGGCTTGTCTCAGCAGCGTGGGCAGTGAGCTGTGCCAGGCTGGGCACCTCGCACGGCTGCAGCGGTGCCCATGGGGCAGAGCTGTGCTCCTCTGCTCTGTTCCAGCTCTGCCCTGTGCCAACAGGGACGAAACCCTGTCCATCCCAGCTACAGTGAAAAAGTCCCACAGAGAAGCCCAAGCAGCAGCCACACAGGTACCACATACAGATGTAAACATGGACATGTGTATGATTTGTTACAACACCTGATTGAAGGAATTTCTGTGGTACCATTTGCAGGGCCAAGTTTAAGCAAGGCCCCAGGAACGAGATTTCAAACTGTTCATGTTTCCCACATGCTGTGGAAGAATGACATGTACCTCTTAAACCAGCTGTCTACACCATTTCTGTTGCATCTGCTCACAGCCCAGCAACCCGTAAAGGAGACAGTGGGCCAAAGTAGCAATAAAAATAATTTCCCAGGTCAAAGCAGGGCATCATGGTTGGGGCATTAAAAGTTTCTGATTTGCTCTAAGCTGCATTGAAAATCTGCACCAGAGACAGGGAGGACTTCCCACCAGGGTGTTAGTCTGCTCTGGGGCCATATGGCTCAGGTAGATTTTGCTCATTTGTATTTTACAGTAGGAGAGATCAGAGTTTTCCTTGAAGAGCTGGCAGGCAGAGCAGACAAAATTCCCAAGGGATTTTCCTGTTTTGGCAGCTCTGTGCAAGGAGAAGGGTCCCCCCAAGGGCTCTCACAGATGAGAGCTGCCCAGAGCAGCAGTAAAACGTCAGGATACAGAGCATCCAAGCAGGAGATTGAGGACAAGGCTGGAAGAAGGGGCTGGAACAGCAGGAAGGGAATACTGCCGAGAGCCAGCCCTGCACTGCAGTGTCCACTGAAAGAGCCCCTGGGAAGAGCTGGCGAGGCCCTGCATGCGTCACCTGGCCAGGGAAGTTCTGGTATCCCCAGGAGAGCTTAGGAGACACTGCCTGGCCTTAGGGGACCCTGAGGTGCAACAACCAGGGGAAAATGCACAAGACCCTCACCGGATTTTATGCAAGCATTGTGTTGTATTCAAACATATAATTATGCTCTTCTTCAGCAACTATGTTTAACAGTGGGCATCTGAGGAGGAAGGACATTATTTTACAAGTGTTTTTAAGAGAAATTAAAAGCCAGAAACATTTGACTGCTCAGTACAAATTACTTTTGCATCTTTCTATCCCCATTCACTGTCTTCTAAAATGAAGAATTAAAGCAATTGTCTGAAATGAATAATAAAACAACATTTTTAAGGCAATAAAATAGCTTGAAAGAGATTAGAATGAAATTTAGAATTAATGTATCTTTACAAAAGAGCATTTGGAGAAGAAAACTGTGACAGGTTCAATTAGTGAGAGGCAGGAGAGCCAGGTTTATGGTAGTCCTAGGAGAGCAGGTCCCCACACGAAGCCGCAGGAGAGCAGAAGCCCAGCGGCACCTCTCTCTGCCCTCCAAGCTGCCACCAGGCCCCCGACTTGAAGAGCTGCAGTTTCTTCCTTCTGTTCCCCAGTTTCTGACACCTCTGCACACGCAGCCCTCACACACTGGTGCCTGTAGCATCACACTGCCATGGCAGCTTGTTCTGGTAATGCTTCCTAAGGCAAAAAAACCTCTTAAAACCAGGAGAAGCCAGCAAAGTACATGTAGCCTGGGAAGCATGAGGATACACAGAAAAAAGTACATGTAAATATCGCCACATAAATAATGACAGCTTGACACTACGGCTACTATTTTTCTACCAATATTTTGATGTTATCACTTAAGATCATTATAAATGACTTATTCCTGTCCCTAAACACCAATCAGAGCTATCATTAGGAATATTCTGAACACAGGCAGGTGCAATAAAATTGATCAAGGTGTTGACACTTAAAGATACAAGCAAATGAACATGATAAACTGCTCAGAACGACAAGCAAGAAACACAATGTTCTTTCCTTGTGAAATAGCACCTGGCAGGGATGGTTATTTTGACTTTTGTTTTTGTGCAACAATAGCTTTTCAAATCACCCACAAAAAAAAAAACATTTGGCCTCTCCCAGCAGAATAGGTTGGCAAAATGAGACTTATGCCCTTGAAAATACAGTGTCCCTGCACTGCAGCCTGCTTGGGGCTGGCTCCTTCGCAGGGTGATGGGGGAGCATGAGCAGCTGCATTGCCAGGGGTCCCACCCTCTAACAAAGTGGAAATTAATACATGTGTGCAAGGCTTGGTAAATACCTCTGCATATTTCTCTCCTGCTCCACTTATATTTCAATTTTAACTAAACTGTGTATCATATGTCAACACCTCTTGCGGCCTGGGAAGGGGGATGTGTCCCCTGCTCTCTGTTGGGAGCACCTGACGGGCTGTTAGCAACACTTGTCACCCCCTTGCACTTCACTGGGGGTAACAGGTTTTTCTTTCCTTCTAGCTTCTGTATTGCAAGATCCACTCCAGCCAAATAAAACATTGCTATTTAAAGCTTCTGCTACTTAGAAAAAAAAGGTTAAAAAAAGTGAAGAAATAAATAGCAGTAAAATTAAAATGTTACTGTGCAGGACCAAAGGCAGGAAGCACAACAGAGAAGTGGGTCCTGAAGCCAATGAAGAGTCTTTCCCAAATACAATTTGAGGAGAGGCACCACATCAAAAGGAGCAGGATTTCAGAATTTGTTTTTATCTTGGTAGAGCTGAAAAACTTGTGGCTCAGTCTCATTTTTAAGCTTTCCAAAGATCAGAGGTGAGCCAGTAGACACAGGACGGGGCTGATCACCCAAGAGTCCTCTCAAAGCAGCCTTAGGTTTGCAACAAGCTGCACTAAAGAAAACACAGAAGATGCTATTGCTGAGTAACATTTTACCCGGCAAACCAGTGTGCCAAATTCCCTGGAAAAATGAAAAATCTAATGGACACTGGAAAATAATGGATTGTACCAAGAGAAGTGTGACACCAAATATTTGTTTTGAATTCAGAGAGAGAAAAAGAATGGCTGGGCCCAAACAAGACTGTTGACCATGAAGTAGACTTTGCTTTAACTGAAGTGAAAAGGCTAATTCATCAACCTGTAATGAGAACCTCATTGTCATTCATCTTTTTTGTGAACATTTGCAGGCAAGAGCCTGGATGTCAGGGGAAAGCCCTGTAATTAATTTATCTCTGTTGTGTAAAAGGTAACAGATCTGAACAATGGGTTCTGTCCCAGCACAGCTGTCTGATAAAAATCAAGCAGATTATTTTGCTCTGGTTTCTACTTTCCTTCAAAGTAAAAATAAACCGCTGCAGAAAAAAATCAGAAACGTGAAAAATACATAGTCTGGAAGACGGAAAGAAACGGAAGCCTACCTCCAAGAAATCACATTGGTGAGAAAGACTGAAACCCTCAGGGGAAGGGGAAAAAAGACCCTATAATTTGTTTGCAATGGGAGAATTTTATCATCTAGCCTAAGGCATCAAGTTAGAATTAAGACCAAATAACAGAGGCAGTGAATAAAGTAATTTGCCATGGATCTCCACATCCAGGCAAGGCTAAGGTTCCTAAGAAACTACTAAAAGTTTATCAATTAATAGTGATTTTGCAGGAGCACCAGAAGCCTTGAAAGAGCAATGGAGACTTGCCTGAACTGCCTTTTCTACAAATAAATGCCACAGAGACAGTTCTTGCCCTTAGACAACTTTTGATCCAGAAATGTATTTGTATGGGGTCAAGGTCCAGCTCAAATTGGGTATGTCATGGTGAGCACAGGAAGGCAGCCCTGTTGTCAGAAGACTTCCCATTACTTCCCATTCCCAGTACTACAGCTCAGGTGGATAAACAAGCAAGGGAGTAGAAAGACAAGGGAGCAGGACAGCTGGGTCTGCATAAATTAGTAGTCACAGCAGATGATGTATCGATATGTGAAAAGAAGAAAGAGCAGACTGGGTCGCTGTTTGCAGCCAATGCATTAGGTGAGCTAATTAAAGAGACAAGAAGGAAATAACAGTCAGTGGAAAATGAGGTAGCTGACGTCTGGAAAATTAAAAAACATCCTGCTGACTGTGACAGACTTGCCAGGCATCTCTCTGTGGCCACTGCCATGCTCTGCACAGGGACTGCACGGAGCCAAGAGCCAGGACTGGTTTTTAAGAGGAAAGCGCAGTGAGGTAGACAGAAATGGCAGAGAAACACCAATAAGCCCTGAAAAAAACACAACAGGAGCAATTTGGGCACATCTCCCGTGTTGAGGATCTTATTTTTTTAATTCTTCACATTATGATGCAACTGTTCAGACTAAAAGAACCAGGGCACTGGTCAGCAGGTTGATATAATCCACAAATATGCAGGTCTCCAGTGATTTATTTTTAATTTTTTCCCCCTCCATTTGGTGGTGTGTTTGGAAGTCAGCCTGTAAGGATGTTCTTGCCATCCAGGAAATCCCAGCAGACACGCTCCTTCCTCTGTTTTGCTGGCAACCACGAGGAAAAATTATAATGAATGACCTCTTTTCTTTTTTCCTTCTGCACCAGCTGGCTCTGATACCCTTTCCCAACCTCCACTTGCATAATCTACCAAAACAGAATCTTATTTCCTAGATAAATAGACTTCTTTGGGCTTCTCAAGATAATGTTAAATGAAAAAAAAATAGTACAACTGAAATACTTTGCATGGGCTTCCCTCTTTTAAATGCACTTACTTTTTAACTTGAAGAGCTAAAGAAATAAGTAATTTTCCTCTCTTCTGTTAATCCCAACTCTCTGCATATAAAGACATGACCTTCTAAACTGGCCATACTGAAATCCATTAGATAACCTTCAAAGAGCAGAAATGGAGACCTCTGGGATTTCTCTGACAAAATAGTTTGTTAGAAGAAAAAATTGCCTTCTTCAAAAGCATGCAGGAAAATAAAAGAAAGAAAATTTTTTTTTTTCTATACCTGTTTCTTCTTGATTCTTTATTTCAACAGAATTTCAGCAGAGTAGACTGTGTCCTTTCTGCCAGCCATGGAGCAGCTCCAGGCCTGGGGCAGGGCCACTCCCCCCCTGTGCCAAGAGCTGAGCACGGTGGGGGATCCAGCCCATGGCACCACCTGTGCCACAGCGCCTTGTGCCCACCCAGGCTGTGGCCCAAAAAGCCAGGGTGAGCTGAACCACCAGCCTGCCCCCAGGGCGGGACCCTTCACAGCCGAGAGTGCCAGCCATGGGCTGCGAGAGGAGACACGAGCATGGGCAGAGCAGAATGTTTCTGACATAACTGCCTGACCTGAGAAAGCTGCTGAACCTTTCGAGACTCAGACACTTATTGACTCACATTTTGAGCAGAAAAACCTTACAGATGTCACCCATGCAGCAGAGTGAACTTCATGGGTTATATTGTCTTCATTTTCTTGGCAACAACATCCCTCAGCCCTCGGCAGTCGTGCTGCCCAGGACCAGCAGCTGGCACAGGAAGAGGAGGCTCGGCCCTGGGGCAAGAGAGCTGAGGACTGGAGGAAAGACAGAAAAGGAACATCTAAAGCAGGAAGATCTCAGCTTTTAGCTGAGCTAAGACAATGGTTCTGCTGAAACTGGTACGCGAACGCCACCTTCGCCCCATTAATATTTCCTTTTTCACATTAAGTTTTCTACATTTGCAGTTCTTCTGGTTTGAGTCCAGTTTGCTCTGTGGGGATGACAGGTTACTTAGCAACCGAAATTAAAGTTCGATTATTGTATTAATATTGATGCTATCATTGCATGAATCATGATTCCAGTAGGAGGAATAATTTCAGTTTCTTTAAAATATTGATTTTGGAAAGATGCCAAAGTGCAGGCACATGGGGCTGAATTGTTGCGGTCACAGCAGCTCACGGATGAGCATCACTAGCCACACCAGACCAGGATGGAAATCGGAAAAAGCAGAGGGAAATTCTGGGCTAGGCTTGTACTAGACATGCCCTCAGCTCTGTGCACAATTTCAGAACTGCACAAAAATGTTTTCACATTTGCAGGAGTTCTGTTCTCCTCACGTGTAGAGGAACATTTGACGACAGATACCTATGGAGTTGTCACTTGCATATATCACTGTAACTCTGGATAAATGGGCTCATCTTTCAATCTTACGAATGTTTTCAAGATATATTTAGGAAATTAAGTCCCAGTTTTTTCTTTCTCCACCTTTTTCTTTGTTCACTAAAGCCTGTCACACATTTAAGTTAAAATGTTTCACATCATCTTCTCCACTTCCACAACAGTTCCACAAACTAACTCATTTAACAACAACAACCAAAAAAAAGCAAACAACACAACAACAACAAACACCTCATCAACCAAACTCATTTTGTATCAGCTTTTCATTGCCACTAAGCATGCTTGTCTTCTTGGAGCTTTCTGGGCTTCACTGAGACCAAGTCTGGAGACACAAATTACCAGCATGTATTGGACAATGAAAGTAAGATTCTTCTGTTACTGCCAGCCCCCTGCTACACTGGAGTCATCCTGCTAATACGTATGAATCTAATTTTTCTAAACATTTTCTAAATTTGCTGCTTTATATTCTACATCTTTCTGGTTTTCTTACTAGCTTGTGCAACCAAAATTACACCAGTCTAGGACTGTTGTTCCACATGCATGTTTTTAACTTAACGGTTGTTCTAACAGGATTCCTCTCAAAGATTGGTCTAACTAGTCTACATCCCCTTCCATGTTTACAGTTGGTTCTAGCAGTTTGTTTTTCTAAACCTAGTTTTAGCATAGACAGCAGGGGAGATTTACAAGGCTAATAAACATGAAGGCTGGAAACCTTATCTAGAATTTCTTGAATGAGGTCAGAAATAGAAGTCATGAACATAGATTTCTGCTAAGACTCATAATACTTGCCACATAAAATACAAAAAATGGGTAATATAAATAACATTCTGTGAAAATGTCTTTAACAGTTGTGCTTTGACACATCTTTAAGATCATAAACTTCACTCCTTTTAATGTTTTTGCTAAGACTTGTAATGAGAAAAGACAATTCTGAAGTCTTGACATTAATAAGTCTATTGTAAAAAGGTCACCTTCCCCTAAGAATGTTTCATTATCAGTGGTGCACAATAGCTCTGAATATGTAATGACTTTTATCTGATTATTGCCCTCTGTTCTTTTCTAAAGAAAGCCTTCAGATGCTGATAATTTACATATACTTGTTCAAGTGTCTGGCAGCAGAAAAACAAACTAGTTCAGAGAAATTAACTATAAAGCAGCTATAGAAGAGGATGAAAAGTAACTTCTGATCATCATGTGTCTAAGAAGTACTAAAAAGCACCACAGGACTGACTGTCCTCCAGGACAGTACTGTACATCACTTGGCTGAAACAAAACATGCAAGAGATTTACTTTCTGAACAAATAATTGTAAAGTGTCTCTCTTTTGCATTTGGTTTTTCCATTCCACTGTTTAGCAGCACATAGAGGATTAGGAGGTGCACAGAGAGGATCCATGTTAATCTTAGTGAGACAACAGGAACTTAGGAGTAACAACTAAGACTATAAACCACATGCAAAACCAGTGCTAGCTGAAGGTCACTGTCCCCAGGAACTCAAGGACCAGAGAGATGAGAGAACCACATGGTCAGGATCAAACCAACCCCAGCCAGGACAAGTGACACCCTGAACACAAGACATGTTTCACACACGGTTCAGTTTGGGAGGTTTCCCCAGGAGAATGTGTGTCCAGAAATAGCTATGCCAAAGCTTGTTTATTGTTTTGAGCCATTAAATTACATTGCACTAAATTACTCCCAATCCTCCACCACTGAAGGTTTTCCAACAAAAGCTGCTCCTGTTAAGAAACCATTTTTATACTAATGATCTTATCTCAAGAAAGCTTTCCAACGAGCATTTAAACAACATCATGCTCCATTTGCCAGGGGGATGCACAGTGGAAAATAAGTATATTTTAAAAATTTTTTTTTCAAGTAAAAATGCTTTTGTAAGTGTGCTATCTAGGACAAAGGCTTCGCTTTCTTGGGAAGGCCATTTATCTGGGGACCAATTAGCTGCTGGATTTGATTAGCAAGACAACACAGTGCCAATTCATCAGTATTTCAAAGGAAATGCCATGGATATATTAACAGAGGATGGCACTTTGCTGCAAACTGGTGGTCCTGACTCCACACTGAAAGTCATGTAATGGTTCTGCAGGGGGCAGGAATACAGGTACAGTTGGATTTGGGAGGGTATACTTCATTCCATCCCAGCACCTGTTAATAACCAGGGTACAGATAAGGGTACCAGCTTTAGAACTTCTCCCTTGTACATTTGTTTGTCCCAGGAATACAGATTTCTAAGCTGCCACAATGATTAAGATCCCAGCAGTGCAATTCTTTGCTCAGAGAAGTTATGGCATCTCAAAAAATCAGTTCCTTCAGGAAAGTTCATACAAGCATCTGGAAAGAAAAGGTTTAAACTGGTCTGGCATAGGGAAAAGGGTGTGCTTGGAAGGATGGCGCATGTCTGGCAATATGTCAGCTCTCATGCAGTGTCATGGTCATGTGCCAGAGCATCAGAGAACAAACGAGTTTTGAGGGGGGAGTGATGAGAAGGGGGATGGAGATGAATCAGAGGAGTGAGGGCAGGACAGGCAGCGATAAAGATCATCCCTTTTATCAAGAAACTGGTGAGATTTGAACTGGAAATGGGCCTTGGCCAAACAAGGAGAAGCAAGGACAAAGGCAATTTAGCCTGCAGTAAAAGCATGAGGATATGTGGTTCTCCTGCAGCTTCAGACTAGCTGAAGTTAAGCTCTTGAGGTGCTTCCAAGCATGTCCCGTGTCATTTGCACCAATTACAAGGCTGCTGTCCAGCCTGCCCTCCAGTTTAGAGCTTAATGTGAAACAGGAGGAGCCTTAATATCTCTGTATCAGGAAATGGGTATTTAACCTAATTTTTCCAAATCCTAATTGTATCCTTATTCTTCCTAATACAGAGCTAATAAATGGAGCATTTCAGATTTCACCCTGGCATTTCAGCACACCATAAAAAAATACACAACAGATTAAGCAACCATTATATATATTGTTCTTTCTCAGTCAATGCAACTCAAATGCCACATTTCACAGATGGGTTTAGCAACTGATGTTCTGTGCAGGCAGGAGCAGCAGGGTGGGCTGATTAAACCAGAATAACAACATAATTTGGTGCTGCTTCTTCTCTTTTATGGCAGTAAGTTAGAGTTGCTTTGTGCTTTCTCCTCCCTGTCACCAGCGCATCTCTTCAGATGGAAGAAAACCTGTTACAGTGACTGCATTCCCAGAACAGAGTTAACTCGTTAGTGAAGTGGCAACGTTTAAGGCCAGCACTGGGGTGTTTGTATTGAACTGTGTTCCCTCATGTCTCCATCAAAAAAATGAACTACCGACAGATGAAAATATCCATAAAACTTACTTCATTTTTCATCCTGCAATATATGAAACACTTTCTTAATGTCTTTTACATCAAAGAAATAATTTCTTTAAGTGGTATCCTCCAATCTGCTCTCCATGCCCAAACTCCATTCCCTGAGAAAGCCAAACACTAATCAGTGTGTCAGGAGCAACACAGTCCCAACATTTGAGAAAGAGAGAGAACGTGCAGGGTTTGTTTTGTCTTGGTTTTTCTTTTTTTCTTAAGACGAACAGGCCTGGAGAAGGACAAATCTGCAAAGCCCAATTCCCAATCGCACATTTCAGTTTTGAGCCCAGAGATGAACAGGCTGCAATGGTGCGAATTGTTACAATAACATTAAAAATTCAGCAGAACTCATTATCCTAAGTTTAATCGCTCCCTCTGAAATCCTGTCAGACTCATTATGCTGGTTCCCTTTTGACATGGTTTAAGCTTCTCCAGAGAGAAGCTGTACAATAGCAATACTAATGATTAAATTGCTGTCTAAAGCTTCACTGGACATCAAAAATAAGGAGGCTAAATTCACACACAGAGCCACTTCTTAAAGAAAATTATCATCGTACTGAAACGGAGCTTATGATACGTCCTCATAGAGTTAGTAAACAGAAGTTCACCAAGAAAATGCAGCTTGAGCCTTGTGAAGGACAGGCCTGGAAGGGGCCTGGATCACTTTGTGGATGGGAGGTCAGCCTACAGAGATGAGCAAAATTTGTATTTTGACAAATATGAACTACCTGAAAAAGAGTTTCCAGAAAAGCTGCACTAACGGCAGGAAATATTCCTAGTCAAAGAGATTAAGAAAGGCTGGAACCATTGCAATTATCCCTGCCTTTTCAGCATTTCTTGGTCCTGGGAAGAAAAAAAATAACAGGAACCAATAAAGGCTGAGCAGACTGTTCCTCCTCCACTCTGCGAAGCAATAGTTTTTAGCAAAGGAAAGGAAATTCCCAGCATTTTCTTCAGGAAAGTAAACAGCTGATGTTAAATCGAAAAGCATCACAGTCCCAAGCTTTGGAAGCCTGCAAGTTCCTTCACTGCCAGCTCTGGCCCGGTGGTGCTATGTGCCAGCTGGGCCCCTCTGCCCCAGCTCCAACGCACCTGCAGCTTGAGGACCCACACTGGGCTGGTCACTGGGAGGGACTACTGCTTCCCTGGAGCTTTCAGGCACAGAGGGAGGCTTCTGGAGTCATTACAGGGTTCAGACTAGGAGCAATGAAACCCATTCACATTTTTTGCAAGTCATATTTGACTAGGGACCTTGTATTTCTCAGAGGACTGTACTGTAAGGCAATGCACAAATGTTATGCATTTAAACAGTCTGCTTTGCAATAACATTCCCATTCATGTTGGCTTTATTACACTTCAATGTATTGTACATATTCAGCTTTATTTTCTTCTCACAAGGTTTCAAAAATACAGAACCCAATCATTGTGTATCTTAATCCTACTGCCTGAGCACTAGACAGGAGTGGCCACCTCAGCAAAACTCGGCAAATATCATCCCTGCACAGACTCATGGGACATGTGGCTCTGCACAACAGCACAGCCTTCAGCTCAGTCCCAGACTCAACATGAAGTTTCCACTACACGGCAGAATTCTCGGGCAGGTAAAGCCCATCAGCATCCCCAGGACATTGACAGATTTGTGTCCATCCAACTAAAGTATGTAAATCATGCCATGATTTCATTATGTAGTGTAATGACTAATCTAGAGACACAGTCCATCAGAGTTGCAAAGAACCAAAACAGCATTTTAACTGAAATTCCACTTCAGTGCTCAGAAAAGTGGGATATTAACAACAGATAAACCTTGTGCTATTTTCTCCTTAACTTACAGTATTTCCACTGACAACCAGTAAAACTGCCCTTCAGCTGCCCTGGTAAGTCGTTAAAAAAGCAAAGAACCTGAGCTATGGCTGGTCCATAAAATGCTCTGTCCTTTGAAGCATGCCGAGTATGTCCCAGCATGCATCACTAAATAAACCAAAAGTGAACTGAAAACTTACTTTGAATTATTATGAATAGGCACTGCATTATTTTAATTGGCCCCCTGATGAATGCTGGCCTAAGAGCAGGGACAATAAATTGCCTTACTGTGCAAAATTCCTGTTGTGGAAAAGGAAAAGGAAAAAGACCCCCAAACCCACAACAAACACAAAGTATGAAATAGTCTCTCAGAGCAGATGGTACCAGGTCTGATGCCTGCCAGCTACACCAATGCTGGACTCAGGCTGCCCTCATAGCTCACCTCGTGAAACCATGTTCATAATTTCCTAGTTCAAAGGAAGAGCTTGATGAGCAAGGTCTAATTAATTCAATTACTTCTGAGAGCCCCAGTTTAGATGAAGATGCATAGCTTCAAATTTCACCAAAAAAACCCAAACTAAACCAAGACAAAAAAATTCCAACACTTTCTAACTTGCATGCCACCGTAAGAGCAATGTTCATTTTGCAGCCTGGGTGGGTTAGAGGGGGTTTCTCCACACTGGCAGTGGCCGTATGTCCCCCACCAGCATCCTGGCACTTCTGGGGCAGAAGCTGAGCTCTGAGACAAGCCAGGATGATCCATGCTCTGCAGGGAAATCACACCTACTTCAGTGAAGCAAGTCTTGCAAGGAGCTATCCTAGATCTGCCAGGTGCATCTGCACCAGATCTGTGGCTCAGAATTAATTTAAAATGTAGAATATTTAGCAGAGGAACAGGGAAAATAGGATTGGTACTTTAAAGTCAAGTGTGTGTCTACATAGCACTGGTAACTGCCACACAGGGATGAGCGGGTAGTCACTTGTGGCTTCAGTAGCTAGCACAAGACAACCAAATTCCACCCTAGCCAGCACATGCAGTGGTGCTTGTCAACACCAAACGAACTGGCTCCATAATTGCCACAGAAATGGAACTTCACTTGGCTCATTTAAAATTGTACTGGGATGTGTAGTGCAACAGCTGTTGCTCTCTCCCTGACAACAGGGTCAAAAGTTGTGCTGCAGATATGTAAAGGAAAAAAACCATAAGTCATGTAAATATCCTCAAGCCCAGTCAGCAGCACAAGGTTATTCAGCGCATTTTTCATTTTAAGGACAAAGCACACTCCCAATTAGTGCTTAAAAGGAAGCTAGAGTCCTTGATTCATCAACTGAAACAAACTGGAGCACTTCTGAAGAAAAAACCCTTGCATCCCAGAATAACATAATGCCCAGGGTTAAAAGTGAGGAGAGAGGAAAAAAGGATAAGGGAGGACAGAGCAGAACAGTACAGCAGAGTTCAATTATGGTGCCAGTGAACCACATCTGGTGATAAAGCTCAGAGCTACTCATTATGAGTTCCTGCTAGCTGGTACACCGGAGTTACTGTGCTCTGGCAAAACGAGTAAACAGGTCACTGCTGCTCCCTGCCCTGCTAAAGACTTCCGATATGTCAAACCAAACCAAGTTCAAGTCACCTCAGCCTTACAGGTAACCAGCAGCTGAGAGAGAGGAGGTTGCAACAGGGTCATCCACAAACCCACTGGGGTTTACTAAGAATTAATATTTATTCCAATCAACATTATTTAGCACTCGGATAAACCAAAACTAGTATCACAGATACGGATGTTGGTGGAGAATACACAACAGCACAACTACTTAAGAATTTCTAAGCTTTTTTTTTTTTACTAGTCTTAACGTGGATAACAACAATCCCACCTGTGCACATTCACTCAAAGGAGAAGCCTCCCCCTGAGTCACCTGGAGTCACTTCCCCAACAGGGCAAGGCTCACTCAAAGATAAACCTAGAAGAATCACCACTCACCCAAGAGGTCGCTCCACCTCGAGAATGCTCCTCCAGCGGTGTCTGGCCTCACCGGCAGCTCTCCCAGCAAACACGCCACTTCAAGGGAACACCCAACCACACCCGTCCGGCCGCAGCTCCGCGTTCCTGGCGCGGCCAGAGCTGACCTGTGCTGTCCCTGCTTCACCTGGCCGGGCCCAGCCCTCGCTGCCAAGGACCCGGCAGCTCGCAGGGGTCCCGCCCCGCCGTGGCTGCCGGCTGCGCGAGGGGTCGGTCATGGACACCAAGCCTGGCCCAGCAAAGGGGACGCAATACCTGGCCCATCAGAGGTTAAAGTAGAGCTGCTTCTGCCAGCTCCAGGGAGTTTAACAGATAATGTCACAGCCCCAGCACCGGGAAGGCGGTGCTGTGGCACAAGGCCTCAGTCCAACCCAGACCCTCTGTGCGGGGTTTGCCAGCTCTAACGTGGCTCAGGACTTCTGCGTTACAGGGAGCACATAAAACAGATCAGTCTAAATGTGCACTGAAGCCAAAGGCTTGTTGATTTTTTCTGTGTTGATTACTGTCTTAGACCTGAGTTCATTTATTCTTACATGAAAAACATTTTTTTCCTCCTTTTGGACAAAGACACCTATTTACATCAAGCCATTTCCAAGCAGTGCTTCCCAAATACCTGGTTCTGGGAGCCTGGCGTAAGGAAAGCCTATACCAAGGAGAAGTTCTCACCAGGTGCACTCAGAGACTCCTCTGGGATTCTGCAGAGATTCACTGGATGGATTGCACCTGGTACTGGATCTGGGTTTTCCAGCATCACTTGGAAAACAATGTAGCCCAAAAAAAATAGTCAAGTCCTCCTAAAGAAAGCAGTAACTGACCCAAACCAACCTCCAAGTAAGCTCCATCAGTGCTGCTGCCACCCCCTATTCATCAGGAACAATGAGCGCACCCATTGAGATTCCAGGCTGGTTTTATAAACAGAGTGCTGCCTTTTTAGTATGTCACATTTAGGCAAGAGAACAGATTCTGGCTGTAAAACAGTACCCTTGGAACCTGCTTTTATAGTTCTTACTTGAAATATTTCAAAACAGTCCTCTCATCACATGCATTTAAACAACTCCAGCCTCAGGAGTATAATAACCTATAGCAAATATGCTGACTTTTCCAGAGCATAAATGCAAGTCTTACACAGAGGTCACAATTTACTGAGTTCGCAAACAACAAAGCCCCCAAATGGAAGGGGAATCAATGCTAATTACAATGGGGAATCCTCGTGTCTCTAGTGCATGTGTACTGGCACTCGCCTACAACCACCAACTTTTCACATATTGATTTTAAGGTTAGCATCAGGCAAAGCACCCTGATGTGAATTGTGTCCTTCTGCCCTCAGATTTGCACTGACAAGGATCAGACAGCCACAATAATTGGTAGGGGGGAAGCATTCCATACTCCTCATGCATAACTAGAACAAAAGAAAACCCAGATTCATTAATATTTAGCAAGTTCTCTCACTCTTATTCATGACAGATGTATTTTGGATTTAAAAGAATGTCACAGCCATTCACTGCAATTCTCCTGTGCAATTACAGGAGTCCCTTTTCTAGGAGCAGTCACTTTTGTGGTTCTATCCCATACCCACTTCCTGAGGATCAGTTTGGGCTTGGAACTGTTCAGACAGGAAAATGGTATCCATACAGGCATCTTTCATTTGGAGACTTTTCAATTAGGTTTATCTTTGGGTTCTGAGGTTGTTTACATTTCCTATATACCTGCCATGAGTTCAAGTATTTCTTAAACACTACTCCCATTATTTAAAAGAATTACCAAGTCAGAAGGATCGTATGCAACCAAAAATACCGCCTAAGGAAGAACATCAGTGTTCTGTGATCAGAAGGTTACAGCACAGGACAAGCCCAGCTGGCCCCAGACCAGGATGGCTCTGGGGAAGGATGGTACATGAGCTGGCAGGAGGGGACAGGGAGAGCTCGGTGTGCCCAGCTGGCAAGCACGGGGGTCAACAGCCCCAACACCCTGGGCCCCCGCGCTGCCGGCAGCCAGGGCCAAGGGCAGGGCAGGGGCCTGGCCTGTGTCCTGTCCCCACACCTGTCCCCCGTGGCTGCCTGGGGGGGAACACAGCCCCTCTGCCTGTCCCTGGTGCTGCAGGGCTGGGGGCTGCTCCCCAGACCCCTTTTCTGCAGGGGAGCCCATCTTTACACGTCACAGTTGGAGCCTCCAGAAAAGCCGTACAAGGGACAGAGAGGTGTATAAAATGCTCTGTTAGTGAATTTAATGCCTGGTGATAAAACATTTTATCCATTCTGGAGGACAATATTTAAACAGATGCTATTAGTGGTAGTATTTCAAAAGTCAGTGGGGCTAAATAAATCTAACATTTACTTCTACTAAAAATGTTATGAGGCCAAGCTCTTTTTTTCTTTAGGTGTTCAATTAAGCAAAAATATATACATCTCCTGCAGAATTTAAGACTGCCATGAACAGGAAAGCTTTTTTGTTAAGCTTTCATCTCTTCATGGAAAGAACTAAATTGATGATTTTTAAATAATTTACGTTCCAGAAGTAGTATTAAAAAATTGTCCCAAATGGAGCTAAAAGCATCGTAAATATAATTTCCTGTCAGGTTATATGCAATACTCTGATGAATGAATAGTTCCTAAAAGGACACTAAGTGTGGACTTGGAAGGTTTGACTCCAGTTTTCTGAAAATGCCAGCTTTGAGCAGTGTGCCATTTGACTTCATTTTTGCTTGTCTTGAGTAAGCTCTTTGAGATACATGAGTGTGCACTTTTTTTTCTTTCTCTGATTTATTACATTGATGCTTCTGTTTTGAAGAGCCTTATCCATCTGAGAAGCTGAGAAGTAAAGGGAAACTCATCAATCCAGAATTTAGGGAAGGGGAGGGAATCACGACTGTTTACAAGCTGGATAAAGATCCTTTTCAGCACATCATCAGCTTGCCAATGAATGCAAATGTCTTCTTTCAGCGAGTGTGTGTGGCAGCAGAAGGAGACAGAGGAGGGAGTCAGTGTTACCTCTGCTGTTATAATGCTGAATTAAGACAGCCACCCGTCCATCTACTTTCAAACCCTGTTTGCTTTTCAAAGTGACTGGCATTTCAGTCTCCTGTTGCCCGTCTTGCTAAAATATTAATGCATCCAAAGGTTCAGATGGATGCAGCCATCCAGAACAGAGAATCAGAAATTAAAAGCAAACAGGCAGAACAAAACCCAATAACCAACACTTGGTTCTCAACTTGCTGTTAGAAAAGGAGGTGCGCATACATTCAGCTTGACAAGTGAGTGATCCTTTTTTCCTATTAATGCAGTATTTATTAGCACTGACTCCTCTCCTTGTACTTCCCACCAGCTCTGTTTTCACATCACTGCTCCTGTCCCGGCCATTGCCGCGGCCGCACCTCGCCCACGTGTCCAGCCTCCTGTTCCATCCCCTCATTGTGTAAACAACCTGTTTCTCTGGTGCTTTTAATTGCTAGTCTGAAAAGAATATGGGCAATTTTCTTGTCCCCCTCTTCTTAAACATTCCAGGGACACGCTGAATATTTGGTTGGCTTGACTGAGGACATCAGCAATACATGAGTAAAGCAGACTAAGATTTTTCTTTTCACACCCAACTGACCACAGTCAGTTTATTTATGCAAACAAATGGTAGCTACAAGGTGTGGACTATGAGCAGATGCCCTGAGTGCTTGCTCTGGCAGAGATGTTAACTGGTGTGGAAATACCACTCAGTAACAGTGTTTTGTCCCATCCTGTAATATAAAACCAAGCAATGGTAGCTAAGTGATGATAAGTAAAGCCCACCCGTGCTTCAACAGTCCCACCCCAGCCAGGTCTGATGGGGATGCACAGAGGGCCAGTGCAGAAGGGTCTTGGGGACTTCAATGGGAGCTGGAGGGACACAAGAAAACGGACATGAATGAAGAAGGATACATTTGGCAGGTGGTCTACAAGGTGTTAATCACAGTTTCTGGCACAGGGGAAGACCAAGTGAGTGCTCCTTCCTCCAGCCCAATTCCCACCAAAGCATTACAGAATGAGATGCATTTGCTGTGATTTTTATTTTTTTCAATACACAGCTCTGAAAATTAGGATAAATTTGGTCGAGAGATTATGCTGGATGTTACTTTCCTTTGCCTCAGGAAATATTTCTGACAGATGTTTATAAATGTGTGAGCAGTACTTACTTCTATAATGCAGCACTACCTTCCAAAAGAATATTGATGTTGCTCAAATTATACCTGTTTTTAATCGTGTTACGCAAGAGCATTCTTGTTTTATATATTGGCATTTTTTTTGATGCATAGAGACTTTTATAGATTTGTTGTTCATCATAGTGGGAAAAAAAAAAAAAAAAAGGGGAAACAAGGAAGCCACCAAGGAATTGTTTCTCCTCCTACAATTTGTTCTAGAAAATCTCTTTCCCTCACCCTGCTTCACCTTCTTTGAGAGTTTCAGGCAGATTCCACAAATAAACACATTAGCAAAGTATCTCTTAAGAGGGGAACAGGACAAAGGAAAGGCAATAAACAGACAAAAAGAACTGTGTTTCCCACTAAGACTATAGAAACCTGATCCACCAATACTCAGCTAAATACCAGAGATTCCAGCCCAGTGTTTCCAAAGGGGAGCCACCATCCTGCAGAACAGCTGGGGCTCGATGTGCTCTTTCACATCTCATCTCTGAAATGGTCCCCAAAGAGTCCAGACAGCTTCGGGCACTTGAACAGCTCACAGGAAGCCCTGAACCATGATGGACATCCTTCAGGACCTGCCCTGGTGCTCACATTCAGGAAGCACAAAGACATCTGAAGTCAGCCTTATCTCTGGTTCCAGGGGTGGGCTGAACTCACAAAGGTAACTATCCCTGGCTCCAGCACCACATTCATCTTGGTGCCTGGCTTGTTGCATTTACTGTAACACTACACATTTGGGATATGGCTCATAAACACGATCACTGCACTGTTGGCCATTTCTTCTTTTGCAGCTCTGTGTGTTTCTAGATTAAGACACTGCCATTTCAATTTTTAAAGAGAGGGAGTTGGCATAAATTGAATGCAGCTCTTCAGATGCACTATGTGTCTTTAGTGTGATTGGTGGAACTGACCTCTGAGCCTATGATGTAGTGTTGTGCTTAAAAACATAAGGGATGACCCAACATTTGATACTATGGCCACTGCCAGTCAGTCAGTGATCTGGGTCCTGCTGAAAAGGGGTCGTGCCTCTGTGCCCAGGAGCCCTCTCAGATGCACAGCACTGACACTGGAACCGCTGCTACTTGTATAACCTGGCAAGGTGCATGGTCCTATACACAAGGAATGTCCTTGGGATCAGACCACCCAGCATTCAGTCTGAATGAAGAACCTGTCCTCTTCCCATTTCTGTGTGAGCTCACTCACTGGTGTTTGAGAGCCTGCAGCAAATGGGGCCAAGACAAAATAGTCTTGGTACCCTGTATCATACGACTGCATGGATAACACCTTAGTCACCACGTTCTGCAGCAACTCACAGGTCATCATCACACTTACAACCTGCTTTGTCTCCCTTCAAACATGGCCAAGACAACTAGATGTTATTCTGCTGGTGGCACAGAAAGATACTGCATCACGCCTTTCTTTTGTTGGTAAGGCAGCTGGCCTTCTCGTCTGCTGCTCTGTGACATCCTGTTCTAAAGGCTGGACTGAAATTCAAAACAACAGGAACAGCCTTTGATGTTTTCAGAGGTAGGAAAAGTGCCATTTGGACAGCCAAGGAACATTAGAGCTTGCAAAACTATCATTAAAACCTGAAAAACCTGCCTTGGCATGAAAATACCAAGCAGACCTTTACCCTGCTCTGATGATGAAGGTTTGTATTTCATTACAACAGTGAACTGTGATTATTTTGCAGAGCCACTTCTCCATCCCCAGCAATTTAATGGGTGTGAGAATTTGTGCCCTTGTGTGTACAATTTGGAAAGTCTCTAATTTGCTAATCAAGGGATCAGGATAGAGTGATCATCTTCCTGGTATTTAATAGCAGCATTGTAAAAGTAATTATGTGGAAGATGTCCTGATATTGATGCCCTATAAAAACTTAAGATTGGATAGAAATAGAAATTAATTCCTGTCAACAGTTCTGTACAGTGTCTTTGGGAATAATTGCAATGTGAGTGACATACAATGGCTGTTCAGCTTCCCACTAGCTCAAAGCCTTTGCATCATCCATGCAGAGGTGCTGCCTGAGCAGGAATGTGAAGATTAAAGCCAAGCCAAGAGCTCATGCCTATGGGGGCTGACACGTAATTCTGCTGCCCCCAGTCAAGGATGCTGGCACAGAGGCAGCCTTGGGGCTGAGCTGGCTGTCCATGAGGCTGAAGAGGAACAGAGGCAGCCAGTAAGTGAACACAGCAGTTTAGCTCCAGAGTGCAAGAGGGACATCCAGCAAGCCACGGTGAGAGCAGACACTGAACACTTCCATGGCACTGGTCCTACCTGCTACACTAACTCATCCTCCCACAAGAGGGTGAAATGGAACTCTCAGGAGAGGAAATCCATGCTCTGTGAAGAGCAGAGGTAAGACAAGTGCAGGCGTTGTGGGAAGCACTCGCAGCCTCCTTCCGCCCAGAGTGAAATTCAGAAACGATAACAGCTAAACCCTAAGGAGAGTAGGATGAAAGGGCTTCACTCCCAGGCATGTGACACTGCTCCCCTTTGTGGGACCAGATGCAAGGAAAGAGAGCAGAGAAGAAAAGCAAAGCTGGAGCTGAAAGACTTTTTTTTTCTTTTAAAGAACAAAATGAAAACGATCCTGAAAGAACAACTGTTCCTTTCAAAGCCATTAGTTTGGGAAGCTGGCTGTAAAAGGGTACATTTCTGAAATGTGGCTGCTGTTACCAAGCAACAGCTGAGCCCGGCTCCGCTGCCAGCAGTGCCTGGGATGTGGGGAGGGGAGGGTGAGGAGCAAGCCCCACAGCTGGATCCCTGTGCTGGGAAGGGCCCAGGGAAGCAGGCGCAGCCTGTGGCATGGAGGGGTGGAGATGTTCCGCAGGGACCAGCCTTGGCCCAGCTCCTGCTCCAGAAACAACCCCAAGCTTTGAAAGGATGAGGATAGAAAACAAACTCATGCATTTCACTTGACCGAGACTGAGGGAGGCACAGGGAGCAGAGGAAAAACTGAAATTAACCCAAAAGAGCTCTAGTTTTATGTGGATGTAACTATGAGTGTAATTGGATGCATATCACTAAAGCTAAGGTAAACAGCAAACAAAACTCTAAATTATTAACAGTTCTCACATGCATTGGACACACTAAGGTGTTTTGCAGGATTTTGTACAGCTCAGGGAACTAACACTGGGAAGAAGAAAATAAAACCTCCTGGGACCTGATGCTTCAAGGCAGGTTCTATGAGCAGCTGAAAACCCACAACCCCAGCTGGGTCCAGAGCTCCATTGTGTTTCACCCCAGTAACTCCAGACAAGGATATCATTACACTTACCTAATCCATGAGCTGGTTTGTTACCTCCATTACTGCTCTAAATGACAATTAGGCACAAGATGTGCTTAATTTAGGCTATGAGATTAGCTGGCAAAAATCTAACCTTAAATCCAAGGTGTACAAAGAGCTGAGGGGTTTTATTCGCACCCATTTGGTGAACTGGCTCCAAAACTTCACAGCCTCACACTGCGCCAAATATGTCCTTGGCACCACGCACCCCCAAACCGCATGAGCTGTCTTGGTTCAAACGGCTTCACTCAAAACATCAGCAGAAAGACAGAAAGAAAATTATTCAATGTTGTAAAGGTGGCTGAGGATGCCAATACCAAAAGTGCCCATCTACATCTGCTCTGATCATCATGCAAAAAATTAGGACTAGGGACATAAACCAGTTGTCCACCCAATTCAGCAGCCCAGAAATGATGCCAACTACTTGCAACCACTTTGTGAGTGCACAGGAAAACTGTGGTGCATGTAACTGAGAAAAGAAAGGTTTTGCTGTACTCCTTTATTTCATTCTGTTAAGGCTAGCTAAGGGGACTGTTGTTATTTCCTTAAATTGATGTATTCACTCTCTTTGCGTGCCACCAGGCAACTGTGCAAACATTTTTTAAATCTTGAAGCTCACTTTGAGCATTGCTGAACACCTGCTTGTTCCATGTTACACGAGAAATGAACTTAGCACCTCCAGCTCACTATTTCTCTATCATTCGTCTTCCTACATTTGTCTGTGACGTTGCTCTTGTCCTTTCTTCACGATCCCTAACTCTCTGGACTAACCTCTGATGGTTTGCCATGTTTGTTGTTTGGAATGCACTTAAAACTGAAGGGAGGGGACAGCTTTTGCCTAACTGACCAACCAGTAGTGCTGCAGTGCTGCAAGACAGTATCTTAATTCCTGGGCACAGAAGACAACAGATCAACTGCTACGACTCAACTATTTCTCTTTTCAAAGCTGGGAAAAGGTGGCAAATGGCAACAGCAAGGCCAACCTGCAAAGCGCACTGTGCAGTATCCTGGCTCTCATTTAGACTCTGAATCAGTGTGGTCTTTGTTGTTCTGGGGGTTCAGGGCTGTTGGTTCCTGATACTGAATGGGACAACCCTGCTGGTCTAGTGTTCCTACAACCTCACTTTTCTCTGCAGAATCTCAAAGAGAGGCTACAGAGGTTTTCAAGAGGTGCTGGTGCTGCTGTTTTATGAAATGGACAGACACTGGAGGCATTCAAATGTTCATGGCTCAGGTGACTTTCTATCTACTCATGTTTATTGTGGTCTGCTAAAATATAGAACAAGACATTACTTGCACTTGTCAAAAGACTAAGTCGTCAAGCAGAAAACAAAAGCAGACTTAATTGATGAAAGACTTTAGCTACTGTTGCTTTGTGATTACTGCAGTGTAAGGTCTCATCATCCACATTATTCTTCCACACCCTCTGGCTGAGCAGCTCCAATAAAGCACCCCTTGAAATCCAGCTCTGGGTCTGAGTGGGAGTGGAGAGACATCTCAAGAGAGCGATGTGTTGCAGGACCCACTGCACACCTAACTAAAACAGCAGTGACACAAGGTGCCAGTGAAACTGCAGATACATTGGCCTTTCTTCTCTTCAACAGCTGCATTTAAAAGATAATAATGGTCTAGAGCATCAAAAGGCACCACTCAGAATAATACCAGCACTTTAAGCCAGATGTGTTTTCGGAGGCTGAAAAACACTCAAATAAGAAGGACAAAGGTAGTAATCTGATTTGGCCAAGGACTGTCCATCTCCCTTGAGCTCAGCACAAAGGGATCCCACAGTTAGACTCAATACCAGGAAGGAACATACATTTGAGTTGCTTTTGAAGGCAGTTGAATAGCAGGAAGCGCTCTGCTTCATGTGGCGTGACTGCAAACACAGTTTTCTCCTAGTCCATCCACCTTCACAGACCTTAGTGCTGACACACTCCAGACCAGCATGCTCCATGTTTTGCCACTGCTCCTGCAGGCCGAGGTACACAGCCAAGACCATGGGGGAAGACACACACCATGGAGCAGCAGTGGGTCCTGCTGGGCTCAGGCACAGCTGGCACTGCTGGCCCTGGTGGAGAGACACTGCAGAGCAGAAGGGGGGTTTGCAGCTCCCGACATATGTAGGTTCAAGTGCTTCTGGTGAGGCAAGGAAAGGTGGAGTCAGGAACCAACACAAATACAGCAGCAGAACAGAGAGGACTACAGCAGATGTGACCAGAAGTGCTGCACAGATTTTGAAGCCAAAAAGAATGAAGGTCATTTAGTCTGGTTTCCTACAGAATACAGACCATTAAATGCCCAGTAGCAACCATCATAGCTGTGTCCTGTGGTCATGGTATACTAGTGACCATCCCTCCAAACCATAATCGAATCATCTCAAAGATTACAGGAATATTAAACCACTTCTGCACACATATTGCAATATGCTCAACACATTACTGACCAGAAGTGCTGATGTGTTCTTTGGGTACTAATCCTTGAGTGGTGCTTTTAGGAAACAGACCTTCAGCAGCCACTTAGTAACAATTCCTTTGCATCACCATCATCTCTTAACAGTCAGGTCAAATTATACCCTTGTTTAGTTGCTGCAAGCACCAAGACCAGCAGAAAGCAGCAAAATATTGACTTTTACTGCAAAACTAGCAATAAATTCTACGCCAGAACTCATGTTCACATGACTAGCTACTCTGCTCAATGCCTGCAGCTGATTCCCTTGAATCCTTTCCTGCCCACTGACAACACCTAGCTGTCTTGCTCCTCATCAGCAGTACAGAAAAACCATGTTATCATCTAATTTTTGTTCCACCAGTTGCATTTCTTTTCCCAGGGATGCTAACCACAGCACCAACACTTTCATGTGCAGCAGTATGTGCTATTGCCATCTGTGTAGTTGGCACTTCTTCAAAAAATATTTAAATATCTGTAGAACTTATAAGAGTGTAAATTAAACATGACAAAAACCTTAACACAACATAATGTATGCCTGAAGCAAGGGAACATCAACAAGTTCACAGTGTTTGAAATGGGGAAAAAAAACCCTGCACAAGTGCTACACAATCCCCCACTCCCTCCAATTTGCTAGAACTCCCTCCACACTCACTCGCTTCAGAGCAAGCCTGTGGCCAAAACGTGCACATGGTAGCTGCTTTCCACAAACCTTTTCCATTTTCACTTGAATCAAATCAGTCCCCATTTTTTGTGCTAGTGCTAGGTGATGATTACTGAAGCATAAAGCAGCCACACCACTTAATTACACACGAAGAACCACAACCATGTTTTGTTATTTTGAAGCTTTCATTTTATATGAGGCTACGTTAAAGAGAAGAAATAAAATCCTAATGACCTTTCGGCCAGCAACAGCCTGACCAAAACTCATAGTATTTACCTGTTCCTTTTTCACAGCATACTTCAGTCTTTAATGAACTGGAAATACAGCAACAGAAGCAGCTACAGTTACAGCAATCCTTATTTATGCTGAAAGTCTGCCTTCACCTTTCAAATCACTCCTGAGTTTGGAAATTAACTTGGCTTTCCTTTACTACATTTTTCAGATTTTCAAATGTTATTTCATGTCCACATATACTTCAAGACACTCTTCTACGTTATCCTTTTTGTTTTGTTCATTTACCTTTTAAGAGCTCACTTTTTCCAGTACTCATTCTAGGGAACAGCATTTTGCCCAGTCAGATCCCCAAAAATTCAAAGGGGTATCAGCTGCCTCCAAAATTATTACCCATCTTAGCAGCAATGATAGTAGGAAAGTGGAAACTCTAGGGCTGGAGGCTCCAGACACAGATTGGCTGATTTGTGCTTCAAGTTCCAGCACCTCCTCCCACCATTTGGAACCACACTCCATCATGACCTGCATCAGACAGCACAGCATCACTAGTTAGAAAACCACTCAGCACTGACATACAGATCAGCACCACTTCAGCATCTGTCCTTATTCTCATGACTTGAGAGATGCTTTAGGAATGCAAGCTTCTCCTCTGGTCTTCAACACGTGCTCCCTGTGTGGCATTTGACACACTGGGTGCTCTGAGATCACTGCAAGTTTTGCCAATAAGTGTGTTTGACCTGTTATTTTCCCCATGTTAAGCTAATACAGCATTTATGTTATGAAACCAGTCATGGTGGAAAACAGAATGACATTGTCAACTGCTGCACTGAACAGCTGTTTTGCTCAGTCATTTCATGAAATAACTGAAAATTGCAGGTAGGCATTACATGGAATTACTAATCTCCAAGTATTTAGGAGTATTAAATAAAAAGGATCAGAAAACTATCTGCTACATTACATTCATTTATTAAACCGCACAATCTTTTAGATATTTCTTATTGAAACCACACCAGCAAAAACTGTCACTTTCCGGAACTCAGCCTTACTTTTACAATTGAGTCTATTTTCTGAAGTGACTGAAAGTTTGAGTCATTTAGTACAAGAACTACTCCCATAACAGGATTCTGAAAGTAATGCTACCCATTTAGCAATTTCTGCACTGTGTTTTGTGCAACAACAAATCAGAACCATCAAGAAGAGAAAGAAAGTGGTTAAGATTTCACTCAGATGCAGAAGGCTCCCAGCTGCCACTCATTCCATCAATGACTGACTTTACAACAGGACTATAATGCATACGATGCTTTCGTTTCCTAGTTTGACCCCTTTTCTCTTGGTGTTATTAGATATCATTTTTTCATGTCTGCATCCTGCTCAGCTTTGCACCTAGTTTTCCTTTTCTTTGCTCATTCTTACACTACTTTTGCCATGTAAAATATCAGATTGTCCTTTGAATTTACAACCTGATCCATTTCCCTCCTAAATTTAATAGGAACTGCAACAAGCACTTAGACGGGTCTTGTCAAGGCACAGCTTCTCTGTAGACAGTGGGTTGACACATGAGAAAATAGCACAAGTAAAACGAGAATAACATCCTGTAGGTCTGAGCCTGTAAACATATGAAACAATCTCACACATCATTCTTCACAATAACCACCGCTCATGCCTTTTCCCATACAACACATCATATTTCTAACCTCCCTTTCCAAACAGCAGGAATTCTCAGCAGTGCCGTTGGGAGGAGCGGAAGGTGGTGGCACAAGGGCTAACACAGATGGAGGCTGAAGGTCCATTATTCAGCATCACCTCAAAGCTTTTTCAGGGCTTGCCCTTTAAAGTGATGACTTTGCATGGCCATGCTCGAGACTCTGCTAGCACTTCACACACAAAACAGGTATTTCTCTTTAGGGCATTTAAACTGCAGCTGTGAACAAAATATTAAACCGAGCACCCCCTCCAGCCAGGATGGATTAAACGGAGCTTGGAGACAGCGCGCATGGCAAGGTCAGCCTCTGCTCCTGTGGAGGGATGGGAAATTCCAGGAGTGAGGCACGTTGCCATCTGCCCTGGCATACAACACTATCCTTCCTTTATTTTTCTTGATGCTCTCCCTAATATGGTGCTGGTTTGAGACCTGAAGGAAGTGATGTGACATGGCTGTTTGTAGCTAGTCACCCCCTCAGTCAGGTCACCTTGCAGCAGCAGGGTCTTGCCCATGGCTGCACCAAGTCCTGCAAGTCCCCATGGTTTCCTGCACACAAGATCCTGGAAACAATTTGGCACTAAAGAAGGCTCAGTGCAGTGGTGCTGATGTTTTGTAAAGCCTGGTAATTTGTCTAGGCTTTGCCTGAACTCAGAAATCAAGGCAGAGGTAGCTGTGAGACCCATAAATGATAGTGATTGTTTTCATGTCAAACCTGTGAAAACAGTCTGTACATCAGAGGGGCAGCAGGTCTCTGGGACCAGCCGAGCTGGCCTCACCCTCCAAGCACACCAGGAGGCCACGGGACAGGCTGGGGCTCCCAGCTCCCCATTCCTGCCCCAGCCTGTGCCTGGGGAGGGCTCCTCAGCTGCCGCAGCTCCGGGGCTCTCACGGCTGCAGAGCCAGCAAAGCGAGGCCACGGGCACAGGCCTCGCACTGCTGAGCTGCTGTGCTGCAAACCGGGTACATTTTCACCATTGTTTTTCTCGCTGATAATTCTGGACTTCACCTCCTACCACTGCTTCACCTGGGCAAGTTCCTGTATTTCTATTGATTTAGGTCCCAACCCAGCACAACATTTAAAAATGTCATTACATGAAACAGGCAATTAATTTAACTTCAGTAAAATTAATTTCAGACTTTTGCATCCTTAAAGCTGTACACACACAGAAAGGTCAGATGGGCTGCAATCTAAAAGATGCACTTCTTGGGGTAACAATACATCCCCAGCTATCAGTATTTTAAAATTGGATGTTACATTGCTAAGTCTCAGGGTTCTCATTTAATCAGAATTCCCAAAATCACTGTACAATTGCAGCCCTATCAATACATTAGGTCCCACAAAACATTTTTTAGGAGCAAAAGCATTTCAGCCATTTATTTTCACATCTTACTGGGTCTGAAGGGTCAGCAGATTCATGTGAATGCAGACCTGGTTTAGGAACACACACAAGGATGGGAGCTACAGACTGCGAAGTGTGGAGCCAGGAAAGCCACGTGTGAGTGAGCAGTGTCAGCATCACCTCAGTAGATCAGGTCCTGCTCATGGGGGTGCTCTATGGAGAGAGATCCAAGCATGCAGCACCCCATGTGGCATCCAAATCCCCTCTCTCCTCTCAGATCCAAGACAACCCTTGAGAGCTGCACTCCCCAGCCAGGCAGGAGCTTGGTCGCACTGTGCCGACCCACACTCCTCAGCACAGGGAGTGAACCACATTTTGGCTCAAAGGGACAAAAATCCACAGGCTTGATTTAAATATGCAAAGACTATGGGGTTCTTCAAAACCACACAGTTACAAGTGTGCAGCCTACTATCATTCAAATGCAGATGCTTTAACAATAATTATAAATGGTATATATATAATATATATGTAAATTATTATTACAAATCTCCAGATGAACCAGTAGCAGAAAAGGGCCCATCTTTCAGTGCAGGCAGCAGAGCAGCACAGGCAGCCCTGAGGAAACCCAGCAAACTGCCTCTCAGCTCTCACATTTATAAATAATTTACTTCTATTCACCTGTGCCCAGAATAATAATTTGCTGCCTGAAATCTCCAAGCTAGTGCCGTGAGGCTGCTGGGGACTCGTTTTCCCGGGACCCTCCGGACCTGTTGGTAAGGGGTCGTGGTCCCCAGAGGAGCGGCTCCAGAGGGACCTGCCCCTAGTGGGAAGAGGCACCGAGAAACAAACACAGGAGCATCCATTCAGCTGATCGCATTAGGTCTTCCCGCTGCTGCCGCCGCCACTTCAGCATCTGCCTATGCAGCCATTCGTGCCCTCAGACGAGCAGACGGGCAGATCGAGTCTGCGGGTAGGTCTGGAAACGCCTGTAGCTGCGTAAGGCTGCAGAGCTCTCCGCGCAGCAGCGCACAGCAGAGCTGCCTCCCGAGCAGGGCAGCGTTACGAAACACGGGTCCCGGCTGCGGCCGAGGATCCCGGCGGAGCAGCGCCGGGGCCGCTCCCGTGCCGGCCGCTGAGGCCATGGAGCGATCCCGCCCCGCCCGCGCCCGCCCGGCGCAGGAGCCCGGCGCCCCGGCCCGCTGAGCCGCGCGGAGCCGCGCGGAGCCGGCAGCAGCCGCGGGAGCCAGCGCAGACCCCGCAACAGCTCCGAGGGGCTCGGGAGGATTACGGCTCTGGAGGCGGGAGGAGGATTAATGGGGACGGGCAGAGGGAGCAGGATGCATCAGCTTTTCAGATGTGCATGACGGCTTTTTGTAATATCGCGCTGAATTGCCTAGGACTTTGCCTGGCTACAACAGGAGTCCCTCGACCATAAGAGAAAGGTGAGTTTTTTCCTCTGATACAGTTGCATTATCTGCTTCTGCAAGCTGTTTGTCAGCTGGCCTTGACACAAGTAATAACCAGACAACTTTTTGCAGAGGCTAAAGTATTAACATTCATTGCAGCCTGAAGGGCTCTTTGATTTATTACATTTATCCGTGGCATCTAAGTACACAAGGCTCAGCTGCATTATGTATAAAGATTGCAGTTTGCTCTCGAGATGCCCTTCTCTGAGCATCCACAAAACAGTATACTTGAAAAGTAGGCATGGATAATAGGAGTGTTTGTGTCACACAGCCTGGAGAAGCAGGCTAGAACACTCAGCTTCTCTGAACATCTCCTGAAGAATCATTGTGCTAAATAAATAGACTGTAACAATTTTTAGTAGGTGGATGTTGCAGGAATTTGGATGTCAAGGGGCTTAGGAAAGACGCTTTTTAAATACCTATTATTTATAGTTCTGCATGTTATTTTAATTCCATTAGATTTCCTTGCACACAGGAAGAGATCCCTAGCTGTGGGCTGAGGCAAAAATCAATATATGGTACATTTTTTACAACAATCTCATGTGAAACTTCAGCCTATGGCCACAGAACCATATTGGGTTTTTTGGATATTGGAGATAAAGCATAATTTGCTGGTTGCTCGAGTTCTTCATATAAAAGGGATGCACATTATGCATGAGTGGTTTATTATTGATCAAAATACTTTCTGGGTTCAAGAATACTGCTGATGGGTCTGTCACTGAATGGTGACAGCAGATTTTATGTTATCTTTTGAACACACACACCTCTATATATACACAGACACATGTGTTTATGTATACATAGAAAATGTAGGTATGTACATGTCTGCATCTTTTCCACACTGGCATGGAATCAGTCTTCCTGATTATTACTATGTCACTGAGCAAGTTAAAAATTATAGGATTAATGGAAAAAAAAAACATATCCCTGTGGTATGGTTTCTGTTACAAGCTGCCACCAAACACTTCCCAAGTCAGCACTCTGTCTCTCAACAAGCCTCCCTGGACCAGCTGCCTCCTGCAGGCCCTTCTGCATCTCTCACCACAGGGAGGGATGCAGCCACCACCACCGTTACTGCCTAGATCTACACCTACAGAAAACTGGTCTCAGAAAAGTGGAATATCTAGTGAAAGGTCTGCTGTGACCAAATTTGCACAAGTTAGTGCCGACTCTCCAGCCTCAGGCTGCAGCTCTGTTCTGTGCTGTTGCCTTTCACTTCCAAAACTGAATTATCTGTCAACAGTAAAACACTTCCCATATTGTATACAGTGGATATCATGGCTATTTTTAACTTAGACATTTTCCACTTGATTTGACTAGTTTCTGGACTATATAGTTTTTCTCCATCTACCTGCTACCTCTGCATAAACATTTTTTTCTGCTTTATTTATCACAGTTCATCATGATTGAACAGTTCTAACACAGTATCAGCATCCAAGATAACTTTGCAATCTGATTACATCTTGTAGCAAGCACATTTTCAACACGTGAAAAGGTAGGACAGGTGAGGGAGGAAATGGTAAACTTGCAATAAAACCCTCTCAAGCTGCAATATTAGCCACTACAGCACGTGGAGAAATTCTGGTGTTCCTACCTCATTTCTAGTTTGTTGACAGACCTTTCATTGTGCTGAAAGTAACACTTAAAGCAGCATTGTGTCAGGAAAGAGCTGCACACAAGGGGAGCATGCACACAGTTTCAGCACAGATGAGTCCTCTAGCAAGTGAAAAGTTGTACACTGGAAGAAGTGCTTATTGCTTCTAAAGCCCAGACAGTAAGGCCAGATCTTTTGGTAGGGAAGCTGGCATGGCACATCGGAGCTTCCAGTGGTCAGGAAAGGCAGAAGTTCCCTTCAAGTATGTCCACTGGGCATCTCATTACTGAAAATACATAAGTGACAAGCTTCATTTTGATGGGAAAGGGGCAGAAGAATTAGTTTTTAGAAATATTTAAAAGCTCATTTATTCTCTAAACCAAATAACTGGAGGTGACTTGGGAAGAGATGGAAAAGAAACCCATATATTAAATATAAACCTTCAGCAAGTTCTGCAGCAACAGGACTAAATGAGGTGCTGTGTTCCACATGGAGGGCGATGCAGGACGTGCACGAACACTCATCCTCAGCCTCGTGTGCCTGAGCCAGACATCCTACCTTGGAACAAAGAAGAAAAGCAGCTGGAGTTCCCCTCTTGCTTTGCAGAGGGGCAGGGATGGGAATGCTGCTGGAGCCGCATGGTGCCTGGCCAGCCAGGTGGGCCGGTGGCTCCAGGCCCTAGCCCTGCTCTCGGTTGCCAGCAGAGTGCAGGCAATGCCTGCCCAGCCAGAGCTGGGGCTGTCCCTGCTGCCAAGCTCTGGGAAGGCTGTGGGACTTGAGATGGGTCTCGTGTGGGTCTCCATTGCCTTGGAACCACCAGGAAGGTCAATGCTCAGGTTCTGTTCCACACAGACAGGAGAGCACCAGGATGTTTCTTTTAAGCTTTACTGTCAGCATGGGCCACTTTCCACAAAAACCTGATCCATGGTTTCATTTTTCTTTCTTATCCCATGATTTGGAAACACGGATAATTTCGAATTTCTCTGTTGATTCCAAGAGTGAGGCAGCTCACTCTTGTCACCTCTTTAACCCTTTCTCAAAACTCAAGAGATGGCTCTGGCCACGTATGCAAGTACAGCTGTGAGAAGCAGTCGCTGCTGCCCAGTTCAGACAGACGGGCAGACACTCGAGGTTACTCACGGTGGTTTTAGCTGCAGGAATAAAGCGAACTGCAATTATTTGACAGAATCTCAACCTTAAATTTGTGGCTTCTCAAGAGTTTTTCTTCCTATGTGCATTGATGCAGCATAACGTCAGCCTTGACTTTCCAAACAGTCTCCAGAAAATGGTAGCATGTATCCAAAAAAAAGGCTCTGAGCCAGAATCCTTTGGCTAGGTCCTAACTGACTACATTTGTCCTCAAAGAAAGCTGACAAAAGAGAGCAGAAAAGTGGTAGAGGGATGGATTTTTCTAAAAATAGTGTTCATGAGTCCAATTCCCTTCAGTTTACAACAGAAAACATAGTCTTGTTTCCATGCCAAGAACTCTGAATTTGCAAAATTCTGCTGGTCTTCAGACAAGATCCAGGATCAAGGAGCTGTAGCCGCCAATGCAGTATTGACCCAAGTTTCTGCATCGAGCAACGTATTATGGGGCAGCCTCAGCAGAGCAACTTCACCTGCAAGGCTGGGGCTGTTCTTTACTATCTTCAGCCTTTACCAGCTTCCATAGCATCACTAAAAGTATTCAGTCTTCCCTTAACAATTCTGTAACTACTCCTTTAGCTTGAGAGTAGAATTGCCAAGAACTTTACAATTTTTCTTCTGTTTCCAAATACATTAATGCAGCTGCCTAGTATGACATCTTCTGTCATACTTTGCAAGATCATTTTGGAAGAAAGGTACTGGCCTAGCTTTTCCTTACAGCAACTTTTTTAATGGCAATTATAAATCTGGTGTTAAATAAGTAATGAAAGGAAAACAAGGAATGAAAGAAAACCACAGCTTTAAATTGGAAATACCTCAGGTCTGGTGCTTAGTCCCATCAGTGCACGCTGTGATGCAACCACTGAGTAATTATCCATTTATAAACACAGCCCCCAGCCATGCCACCTTTTTAGTGGTGCAAGGGAACCTTTCTTTGCACAGCACCCAGCAGACCCTCTGTACAACCACCCAGCATCTCCAAAGCTGATCCTTGCCAGTGCTAATTTTTTGTTTTGTTTTGTTACAGCATTAACCCTTTCATTGTTCTCTCCACCTAGAGATCTTCTTTGCTATTTAACAGTTCTCATTGCCCATCTCAAAGTCCCTTCAATTATCATTTTATGATTTTACTGACTAGCTCAACTCTCAGTTAATATGGTCTTAAAACCCCTTTGGCTATGAGAACTGATAAATAGGAGCAGAAGACTCTTCTTATATTTCACTTCATTCATTTTAAGTGAAACATCTATGAAAAAGACAAATGATACATTTTCTATTACCAGATACTAGTTCATATCCTCCTTGCTCTTTCCTTTTCAATATCATCATCAAAAGTGATGCACTTCAATTCTTTTAGGCATACTTTGATGATATTGCAATATGCAATTTATGGAAAAATCAAATGAGTTTTTTTAATGTCAGCAGCCCTCTCTGCTATTTTCTCACTAAAAAGAAACATTTAGTTTTTTAGTTGCACATTTGCAGCAGTTGCTGTGGGCGGAGAGTCTGCTTAATTATTTGGTTGGGTTCTACTACAATGTACTGTCATGGCAACTGTACTGAGGGCGAGTGCATCTGGAAGTAATTTATATATGCCATATTGACGGCAGTAAAATTGTCTTGTACCATTTAAACTTTTTCAGCCACTGAGCAAAGGCAAAGTTAGCTTTTTTGAGACCCAGAAGCAGCTTCTCCTTAGTAAATAAACAAACTAGGCAGAGCAACAAGTGCAATGCCAAATGCTTTGTGGTGTTTGGATGCATCATTTGCTGAGTACTTAAATTAGATGTGATATGGTGGAACCCCAGAACCCCAGTTCTGCTGATGCCCCGTGGGCTTTTCACCCCGCACACGTGGGAGGCAGCGGTGGCACCCACACAGGCAGTGTTTGGGCAGGCAGTGCCAGACCTGTCTCCCTGGCACGAGGAGGCATCACTGCGGGATGCCCAGACAAGTGGCAGGTCCTCTTGTCATGGGGATGATGCATCTCCCAGCTGCTCCACTTCACTGCAAACACAGAAACTTGACTGAAATCTGCCAGCAGACTCAGGCACACAGTGGCATTACAAGGGGCTGAACTGGGCCACCGATGCAGTTTCAAGCACAACATGCTCAGCCTGCCCTACACGGCCTCAATGGTCCCTCTCCAGCCACCCTGGTATCACCGACCAGCTGTGCCTGAAGGGCCCCAGCTGCCCCAGCCTGGCTCTGCCAATGCAAACAGCTCGGATGCACTCAAGAGCTTTGGCTCAAAGTATGTCTTGGTTTTGTAACTTTTTTAACTTTGTAACTGTGAGAAAACAAAAAAAGCTGTGCACCCCTGAGTTAAATAAACTTGGGCAAAGATAAATTTGTCTAGGCTCATCTTGCTGCTAGGGGGAAGGAAAAATACTAAAACCCCTTTTGAATACCTGTGTGATTGCAGCCATTATCATCTCACTGATGAGATTGCAGCAGCATTTAAGGGCCATCCCTTTGCACTATAGCTGGCAGGTGGAGCAGGGTGCTGTCTGCTCAGGCACCAAGGCCCTGCTGGCTGAGCTGTTCCTCACAGCCCTCACCATGTCCCAGCTGGAGTCTACAATGGTTCAAACACACACACACCTAGACAGCCTCTGTTGGGAATAGCCTCAGGTTTCCGTAGCCCCATGTTAGGAACAACTAGTGAATCAAATCACAGCTATGCTGCTGACAGACAGTATTTCTTCAGATAAATTAGCACAGTTACAATCTGCAGTATCTAATTATGGCTAATTTCTTGTTCATCTGTCTAGGTACTTCTGACCCTTTTACTGTAATTCTTGAGCACTCGCAACATGGATCAGAGATTTTCAATAATTTAACTTCAAGGGTCAGCTCTTCAGCTGGTGTAAATCAATGCATTTTCTTTGGCTTTGGAGCAGATCAGAAGGGAGCTGTGTTAACTCCTACAGTGGAGAAGGTGGTCTTAATTTACTACAGCATGCTGAAGCCTCATAGCTTTTGCACCCACTTGCTCCCTTAAGTTCACTGGCTGCTAAAAGATCCACAGGTACTGGTGGAAAGAGAGTTGCAAGGCCTTGTCAGACCAAGTTTTCGGACAAAGTGCAGAGATGAATGCAGAGTATTTCTGGATATGACTCAGCTCTATGCAATTGCAACCAGCATACCTTAACTCTAACAGCAAAAAAAATTAAAAAGCATCTAAATCAGGTCCTTAAGACCACCCAAGTTGTAAGATTAGAAGACAGGGACTCTTGCCTTGTGCCAACCCATCTAGCAATCAAGGCTAAAGGGTCACACAAAAGGAATTCAGGCTCAATTGACAAAAGATTCTGCTGAGCTTTAATATATTTTTGACCTAGAAGGTTTGGGGCTTTGTTTTTTGATTGCTGCTTAGGACAGAAAAAATTGCACAACTAAATGAAAAAGGGAATAGGTGGACACTTAATTGGTATCATCTATTTAAGAAAGAGGCATAGGTGAATATCCACAAAACTTTAAATCAGACTGAAACAAGACAGTGAACTGATGTTTCTTGGCCATGACTTTGGATTTCAAAAGTGCACCCCAAATGCTAGTTAAGCAAAAGCCATAATATTTTCTTTTTTGGAAAAAACTGCATCTTTTCTCAACACTTGTGTGGCTTCACAGAGAAGTGATTGACTGGGAAAATAGAAACTTATGGGGAGACACCAGCTTTTATTTGCTACAGGAGGTTAAAGGTTCCCTTGAGCACAAAGAAGCTTTTCTTGCCCAGACAATGCTATCATGGTATACATCAGCACAACTAAAGTCTGCAAAGCTCAGAGGAAGTCAAGAGATATCTGGTGAAACTTGAAATTATTATTTTCAAATATTCACTACAGTTTTTGTCCACGGGCATCCACACATCAATACGTGGCAACAGAAATCTACTAAAAAAATAACAGCATCTCTGGTTTCTTTTAAAGTGACATGCACAGCAACTCATACAGCTCTGTGTCTAAGTGCAGAATCCCCAAATATCCTTTCAGCATAAAGGCTGACTTTATTGTGCTGCAGAGATTAGTAATTATCTTATCTGCTGTGAGTTGATTAAATTTCTTTCCCCCCCCCACATACACCCACACTGCTGTTTCCTTCTGATCTGCATTTGTAGCTTAGCTACTCTTTAGCTGAAAGGAAAGAATTTGATAATACCTTCCTAAAAAGATGCCTATGCTGTGGCTGCCTGTTCCAGCCAGTGACAAAGAATGGAGATGGTGGCTCTTGAGAAAAGAAGATAAAAGAACTTTTTTCCCAAATATCCCAAGAGAGATAACCTCATCATAAAGGTATTTCTTGTGCATTCCAAGTTAAAAGAAATGAAAAAAAGAAAGGCCAAAGATGTGAAACTAGCTTCTGCTTAATCAAACATTCTCAAAGGATTATAAAGTGCAGAATTATAAACAACAGATGGAGAAACACTCAGTTGAAAAAGAAAGGGGGGGGGGGGGAGCTGGTGAAGGAAAGTCACCCTGATGATGGGTATTTTCTATTTTGATATGAACCAACCTCTCCTCTTGGTATTTCAGCTTTTGGCACTGGCTGCTGGGCAGACACTATGACGGCAGCCCAGGGGGTGCACGTGCAGCCCCTGGGGCAGGTGGGTGTGTGAGCCACACCAGGCTGTTCCCTCTGCACAGCCCTCTGGGGAGAAGGCTTGTCCTCAGGAGAAGGCACTGAAGTGATGGGCTGAACATATGAGCAGAACCAGCAGCTGGCCAGGCGGAGATTCAGGGGCCTGTTGGGAGGCGTGAAGGGCCCGCTTCAGGAAGGGCATGGCCAAAGCTTTCTTCAGGCTACAGAAGTTTCTCCGTCGGACACAATTTCTACTCTTCTTCCTCACAGCAGCTTACCTGATGGCTGGCAGCCTCCTGCTGCTGCAGCGGACCCGCCTGGTTATGCAGCAAGGTTCCCGTGGGACCTCTGCCAACCAGGCCCTGCCAGTGCCAGACGGGATGGCTGGGGTTGGGATCATAGATCCCAGGACGCCGCAAAACCCCCGCCCCGGCCCCCGGCTGCTGGTGGGCATGGACACGATGCAGGAGCCAGGCCTGGACCAGTGGCACAGCCCTCAGTGGCTTGTGTCCCGCAACTCGGAGCTCCGACAGTTGAGAAGAAGGTGGTTTCATGGGTTCATCAGCGAGCAGGAGTCCATGCAGACAGCAGGATTTAAAGCAATGAGGCACACTGCAGAACACAAAGGTAAGGGGTGTTCCCCCTGCCCCGTGTCCTGGCACACACAAACTGCACATCCTCCTAGGACTGTCCCAGGCAGAGGCTGCAGAGCACCGCAGTGTGTTCTTGCAGAAACGCCTTCCTCCTGGCTCATCACCACCTTCAAACCAGTTCTTCAGTGTATGTGCTGGCCAAAGTATGATGCCAACACCCCTGGTCATGCTGACCTGTAACTTCTTCCAAAAATATATTTTTATTGACTAAATGGAAGCCCAGACAGTGAAATATGCTTCCCTAATTTAAATCATTTTCTCTTCAAGCAGACACAGATGAACACTCTTAAACTGATTTTCTTTTTCAGAACAGAGAACGCTTTAGAAGCGGTTTTTATTAAATAACTATCAAAAACTACACAATACCTTAAGTCTATATATGCCATCCTGCTGCAACAGCTTTCTAGCATACACTACATTTGGCTATTGCAAACACATTCTGTTCCTGACCTGCCCTCTCTGTCCATCCCTGCCAGCACACTGCTCCCCGGGCACAGCCAAGGGTCACACGCCTCTTCCCCCCCGGGTGCCAAACCAGCACCACAGCGACACAAGAGCTGTGGGACCAGAGACAGCACACAGAGTGGGCCCCTGAGCCTGGGGCAGCCCTGGACTAGCGCAAAATTTGACACTGCAGCTTCTCCATCCTGTGCACCAGCCACGAAGCCTGGTGCAGGGGAGAGGAAAGCTTTGGAATGGGGCCCTGTTCCCAACTAGTCCCCGCTGGGAAGGGCTAGACACAGACACCACCGGCTCTCTGCAAGAGCAAGATGCACCTCCACCTTCAGCAAATCCATCTTCTGCTGACATTGGTCACCAGCAACTTTAATAAGCTCTTCATGGACAGTTGCAGAAAATAATCACATGACCCCCCCAACTATTGCACCTGTACTTCATAAAACCAGTATTTAATATTCACAAAGTATTTTTTTCACTTTTTGACAAGCAGACCACCCTAGAGGATTACTCCTAGGTCCAAAATCTCTGTTAGAGTGGCTTGAACTTTATTTTTCTTGGGGATCATGTTATTGTTAATAATGCTTTTCAGTTTCATTTTTCATGATATCTTCTCTTCCTGTCCACAGGTCATGTTATTTAATTTTCCTGTGTTATCATCTCAATGCTGCTACTTCTAAAAATCCAATTTCCTTTTTTCCTTCATATTTTAATGCTTCAACATACTTATATACACACAATTACTGTATAATAGTGGGACTCCACATCATCCTTCCAACCATGTATTAAAAAATGGACTAGATTTTTATAGTATTTTGTTTGTGACAACAAAAAAGAGGCTTAACTTATGCTGCAGTCTAAGAGAAATATTTATCTATCTTACGCTAAGTAAAGCATGACATATTTTAAGAGATTAATTTGCACTGGAGCAAAAGAGATAGTTTGATGTGATAGCTCAACACTGCTGCCTAGTTAAGACTGAAGTTATCTTTCCATCCTAGCTTTAATAACTTTGTGTACCCAAAGAAAACTTATTTTCTTAGTATTTCTCTTGCAGCATTTCAGTATCAACTAGAAATTTTTAGGAAAACTTGGGAGAAATCCAACAGGATTTCCTGAAGTTTATACAGTTTTGAAGACTGCTGTCTCCTTTGGACGTTCACCATGCTTTGTCACCCATGGGAGGGAGATGAGCAAGGTCAGGCCTGCTTCCAGGAACCTGTGCAAGGGAAGAGTTAAGATCATCCCCACTGCACATTGCTTACCCCTTCCGTAGCACCTACAAAGGTTTGGTACCAGTGGACAGGTCTGCAGAGCAGGCAGGACTTTGGACAGATTGCAATTTGATCAAACACAACCCTGCCAACAGCTGAGGGTCTTGGGTCACAGCTGGGTAGTTTTTCTCCTCTCCCCCATCCCCATTCTGTGTTCATTGCCTAACTCTGCTCTTTCCTGCACACAGGCAGCTACATGGGATGCTTCAGTGACGATTCGAGGGAGAGGACACTGAAGGGAGCTGTGTTTTATGACTTAAGAAAAATGACAGTATCTCACTGTCAGGAAGCTTGTGCTGAGAGGTGAGTGGTATTTTTTCACTGCAAGTTTTCTCTTTTCCAACAATAAGTGAAACTGAATTTGAAATGGGAAAAACATGCATATGTTAAACATACAGCATTGGTGAAAACCAATTCTCCCATACTGTCAGGCATGGCACAGCTCTGATACCTTGCTTCAAGTAGACTATTTCACTGCTGCCTATTCTGGACAGTGGTTTCATGTGGTGTAGGAGGCACTGGTGTAACTGGTGTGGTGGCAGGACACAAGCCCTGGCTTGGGCACCGCGGCAGAGACAGTGAGCCTGGGGCTGCTGCTCCAGCAAGGGCTTCACCTTGGCTCAAGTGTTTGAAAACTGCCTGACTGGATCCAAAATGCTCAACCTTTAATACCAATTAAAAGAACCTGTGAAAGGGGCTTTTCTTCTGTCACTCTGCCCAGTACTAAACATTTCTGATCAAAACCTGGAGCAGTAGCTGTGGGTAGGGACAAGGTGGCTGCCCATTTCTAGCAGGCTGTGCTGGTCTGCAGGCCAGTGTCTGGAGCCAGGCAGCAGAAGCATTCCCCATGCATGGGGACAGTCCTGCCTTCCCTGGGGATTAACTCCGGGGGTGTCTGTACCCACTGTGTCTGTTTTGTTCCCCCAGGGCTTACACCTACGCGGGCCTGGCGTACGGAGCAGAGTGCTACTGCGGGAACAGGCTGCCAGCCACCGCCGCCAAGCCCGAGGAGTGTAACAGCGAGTGCAAGGGGGAGAAGGGCTCGGTGTGCGGAGGGGTGAACCGGCTCTCTGTCTACCGAGCAGAGGAGCCACGGGCTGGAGCCAGAGCACGTAAGTAGGCACAGCCAGGGCAAGCAGCAACACCAGCCCCACAGCCAGGCTGAGCCCATGGACTGTCCCTGCTGCTCCTCTTGCTCCGTTGGTTACCTGAGCTTGAAAGAGCATAGAGCAGAGACACCTGTGGGGTACAGGATCCATTTGCCCTGGCTCCCTCCCCAAAATCACCTCGCTGCTTACCCCCTTGGAGTGGGAGGGGCCTGGGATAGCACCGCAGGGCTGCCACACCAGGGTTCACGTGGGGAAGGAACAAAGTGCAGAGCAACTACAACAGCAGAAGAACCCCAGCTGAAAAACTACTCCCTTTCACATCCATTGCAGAGGGACAAACCCATATTTAAGAAACAGCCATGGATGTGGCTGCCATATAATGGAAAGGCAGAAAAGCACTCGTACCAATGCCACCCTAAACTCAGAAATGATCCCAAGCAAAGTAAGTCCTATGCAACTGCAGCAGGACTTCAGTAGAGGCCAGAGAGGTGCACCAATCTCCTTCTTAAGTGAGAGGAATGAGTCCACAGGCTTGCTCTTCCAAGGACTTCTGTTCTAGCAGCAGTTGCGATTTTGTTTCATTTTTAGATGACAATTACTCTACTTGTCATTCAATTAGCTACCACAGGAGGTACAACAGATAAGCATTTGGGCCAACACAAAGCACATAAAATACCTAAACAGCTAAGCAGTCTTTACTTTTGGCAAGCTCACAAGACCTTACAAATGTTATTTGTGGAGAAGCAGCACCAAGGCCTTGGGTTGTGCCAGTATTGATGGTACTTCATGTCTTCTTAAAGAAAAGTCAAGGTTTGTACAATAATCCACCCAACTACATATAAATTATATATCAAAGGAACATAGACTTAAATTGCTAGTGTCAGACTGACAGGCTGGCAGGTTTTCCAGGATATGCATCACTGTTTAAATCTTCAGCATAAAATATATATATATTTCACAGGTAAAGGTGGCATTTTTTTCTTAAGTATTAATGAATTAGTCATCAAATTAGTTTAGCGTGGAGCTAGATTTGTGTTTTGTTTGCCCTTAGTAATACTCGATATTTGAATGTTTGAAAAATCCCACTGACACAAGCTAGTGCAGAGGCCTCAGAAGTATCAATCACAATGAACAAGTATATTGGAAAGCAACTCAAAAAATGTAGCATTATCTGTGATTTACACCAAGCAATACAGGGACCAGACCTTGCATAAGGCTTCTCCTTACATAGAGCAGATCTAGTGGTGTCTCCATTTAAAACTTCCCAGACATGGAGCTTGCTGGCTGTCCTCTTTGTCCCTCGTCTCCCTGGGCACCACGAGCTGCGCAGCTCCTGCCCCCATGTCACCTCAAGGGCAGTGAAGATCAAAGGCTGCAGCACAGCATGCCCTTCTCCTCGGGGCAGGATCCATCCTTCCCCAGAAAGCAGACAAGACAGTAAACACAGCACATTTCCAGAGTGATCCGCAGGTTCTCTTGAATCTGATCAGTTCAAGCTTTCTTCCCAACACACTGAGAGATAGGAATTAAATAGTAATGCTAGATTTAGTATGAAGTTTTTCAGGAGCATCCTGAGAAGCCAAAAAAACTCTGTTCCTTTACTCTTGGGTGCTGTGCTTGCAGTGATCTGTTTCATCCCAACCTGCATAGAGTTACTTTATTTTCACATCTCCTGAGTGATCCCAAAGATAGAGCATAATTTCTAGTAACTGGTTTGAACAGCTACTAGAACAATATTTAGCAGCTTCTCCTTAGATTCCTCTTGGCTCATGCTGGACAATCTGGGCCCTTTTGATTGGAAATTCATGCAGAACCAAATTTTTCCTTCAAAACTACACGGCATCTCCTCTCCTGTCATCCCAACACATTTCCCACATCAGTTCTGGCAAATATGGTTTAAGGTAGCCAGTGGGTGCAGACCAGAACTCAGAAGACCCAAATTCATTCCTAAATCCACCTTTCTGCATGTTGAATCATGCTAGGAAAATTCTGTCAATAGTACAGAGTGACGAAGACATCTGCCACCTTTCAAAAGCCCACAATTTTTTTCTTTTCTGCCCAGCTACTCGGTGTTATTTTCTTCATTACCATTAGTTCATCTGTGGAAATGCATGGCCTCGGGGCGGTAGCGAGTTTCCAGGACAGCTTTGCATTTTTGTTTGGTCCTCCCAGGGATCCTTTCTCTCTTAGGAGGGAAAATTGCACTGCTGCTTGCAACAAGTATTTGGGCCAAATTCTGACTTCAATCACAACGATGGAAAAAAATGAAGCAATTCTGCCAAGCTCCATGGCATTCATACAGGAGCAGGGGAGATCAGAGGCTGATGCTAAAGACTTGAAAGCTGCTGTCCCTGAACAGCTTACAAAAGCCTAAGTTTAGATTGCAAAGGCTGCAGAAAACTCCCTTGGCCTGAAAAGAAAGCAAGTGGGAAGAGAAGAGGGACAGCTCAGATGTGCAGGAAGGTGGGTCCCTGTGGAGGCTTTCAGGGCTCATTTAAATTCCTTTCCTTTTCTGGTGCAGATAATGGGAAGCTTTACAGTTTTTATTGGGGTTTTTAAGTCGTTCAGGGGAAACCACGTCTTCAAAAGAAAACTGGCACTTGCAAACAATAGCAATGCCCTCCACTGGTAGAATTTAATTTAAACTCTTTGCTGCAGCCCTACTTTCAGCGGTCTGTACAAAGCTAAAGGTGTTTGTTCCTTTCAATGCCACAGGATTTGCAACACACTTTTCTAGTGTATATAATGGTTTCTCTTATTTCTACAGCATTTGAAATAGAGAATTTATTATTTTTAGCTTCTAAACCTAATATTGTTCTTTGTGAAAGAGGTAGGATACTACGGACATTGTTTTCTCAAGAGAAACCTATTTCATATCCCTGCAGGGAGGAATGTTATCTACCGAGGATGCTTTAGAGCTCCAGAAAATATAACAGACATCTTTCCAGCCTCTTTGATACAGCCCAATTTGACGGTGGAGATGTGCTCTGAATTTTGCTCCAAGAAAGTAAGAAGAGTTCTCATTTCACATACTTTCTTATTTTTTTGTTATTTTAAATTTTAATCTACTAAGGGAATAGCAGAAATTAGTGCCTTAGAGCTTGGAATTTGTAAATGAGTTCCTAAAGGACAAAACTCATCAGTGTAAATACCCAGTGATGCGTCATGGTCCAACCACTCTCTCGAGTGGGGACAGCAGGAAGCAAAACCACCAGAGTGATGCTGCTAAACACGATGCACAGAAAAGCCCTTCTTAGTGACCCGCATGGACCACAAGGAAATCAATATCACTTCCGTGTCACATTCTAACCAAGCCCAGAGCCAGATCAGACCTGTGGGAGGTCTCGGTGGCTGTGCTCACAGGGAGACATGCTGCCGGGGGGTGGGTGTTTGGCATTGCCATAACAAGTGACAGGATTTAATGCTGAGGTATCTACACACTTTTTTACACCAATGTGCAACTGTCCTGGCTAGTAACATTATACAATTTTAAATATTAAAAAAAAAAAAAAAAGAAAAAAAAGCTGCCAAAGAAAAATTTTAGCAATTAAGCATACTGAAAGCCAGTGGACTCTCCTGGTACTTTTAAACAAATATATGTCTCTCTCCACACCAGAAGAATTTATACCACTTTCACAATAACGTGTGCATTTTAAATCTGATTTATTTTAATTTAAAGTGGCATCATTGTAGAAATTAATGCTGGTATATAAGACTACAAGAAAGCAACAAATCAGGTCAGTTGTGTGCTTACTGGATTTTGGACTAAGAGGAGAAGGGACACACTAACATTTGTTGTCCTTGTGCACACTCCTGGCTTGAAGCATCACTGAACTGTTGCTGTGGTTGGTTCCCTTCCTCCCCACTCTGATGGGGCTAATTTTTTTGTAAAGGGAAAGGTTCCCTGTGTGGTCAGATTTAGCCTGCAGCAACATTCAGCCTCATGCACTAAACTGAACATTTAATTACTCTGTCTTCTTGCATCACTAAACTGATTAAAACTATTAAGGCATAAACCACAAATCTTTTTAATTACTAGATAGAGAAAGCTTTTCCCAGTCAACATATCCTCTATATCACCTATCTGTGTTTTAAGAAAGCATCATGGAGTTATCTCTGTGCAGCAAATTGCAGTGAACCACCCATATACCTGCATATAGTGCCATACAAACATGCACACAGACAACACCTATGCATACAAATGTTCAGTAAAGCAGGACTTATGAGAAATTCTTTCCAAGATCAGCCATTAATCTATTAACAATAGAAAAATCTTCATTTCTGTGCCAGTTTACTCTCAGACAACATAATTTTATTAATATTTACTGATAAAGTGCAATTAAGAGTTAGTATTGAAAAAGAAATTTAGCAGAGTAGAACCAGATATGTATTTTCAGCCTAATCTTAATACTTAATTTTGATGCAGTCTAATAAAGAACAATTAGTGACTGAATTATCACAATCTGTGTTGCTGCTGGAGAATGACTGCTCTCCTGTCAGCACTAAACTACCTGCTGAGGCTTATTCTCAGAAATTCTTAGGTAAATAGTCCCACTGACATAAATTCTCACTGCATTACAGCTTGCAGGACAGACACCCAAGCCTGTCTCTGAAGCTCAATGCAAAAAAATGCTCATCACAGACCCACAGATTTCTGTGGCAATCCACACATTTAATGGAAGCAAAGCATCGCAGATTTGTGTGCTGAGCTTGAGGACTAGTCCTGCACTTAGAATTTACATGGTTCCTTAAAGCCATAACCACGTCTTGGGGCACAGATGAATACACAGGTGAGCAAAGCGGATGGCTCTCAATTTTGATTAAACACTGATGGGAAGTCAGGACTGAACACGTTCCTCTGCAATTACCTTGTGCGGTGGCACAGGATGGACCTTCTGAGCAATCAGCTGATTGCAGCGCGTTGCCCCGGCACTGCAGGTCCTGGTGCCATTCCCAGAACTGCTGTCTTGCTTCTTTCAGCACATGTGCTGCCATCACTGAAACTCTAAAACTCTCCATTGTGAAGCCTGCTCCCTGTTTCTCCCCTCCCAGCAGCCCCAGCAGCAGGAACGCTGTGCAGGCAAAGATGGCCCCACACCTTCCTCCTGTGGGGCTGGACAACCCACACCTCATGTGGGGAGGCTGCAGACCAGCACTGCACCTACCAGCCTTCTGTGGACACAGAAACACAGAAAAACACTTGCTCAGGGCTCTTTGCAAAACCTCCAGCCTTTCTGCAAAGTCCATCAATTGCAGGTGCCCCTTGGCATGAGGTACAGTCTTTATTCCAGCCACTGTTTGAGGGCCAGAACACATTAATTTCTCAAACGAAGAAACACTACTTCATTGAAAAGAGAAAATTTCAGTTTGCAGGCAGAAGGAGAACTATTTTGCCCTTGGATCAAGTCTGTAAATAGTTTTTGACAGCATCCTATCTCATTCACTGAGTAAATGTTGGCTATTTGGGCACTGATGGCACATGTTTTGTATTTGACTCCTTATCAGCGGATGAACACGTGGGGAAGAGCAAGCGATAAGCTGCTGAGCAGTCCTGTCACACACATCCAGACACCAAAGGCTTTTAAAAGGCAAAAAATGCTGATATGGAACAAGTGGAATTGAATGGTCTGCACTCAACCAATGAACTTCCTTCAGCCATGCTGTGGCTGTGCCAAGCCAGAGTATTGTGAACTTTCAAGCTTTACTAGGCACGTGTCTGAAAACCACTTTTTAAGAAATTGCAATAAGACACTAGTAGTGTAAGAAGCATGAGCTTTACAACGATACATCAAACACTGCTTTGATCTTGACAGTGGCCTTGTGAAGATGTATTTTTCTTTGTGTAGCAGCAGCATTCCCCACAGGCAGCTGATGCTGTGGCATTTCTGCACTGATTTGTTTTCTGTCCTCCACAGGAGTTCCCCCTGGCAGTCATCCGCGGGCGGCAGTGCCACTGTGGATACCCCACCGGGCGCTTCACGCTGCACGACGGCACCAACCGGCTGCTCTGCAGCCAGAACGCCAGCAGCGAGGCCGAGGGGAAGTACTGCCTGGTCTATCAGACACCGGTGCAAGGTACAAGTTCCAGCCTCACTGAGCCAGGGCTAGACCCACCACTGCTGGAAATAGTCGCTGTGCCCCCTCTACATCAACTAAAAGGCATCTAGTTTACAGCAGCCTTAGCCACAATGGCTGGTATCACAACATGGCAGGATGGCCCTTATTTAAATCCTCACCTTGCAATCACACTCATTAATATGCATCTTTCCATCTCCTCATTAAGCAGCACAGCCTCCCCTTGCCCTACAAAAATATAATTATTTTACAGATGGAGAGAACAAGGCAGAGCTGAGGAAGGCACACCCCAAGCCATGCAGCACCTCAGGCAGCCGGGGATGAGGACACCATGCTCTGGTTCCTGTCTTGCTCGTTAAACACACACCCAGCCCCCATCTTACACAGCCACCGAGGCAGCTCTGCAGACTCTGATTTTGCTCTGCTCATCCTCCTCTAGCAGATTCATCTGCATACATGTTTCAAAACTGGAATACAAAGCAGAGAGTAAGGCTCCAACTCAATAAACCATTTAGGTGACACTGGAAACTTTACCCATGCAATGATTTGCACTGAGTTCAGTGAAACCTTTCAGAAGCTTAAAATTAAACAAATTAAGTGCTTATCTGGATTTCAGGAGAACAAGTTTTTCCCAAATTATAAACCTCACAATTTCCACATATAATGGCACATTTAGGTTTTCATTGAAGAGCCAACCTGCCAGGCAAAGAGAAGTTAACAAACAGGCATTAAAGGGCTTTTATCACACCTTGCTGGCAAGTACAATGGTTTGCCAGCTCTTTCAAGAAAGCATTGCCTAACAAAAAAACAGCAAAAACCTCTTCTGAGGATAATCTCTTTGGCCTCTTATGGCTGAATTAATTTGGGAAGTAGCCGACTCACAACTGGACTCAAATTGATTCCCTATATCCGTAAGAAAGAGAAGAAAGAAGCAATAAATGCTGTAATCAAGAGCTGTCAGTGGAATTATTAAAAAGCCACAATGCTAACAATGACATATCTTTTGTATTCACAGACACCCGCTGCACAGACAGGAAATTCTTAACCACAAAATCCAAAGTGTTTGTTGCTTTGTCAAGCTTTCCTGGGGCTGGGAATACATGGGCTCGCCATTTGATAGAGCATGCCACAGGATACTACACAGGAAGCTATTACTTTGATGGAGCCCTCTACAACAAAGGTACCATAGCCAGAGGGATGGATGGGACACAAAGCCCTTCCAAGGCATGAGGCTTTGCTTCCTCACTCTGGCATCCCTCTGTTCAGAGCCAGCAAAGGCTCTCACTGTCAGCACGTTTGGTAAAACTGAAACATATGCCTGGAAGGAGCAGCCTGGTGTGGTGCAGCCAGCAGCAGGCACTGCCCGCTCAGCAGCTGGGGCTCCAGTCAGGGGCAAGGTCCTCTGTACAGCAGACTAGAAGATGGGTCCCAGCCAAATAGAATCAATAAGCCTTGCAAGTCAAGTGACAGGCCAGGAATAAAATTCAGCCCTGATCCCAAGTCCTGTGTGATGGGTTTAATTGACTGGTACTTTCACAACAGACATATAATCAGACATACAATCTGTCTTGTAAAACAGGTTTTAAAGGAGAAAAAGACCACTGGAGAAGCAGAAGGACCATCTGTGTGAAAACACATGAAAGCGGCAAGACGGAGATTGAGATGTTCGACTCGGCGATCCTGCTGATAAGGAACCCGTACAAGTCGCTGGTGGCAGAGTTCAACAGGAGATACGCAGGACACCTGGGCCACGCCACCGCGCGCACCTGGCGGAGCAAAGGTAACGCCGGGACGCAGCGGGGCCCTCGGCGTGTGGGGGGGGCACAGCCCTGGGCCTGGGCCAGCACTGCAAACCAGTGCAGTGGGACCTGCATCCCACTGCAGCCACCACCAGTGCCACAGGCACCCAGCGCCGCAGCATGGGAGCGGTCAGGGTCTGGCCGTGCCCCCCACGGAGAGGAGGGCAGCGCAGCACCAGGGCTGCGGCCACAGGCAGCCGGCGGCACTGCTGCCATCGTGCTGCTTGGCAGAGAAGATGTGTCCTGGCACAACACCCCTGGGTACAGCCCATTTGCTAAGCTATGCGAGGTGAAGAAAATTTGCTCCTGCCACATGTAATAACCATGCGAAATCTAATTTAAGATTTGGAAGATCCAATGGAGCATGACATTTCCTAAAGGAAATTTAACAGCACTGCACAGGTGCTACTGCACTGCAGATAAATAAGGGTAATACCAATAAGGGGACCTGAGATTCAGGATTCTTTGAACACATGAAGACTGCAGAACATGCCTGCCATGCTTCATGCATCTGACTGGCAAGCTGGATGGTGTGACTACAATTTCCCCACTGAATGCACTGCTGGTTACAAGCTCAGCCGCAGAGACAGAATCCAGCTTGCATTCTCCTCGTGCATGTTTCAGGCACTACAGCTGCAGCTTGGCAAGACACACAGCACAGGGCTGAGCGGACTGGGGGAAGTGTCATCTGTCACAACACATTTCTTTCCCAAGTTCGTGTATCAGTCACAGTATCAGTCACAACTCAAGACCTATTCATCAAAAAATAGACAAAATAGCCCTTAGCAAAGAGCAAAAGTCTAGAGGGAATGGCTTTCCTGTAATGCAAGCTACAAATTGTTACATTTCAGCCACAAGTGCTCTTTGTCCAGCCCAAATGCTTTAGCTAGGACTATCCTGACTCTCAGAAAATTAAATTATCACAGACAGCAAATAGACATTGAGGTGTCATTAATGCCCAAAGCAAATGTGGGAAAATAATTAAGTAAATTTTGTCCCAGTGATCTTGACAGGTGACAATAAATCCCTCCCATGTTCCAGGAACAGAAGAATCTTACTTATTAATCCTATTTCCTTATCCAGTCTCCCCATAAGCAGGCTGGTAAGCATGCATAAAGATATGTCATGCCACAGATTTGGAATTCAGGAACACCTGACTCTCTCTCTCTCTCCATGCTCCATTTACATAATAAAAAGGTACTACTTTACTATATAACTACATATTATTTTATATATATATAAAAATAAAACTGTCTCTTTATCAGTCTACATTTTAAATGGAGGTAAAAGGGTAGAAAAACCACAGAAGTGAAAGAATCTGAAGTCACATGGCAAAGCATTGCTTAAGGCACTGCAGGGCAGGACCCGCTCCCTGCCCTGCTCATACTCCCTAGTCAAACCCTACGCTGGGGCACTTCTTGCCCGAGCCCCTCTGCAGGGTGCCCACCTGGTGCAGGGTGCCCACCTGGTGCAGGGTGCCCAGGGACCCTCAGAGGGCTCAGCTGGTGTCACCCTGGCACAGGAATGAGGCCAAGCTGCAGCTCTGCCCCCTGCCCTGCCCACTCCCTCCCCCGGGAAGACTTCTCCAGCAACACCAGACCATGCCTGGCAACACCAGTCTTGTTCCCCAAGGTAACAATTGGAAAGCTGTTGAAATGCAGCATGACTAAATGTGTCTCATTTTCTGGTCCTCCAGAGTGGCCCGATTTCGTGAACAGCTACGCCTCGTGGTGGGCCTCCCATGTCCTGGACTGGCTCAAGTATGGGAAGCGCCTGCTCATCATCCACTACGAGGACCTGAAGCAGAGCCTGATCCCCAAGCTGAAGGAAATGGTGGAGTTCCTGAATATGACAGTGTCCGAAGACCGACTGCTCTGTGTCGAGAACAACAGGGATGGGAATTTCAAGCGGTCTGGTGCTAAGCAAAAGGATTTTGAACCATTCACCCAGGAGATGAAAGATCTTATCAACAGATACATCCTGACAGTGGATGAAGCCCTAAGGGGAAGAAATTTCACAGGACTGCCCAGAGAGTATGTGCCAAGATGATAGCCTGATAGCACTCAGCTGTGTTTAAAAATAAAATATTTTTTATCTAAATAAATTAATAAATAAAACCCGGGCCTTTACAGCAGTTAAAGCAAAGATACTTATGGAGTCTGCTGGGCAATGCACTTTTGGGTGTTCCTCAGGGCACTAAGTGCTCCAGAAGACAAGCAACAAAGGATGGAAACTGGGTTATAAATCAAGGCAAAAAGCTGTTAGTGTCTACCTGCCTGTGCCCCTCCCTGCACAACTGGCACAGAAGGCCCTGGGGAACTCCCCTGCTCCCTCCATGGGCATTCTGCCACCACAGGCCTGCCAGGGGCTGCTCAGGCTTCTACAGCAACTGTGTTGGAAACAGATGTACATAAAGGGGAAGGAAAAAACAAGTCTGAATGGTGACCAACATTTTCATTCCAGCATTTAGGAAAAATATGTGGCTTTCTTTTTAGCGCAGCCCATTAGCTTCCTTCTCCTGGGTTTGCTGGTCAGGCCACCTACCACAGCAGTGGCAAGGGTGCAGGGGGAAAAAAGCATCAGTGGGCAAGGATGCCCCAGATGCTGGGCAGAGAGATTCTTCAGGACTGAGCCCAGGCTTCCCAGCAAGAACAGCATGGCCAAGGGCCACATGAGCTCCATGGGAAGGGGGTGGCTGCAGCACCCTGTGGTGAGGCACACAGCTGGGGACCCACAGGGGAAGGCAAAATTTCAGCATGGCAGGGGCAGAAATCTCTGAGTGTCACCAGTCCCAAACACACCCAAGACCTGGCCCCAGGGGCATGGAGGAGACCCCAGGGGGCTAGGAGAGGAGGGGCAGCCACCCATTCCCGGGGCTTGGCACAAGTTTCTGTGTCCCCATCCCTGTGCCCGGAGAGTCACAGTGGGTCAAGAGAGACACTAGGGCTATAAGCCACCATGCCCAGGGCACCTGGTGCTTGCACTGAAGTGAGCTCTGACCACCTGGGAGAGGGGCAGAAGGGGATGAGCCCCAGCCCTGCCAGCCCCAGCATGGGCAGGATCCCGCTTCCCCTCCCCGGAGGAAAACCACAACAGTCCAGCCTTAAGCTACTTGTTGCTGCTTGCCACCCTCAGCAATGCCACTTGAAACTGCAGTTCCCTGTGGCTTGTTTCATCCTGTGCTGCAGTGTGGAGGAAGCACGGGACAGGATGCGGGATGCTGGGCCCAGCAGGATGGGGGGGTCAACCAGCCTCGTGGTCCTCAAGAGCCACAGAGATAGTGAAACTGCACAATCCTGGACCTTCCCTGCTGAGAGATACTTTTGTTCATGTAAAATAAAGGATTTCTTAAAAACTTGAGTGAAAATACTAGTTTTAATAAAATACAACATTCATATGAAGGGAGCTGGACTTCCTCTGTGTATCATTGGTGCTTCAAAGACAAAAAAAATACAGGACACGGAGCACACGTTGGCCCGAGCCTGTCCCTGTGTGTGCTCTGCACGTGGCTCATCTCTGTGCTCAGGACCACGAGGCTTGGCTGCCCCCAGCTCTGCTCCCCAATTCCTTCAGCCACATTAAGTTGCATTTGGGACTGTCACACAGTAGCAATCTTTTGGTAAATGTTAGGTTTTATTGAATTATTTCTTCCTCTTGCATCTGTTTTAATGAAATAGAGGAGAATGACACACTACCACAAAAGAAAAAAAAAAAAAAAGCAGCAATTTCCCTGCAAGGCAGATTTTCCTACACTCAACAAGCTCTATGCTTTATCACACTGAGCTTTAATTAACCAGCATGTTTCAGTAAAAAAAAGCTATCATGCCATTAAAAGCCATGTTGATGTTCCCTCCACGTACATTTTCCTTCTTATTTTGTATTCAATAGTAGCCTATTAGAAATGGCAACATGCATGCAATTCCCTCAAGCTTTCGGTTCTCTTCAGGATGTTAAGGCTATCATGAGTCATAAGCAGGCAACTAGGACAACGCAGAGATGCTACGTTTGAAAAGGAGAAGAGTTTAACACTTGAATTTTTTCAAGCAAACAACTGTTAAAATAAACAAGCGGGTATCAAGATTCTTGATTAACCCCCAGCTACATTTTGTCCTGCTGCTCCTCTGGACTCACATTACCCCAACTGCTCTCCTGTTGACTCAGGAGCTCAAAGCTAACCACACCATCAAGGTCAACCAGCATTTCTCTTAAAGACAAAGGTTGCTGCACTTCTCCTTCCAGAATAGCCACTGCTGGGAACTACAGGGAAAGCACCACGTGCACGTAGGCTTGCTAGAGACACACTGTAATGGCACAACATCAAGTTTTGCTAGAATTGGCTTGAAGACAGGAACAGTGAGTCCCTCTCCTGCTGTCAAAGCCAAGGTCCTGGAAATCTTTTACATGTAGGTGGGAGACAAGCTCTCTGTAGAGACCGACCAGGTCAGTAACTCAATTAGAGACCTACTTACTCCTCAATGCATTTGCACTCTTCTAAAGCAGGGGGGGTGTTGGGGGAGGTGGGAAAGAGGCAAACCTTACTAGAAACAGAGGACATAAGGACATAATAAGAGAGTTTTGCTTCCTGGAAACCAACTGCAAAATAAAGCCTTTAAAGCAATACTAAAAAAGCATGGACGTCATCATCAGCCTTCATATGCTATTCAGCCATTCTGCACTGCTTTATTAATTTTCCATTAAACTCATTTCTACTAAAACCTATTATTCACTGCTAAGACCATGCCACTACTCTACTACTGCAACATTAACCTCCATAAAATAATTAAAGGATGGATTATCAGCATGAGACCTTATGTGTCACCCCTCTGGAACCTAATGTGTCTTTCAATGGCCTAGAATATAATGAGATGTTCAAATATAGAAAGTTGAGCTCCTGCTTTTCTCAGTTGCGACATTTATTCAGCCAGAAAGATCCAACTTTTCCACTGCATTACTTATAAATCACTTTTGACCCTGGGTACTTGAGAGTAAGCTTCAAGGAAGTTATCCCTTTGAATTTCCTTTTTATATTAGCATTTAATTACTCTAGCAAATTTCCAGATGCACAAATTATAATGGACTGTAAATCAGCTCTTCCCCTTTGAACCACAACACCTCATAGGAAGGCAATTTTTAGCTTTCTTCATATTCAGACCCTTATACATCTCTAAGCATTTGCTCTTTTTCCTTACAGCATCTATTTTCAATTAATGGTTCTCAGAAGTCTTTCCTATTACAATACTCAGCCTACCACCTGAACACAGTGGTTCAGCTTCAATCTGCAAGGCTTTGAAGTGCCACTTTAATGCTATTTTTGCTACAAATATAGCAACTCACACACATGTCCAAGAAAATGCAAGAAACTTCTCAGATAGTATATAATTTCTACACATAGGGACACGGTCATCATCAATAGATGCTTATTTTCAACCAAGCTATCTGTAAGAGCTGCAAGAAGAATGGTTGCTCCTAGTCACATGAAATGGTGTCAAGCACTCCCATAAAAAGAGACACAATTAAAGTGCACTATTAAAATGAAATGTTTTATGCAATATTCAAGATGGTGTGATAGGCTCAAAGATTTTTAATTTAAATCAATTCTAATTAATGTTATTTTTTTCATCATGGCAGTCTTGCCTCCCTCCCTGTGAGTAACCAGAGCTGCACAGGTTCTGGAGCCCGTCCATCTCTTCCCTGTGCAGGGGAGGGTGGTCCCCAGCCACCAATTTAATTTCTGCCCACGCTGGAGACACCAGGTGGGATTTTTCTGAGGTTCAAGGCTGACCAAAGCCTTAGCCAGAGCTCCTTCAGGTCCTGCCCCAGCACAATGAACAAGCTCTGGCTGCCCAGCTGGTTACTGCTGCTGCCTTCCACCAGTGCTAAGCACGAGGCACTGAGTAGTGCAGCCAGGAGATGACAGCTAAGTGTAAGTTTTCACAGTTATTGAAGAGCAGAGTCATTTTCTTGCATGAACCATAGTGAAGAGATCTTCCAAGGTCAGTTCTGCATCAGTGGGGCAGGTGAGAATAAATACTGCATAGCTGGACCACTTCTGCAGATATGTATTAACCAGATTACAAGCAATTATCATAAAACCACTGCAGAGGCAGAACAATCAGAGCCTTTGGTTTTTTAAATATATGTTGAAAGTCTGCATTAACCTATAATGCTTCTAAAATAAAGCACTTAGCGCTGCCTTAGCTAAATTATACAGTTCATTTTGCAGAAGAAAATTCATGTCACAATGGATAAAAATACAGATAGGGGAATTATTTGAAGGAAACACCTTGCTAATGACAAGAACATTTCTCTGACTAGAAGGGTTATAAAGGAGCTGGGTGAAGTAAAATTGCATCCTTCATGAACCATCAAATATGCTGGAAAATAAACCAAATCTTCCATGCTGACTTACCCTATCAAAATGATGTTCTGGAAAACTGTTTAATGCGTGCATACACATGCATATGTGACCACACAGGCTCTTGATCCCATGTCCTCTGGAAAGGACCAGAAGGTTTGTCCCTGCGTCTGCCCCTGGAGCCACCACACCACATGAGGGTGGGCAGGGCCAGACCCCCTACAGACAGCAAGGAGGGCATAGCTCTGGCAGTGTCACACAAGCAGCCCCACCGCAGGCACCAGGATGGGGACATGGCTGCAATGGAGTATTTTACGTTAAAAGACTGTGCAGAACATTTGTTTTCTTAGTAACTGTGTTTCTTTCGCAGTCACTCATTTAAATGGATTCCACTGTGCCTGTTCTATGCCTCTCTTCATTCCAGCAGAGACTAAATTAAGCTTTGAAGTTTAGTAAGAATTCCCAGTGGCATAAGACTTCAATGCTACTTCCTGAATCCTGGGGAATTAAAGAAAGGAGGAAAGCTAAAGAAAAGAAACCACTCTTCTCTTTTATTGTTTTCTACAGCTTGATCCTGAAATGACAGACTTTGAAAATAACCTTAGCGCCCAACTTCATGCATTATTCATCAATACTAAAACGTTAATATAGTTTTCAAAGGTTAAAATAAAGCTCCCTTCCTATACAGGTTACAATTAATATTTAATATTTTGACACAGTAACTTACATCATTAATATTAAACAGCAGATAGGGGAAAAAAGTGACCTAAACCGAGCAGCTGTTTCCACAGTCTGCTCAGTATTGAACACCTACACTCAGAAAACTGGCAGGCTACAAATGCATGTAAGGTTTTCCAAAAAGCAGGGAAGAATTTAGCATTTTAATTTTGCATAAAATTGCATAGCTGCCAGTTTGCTGTTGACTTGGTATTTAGTCTATGAAAATGTCTATTGCAAGGATTTTCTGGGCATAGTAAGAGTCTTATGGGATGAAGCAGAAGTATTATTTCATTTTTCAGGAACAAAAGCTTGGTTCTCACCCTGGCCATCTCTACTAGACATACAAGAATGCAGCTGAAGAGGCAGCAGCAGCTTGCTACTAAAACCTTTGTGGTCTGCAAGGGAGAATATGTGTGGAAGTGCTGAAAGTCATAGTTTATGTTTTCTGCTATAAACAAGAAAGCCAGAACACTGTAATAATGGCAGGGTGCAAAACTTGCTGACCCTGGTGTGGATGGAGCAATTCCCAATGGTAAATAGTTATTCAGTGGGGAAAAAGTAATCAGCATTTAATGGAAACAAACATTTGTTGTGTTCTCAGATGTGACTATAACAAACAACAAACCAGCCAAAAACTCATCAGGGTAAATCAGTCCTCTTCATACCTTGAGTTATCAACTAAAAACTATTTTAACCCCAAAATACCTCTGCAAATACCATGCTCCCTGAGCAATGTCAGAGCTACCATTTCACCCACCACTGTCTGGATTAGATTTTCCTTATTGAAGGGCCTGAGTTTTAAGTATGTATTAATTTCTCCTAGAGTTCATTCAGAAAGGTGAGAGAAGTTCTGCCTTTGACAACTCTCTACAGCTGCGAACATGATTAATCCTAATTGCCAGGGACAGAAATCCTGTTAGGCTATCTAGTCCAGCAATTAGATAGCACAAGATATTCCCCTGGGCTTCTAGACTATCATCCAACGCTCTGCTTATTTTGACTTTGTGCTGGTGCACATAACTAGTACCTCTCACGTTAATTACATCACCAAGAAAGATCAATGAAATTCATGGACTACTCAGCCCTCCAATTCAGGTCACTTAGGCACACGAGGGGAGTGGTAAGGTGCTCAGTATTAGATACAGACAAGAACATCCTGCATCCTCTCCTGCTCTGTCAAAAATTGCTTAAGGAAAAAGGGCACGATCAAAGTTTCCCAGATTAAGAAAATAGACTTGGGAAGAAATTGCAACTGCCAAAGCAGCATTCATTGAAAAATATTAGGTTTAGTTGAGAGTAGAGTACATTTATAATTTTGTGCATGTAGTTTGTTTTTCAAGCAACAGAAGATGAAGCAACATGCTTTCTGGGCCTGTTTTCTTCCTCACACTCATCACATCCATGCAAACACAAATTGTCCTTTCATCTCTCATTTAAAGACAGCAATATGAGAGAGTAAAGGGAGTAAATACATGGAAATCTCACTTTTCTTCTGGGACAGAAAAAATAATCTGCTCATACTTACAGTTGTAATTAAAATTAGGTTCTTAGCTTTTTTTAAACATAAAGGTTTATTACAAATGCTTACACAATCTCCATTGACTCTCCACATACAGTAGGCACAACTAAATGAATTTCAGTGTGCTTTCTGTATCATTTGTCCAAGGATTGTTAATGATATTTTATTTGCTATTGTTGTAAATATGTAGCCAGTTGCATGATGTTTTCTTGTTTTGGGAGATAACCATAACCTGGTACAGTGCACTTCTTTCAAGGTAGAAAAGCTAAAAAGGTGCACTTTATCACATCCTGTGAGATATGTGCCAAGTGTAAATGTAGCCAAGTTGGAAACTGCAAAACCACTAGTATATATGCAAAATAACTTTAATCAGAAGCATGCAGAGTGGAACTTCCAAAACAAATTGTTTCCACAGCTTTTTATGAAAACTGATAATGCTATTTCCACTCAACCAACTTCCAGAATGAAAACAAGCCTGAATCAACAGAGCCGAGAAATAAAAGTTATAGTACCAGGACATAAAATTCTGGTCAATCCCACTGATTTTATTTATACTAGGAACATAATAAAAGTTTAAAGAAGAGCAGAATGAAAAATGAGAATGGCTTTTGTTTAACTAATTTGCAAATTAATTAAAATAAAGATTTACTCTCAATTGTGACCATTAACAAACACAACCTTATTTTACTAAAGGCTAGAATGCAATATTGATTGGAAATCCTTGGAATGGAACAAACAGAATATCTGACCAAATTTAACAGCTGTTTACTTACAAACACAGATGCTTATTGTTTACCTATAAGCTCACTTCAAAGTAAATTCAAGATGCTGGCAAAGAGGGCCCAGTGCAAACGTGTTGAACAGCAAGGCTGGCACCCCTTTGGGGCACCTGGCCCCTGCCAGGATCCCCCTTGAGCAGCTCCCTCAAAGGCACCTGCTCCCCACACCCCCCCAGCACTGGGCACAGAACCCAAAGCAGACCCAGACCTTGCTGCCTGCTTGCAGCACTGCCCCTCGAGTCATCTATTTCATAAGAGGTTCACAAACAACCTCTGCTGCCAATGCCAAAGACACATGCAGGAACAATGACAATATCCAGAGATCAGACACCCTCCACCTGCAGCCATTGAATCCACTGCACCTTGAACTTACATTTCTAGATTCTATAGCTACAACTTAATCGGTGCCAAGGTCTCAGGGCTATAAGCTTTTGATTATCCTAATTCAATAAAATGTTTTTCAACCAGCTAGCTGAAAAAAAACCCAACAATCAAAAAAAACCACACTAACCAAAACATCAAACCCAGCAAGATAAAAAATTCTACTGGCTTCCTAGCATGCAACATAAAAAAATTCAGCCCTGACCCTGAAGAACTGTCCTTTGCCACAACAACACGATTTGGTCTACATGTCTGTTTTGATCAGTATTACTAACAGCACAGAACAGCATTCCTGTTTCCAGCAGGCCTGGCTCCACGTCTTATAGCAGTCAGTGCACATATTTAAATCAGAAACAACAGAATACATGTACTCCACAAATAATTTTCTATGTGTCAGCAACACACACAAAGCTCAGAAGGCAGCTAAAGCCTCTGACAGTGCCCATTTTCCAATCATTCTTGCTTTCTTAGATTTTAATTTTTGTCTTATTTATGCCGATTTAAAATTAACTAGCATTGCCAAGCCTGACTGCAGACTTTTAAATTAAACAACTACCTGCAAGGTAGCAAGGGATAGAAATTAATACCACAAAATACCAAATTGTCTTATTCTACATGAGCTATGCATAAAATACACATTTTTGCTTCAAACACACTACAATGACCTGAAGACTGGCTTCTTTTTGACCCCAAGTGGACAAAAAGGCTTTCTCCCAATTTCAAGCTGGACAGCAGGGCCAGCTCTGATCCACAGCCCACGGTCTCACATCAGCTGCTGCCACTGGGGGCTGGTCAGGACAGGTAGAGAGCACTGGCAGCAGCCCCTGCCTGCTGACTCTCTCCGTGCCACCAGGTCTGGGTTTGCAGGAGATAACATGGCAAAACGGCAGCCTGAGGAAAGGCTTTGGTCAGAGACTGCAGAAGGATTTCACAGCATCCACTTTCCAGTCACTGAAGACAAAACATGAACACCATCGCATCCACACAGTTTAAATTCCCTTTTGTACCTGCCATAGTCAGGTACAAAGAGCAGGTCTGTTGTACTACTGCGTATTTGGTCTTACAAGAAGTGAAGAAAAAAGAGCAAGCAGATTTTTAGTAGTAATTTATCTCAACACAGGCTTTAAACCCTCAATTTATCTCTGTCGCTGCCAACATTTAGCTTAATCTGTTGCTCTGTCTCTTTCTTGCTGCTAAGAATCCCAGAAGGGTAAGGAACTGATATACATAAAGAACTGAATTTCAATTAACGCTGGCTCTTGCTAATTTTTCCAACACATATCTAAAACATTTTAACTCACTATTTTCTTATTGCTGAGCCTCTAGAGAAAATGCTTCTACATATTTATTTTCTCTGCAAGTTGGTATTTATCACACACAGTAGTTGTCAGTGCCATGAAAGTTTGCAAGCAACGCCTCTATCTTCCACCTTCCCAGAAGTAAATATTTCAATTAAAATGAGAAGCAATTTAAATATTAGCATGAGGTTTCCAAACAAATTTAAATAATGCCCCAGCTGCATGGTGCCTTGTTCTTCTTTGGTTCGTAATTTTAAAGAAGAACATACAATATTAACCAAACAAACACATCTTCTTTCAACACAACACCATTAACAGGGCAAACACCAAAACACACATGAAAAGCACAGGTTGGGTTTTCACTGAAGGAGGAACCAACATCTGTGGCATGTTTAAGCAGAGCTTTCTAAAGGTTGTTATGCTGCCCTAGTGAGCCAGAGTCTTTGCTCCAGCAAAAGCCTTCCCAGGGCTGAGTATCAAAGAAATTAGAACATTTTACTTAGGAAGCCAGGCACAGACCAAACAAACCCCCAAGAGCCAACAGTCCTGTGGGCCTCCAGTGTCCGAGTTTTCTTCACCAAAGCAGCCACTCTATGTCTCAGTCCAGGCAAGCAGAGCCTCAGGGCACAGCAAACACACTGCTATGAGCCTCTGGCCACAGAGGGGCAGAAAACAGCAGCTGCCACAGCAGCATACTCACACCACAGCAAGTTCACCAACAAAGTGAGACCACTTGCTCCCCTGGCTCCCGAGTTGGGGGTCTGAGCTGGAGACATCTCTCCACCACCTCCTCCCACCCCACCAGCACCTGTGGGCCAGGCCAGCCCCTTGCAGCTGGACCACATTAGCTCCTTGAGTAGAAGAGGACCTGTCCTGGCCATGAAAGCCACTGGGCCCTCACCAGTCCCGAGCATCTTATTCTCACCTCTGAAAACCAGCTGGTGTACCAGCAGACTGGTGAAGTATTGCTGAAGTGAGTGAGTTGATTAATCCCGATGGGGAAGAGAAAGGGAAATACTCCTTCCCCCTGATGACTGATTAAAGGCAGGAGTAGGAAATTTTTAGTGTGGTGTCACCAAGAATAACTCTTGCTGATACTGTGCTTTGTTAAGGCTGTGTGTCCCTCTTCAGAAGGATCCAACATAAAACCTGGTCCTGAGGACCACCCTGACAGGGGAAGAGCAGAAGGAATGGCCCTATGCTGGTGTAGAAGCTCAGGTACAGTGAAAGTCACCCCAACCACACTGACCTGGGGACCAAATCCAAAATACAACTTCAGTTTCAGTCTATTTTTAACTGCACTATAAACAAAATAGACCCCCAGCCCCTGGAAAGAAAACATTGATTTAGTTATTTAGTTCAAGCAGAGTTTTCTCATATTGTCTCATTTTCTCCCAAATTAAAAACAGCCTTTCAGATTTCTTTGTCACTGAACAATGTTTTCATTCTAAGAAGTCAGTCTAGAAATAACTGTGCTGCTATCTGACAAGCTTAAAGATAAGGGTCCATCCAGTCTCTTTACAACATTTCTCAGTTGTGTTAACAATTCATTAATCCCCTGTATCTGCTCTTCATTCAGATTTTTTCCATTTTCTGCATAAAGTAGTGCTTTGTATCTTCTGTCTGTTTATTGACTAAAATAAACAAGACTACAAAAAAGGCCATGCTTGTCCTTTTTAGCTTCAAAATTCATTTATTTTTATCTTGAAACCATAATTCACCATAGACCTGAGAAAGCTGCTTTAAAGAAATTGAATTTTTCCTTTGTGAAATTTTTATTCTAATATGTTTTAATTTAGATGTCATTATGGAAAGGGATGTGAATTATTCTACACATCAGTTCACAGCTCTAGGACAATCTGGTATGTTCTGTTGGTGAGAACTGGGACCAAAGCCTGCACAAGGGCTCATTGCAGGAAGGGCCATTCCCACCACAAGCAGCTTCCAGCTCGTGCTCTACCTGGTAGTGCTGAGGGTGGGGCATTTTCTCCCCCCGATATAATCCAGAGATTTTTATCTCCTTCACTTTCCCTCTGTATGTCAACACAGAAGCCCACAGATCACTCACAACGTGAGAGTTACACACACATAAACCTTTGCAGTGCCTATTATGCCTTCTCTGTGCAGTGCTTAGACTTTGGGAATACTGCCAGGAGCCATCCTTTCAACACCTGAATTAAATAACTTTTAACAAAAGCCATAAATAGTTTTTAAAAGTCATGAACATGTCTCCAAAAATCGATAGAACAAGCTTGTTGCAACCATGGAAAGACTCCAAAGGCAGATACCCAGGCTGGATTCCCCATGAGTCAGTCATGCCTGCACACAGGCTGTGGGAAGGAGCCCGACAGTCCCACGACAGGACAACTCTGCTGACCCACGGGCAGCACAAACGTGCTGTAGGCTCCATTTTCACTCAGGTACATAACGGGTGCAGCCAGTGCCCAGTAAAGGGTATAAAGGGCATGTGGAAACACATCCAGGGAATACTTCTGAGGAAAAATTCTCCAGCACAAGAGCTGCTCCCAAAGCAGGGGCCAGGGCATGGGACCACCATGGCTGCTGCACACCCTCACCTGCTGCTGCCCTGCCTGCAGCTCGCCCTGGGAAACCCATGCCAAGTGGCAGGTGACGAGCAGGAAGATCAGCACAGTTGTCAGAGCCAAGCAACCTTTGAGGCAGGAGGGCTCAGCAAGCATTTTATCCCCAGTCCCAGCTGGGCAGTATGGAGCTGTCATCTCTGACACATGGAGACCCCTGAAGGGGCAGACAGCTGTGTTATAGCAAAGATTAGGCATGTTAAAAGACAAAACATCTGCTCTGTTTCTTTTGGGAGTATAAGTAAGTCCGTGCCACAGAGCCCTCAGAGACCTGTCTTCTTAGAAACACCTCCAAGCTATTGAATACAAACCCCAAAAGGGACAGCAGAGCAACTTTTACATTTGGGACAAGACTAAAAAAAAGGTATATTTAAATGATCAGCAAATGGGGCTCAAAGAAACCAGCTTTTAAAGAAAAAGCATGCCAGTAAGTTTGGAGAGCTTTTCTGGCTTTCAAGACCAGATACAAAGCATCTTATTCTCTGCTCTCACCCCCACTGAATTCACCTGAGTTTTGCCATAAAGTTATATGGCTCAGGAGTCAGTCATCCTGCTGTTCTAGTGCTGTCAAGGACCATTTATTCAGCTGGGAAAAGTTAGCATCATTCTGATGACTTCAAACAGATTTCTTTTGGTTTATCAAGTGCTGAGGATCATCTCCTTCAGTCATTTCAAGGTAATAAAAAGGTTATTTAAAAAACCCATTACAACTGATAAACAGTCCATGCAAGGAAACATTAAAAAAAAATTTCAAAGTGCAAGCTATAAGTCTGAAGAGATACCTCAATATTTTTATATTGTTATTTTTGCAAGAAAATAGACAAAGGAGCCATGAAGTGACTTGGTTCTGGATACACAAAAGGGCAAATAGAGGGGAAAGTGCTGCACTGGAGTAGCCTAGATTTCATAAGATTTTAACGATAATGAGATTAGCAAGAGCAACACAGTGTGACAGCCCCTACCTGTCCTGGGCAGGTCTGTACTGCTCCCCTCACATCAGAGCAGGGTTGGAACTGCAGGGCTGCCCCAGCACTCGGCAGGCAGCTCCGTGCCACCCTGTGGGGCTCCAGCCCAAGCACACGGGGCTGGTGCCCCTGGGCAGGGCAGTCCCCAAAACCCACTGCCAGCCCTGCTCCCCGCCTGGGGCCTCGCCAAGGCTCCCCGCTGCAGGGCAGCACATTGACCCATTCCTCATGTACAGGAGCCACTGTGTAAATTAACTCAGGCTTTCAGTGGAAACACAGCTACGATGTAAGCCGCCTTCACTAAATATTATTTACTGACCTTAGGTAAAAGACTAGAGTAATACTTTCAAGTTTGGTTCAATTTTGTTTCAGCTGCAACAGATGTATCAACAGCTTTGCATTTTCTAAGACGCCAGAGTTCTTGCATTATTCAGAGGCAATCCTTTCTGTAATCACTCTTTACAATGAATAGGTAGCACACCGGATTACCAGGAGCAGCAGGGAGGTGGGAACAACAACCCTGTACACAGAGCAGCTGCTGCACGGGTACTGCATGTGCCCCAGCAGGGCCACAGAATTCACTGGAGTCACTGGAGAAACAACCAAGCAGGCTTTACCCTGAACTCGTCATCTCTGTAGTATCCGATCGATTCAAGGCAAGAGGAAAATCAGCACAATGTAACAGGAAATCACAGTCAGAGTTAATAGCCCCTGGGGAAATCTCTTTCCAAAGGGCTCCTAGTAGGAGTCGAGACTGGTGAGATAAGGGGCAAATAACCAAGACTATCTTGGGTGAGATGACTGTAATGAGAGGCTTTGGGAGCAGCAAGCTAGCTCCCTTACGGGCTGAGAGCAGGGTGAGGAGCAGGAGCCTCCCCAGGGCACACGAGCTCACCCCTCCACATCTTCCCCCAAGAGCCACAGCCTGATGGCTCATTTATGCTGAGGCAACCTGGACCACCTTGACTACAAGAAGGGGAATTAAAGATGACAGAAGTGACACTTGAAAGCTCCCAACGTCCCTTTGTGTTTCCAGAACAGTCAAAGGCAACTTCAGTATAAATAAAAGCAAAATCTTTGAGGTAAAGAGCAAGGTAAGCTATTTTACCCAAAACAACGTAATTCCTTAAATGCAGTCCTTTCTCAGGTCTGTAAATTACAATAATTGGAGGGGAAAAAGGTCAAAGCTATTAGATAACTTATTTCAGTGAGTAACAGCTTCTGACTTCTTGCAGCCCAATAAAAAGAAAAAAAACCAAAAAACAAACAGGTGCCTATTTTTACCTTATCCTCCATAGGCATAATTCCTGTGCATGTTTTCCATTAACATTTCACATCACTACAACTCTCAGCTTACCTCCCTCAATGAAAAATCACCTATTTCTGCTTTGGCAGAGAAGAGTCAGCACAATTGTCCAGCCATCAGTCTGAAATCTCCTGTGTCCTGTAAAGATATACATGCCAGAAGGATTCTCAATAAGGTGAAGTGGCAACAATCCTTTCAAAAGGGGTCAGGAATGCCACTGGCACTGTAACATCAAAGCAGTATCTATCATTCTACTCTTTATTGAGAATATTTTGCCTTCCCCTTCTTCCATACAATTAAATTTGCCATGGTGAATTGGCATGCAAAATAGCTGTCTTCATATAGATTATTGTTAAATTACTCTATAATTAGTACTAACATATTGTCCTTATAGCATCTACCATGCTTGATGGTTCCAACAACATAACCTTATTGTGATCTATAGCAGTAAGGATAACAGCTAAAATGGTATTACTCAATTTTAAACAGCCTCTGATAAGTTCTACCGACTTTTACAAGCACCATTTCAATCCTGTTTAGTCACATCCACAAACTCTATTAATATTTCTATACAGCCTTCTTGCACTGTGTATAGAGAGAAGCAGAAAAAGCTTTCCCACCGTTTGGGGCAGGACTAGGGGGCAGAGGGTCCAGGGCTGTGAGGGGGTATCTGCTCCCATGAGGCAAAGACTGTCAGAAGTCCAGGAAAATTCTGCACACTGTGCAACAAACAACTTGGACCAGAGCACAGAGATGGACCAGGCCAAAGGTGCAGGGGCCAAGTGTTGCCAGCAGCTACCACAGCCAAAGAAGGATTTATCCACTAGGGTCAAGCTTCCAAACAAATTATTTTACTGCCTATGTTGTCTAAAATGAGAAGAAATTTCACATCCCTTGGCTTTTGGGTGCCCAGCTGGAGACATTGTACCAGGGATTGCTAAGTACTGCTCCACCTCTCCGTTCCCAAAGTCCTCAGAAGTTAGGGACCTCCTGGGACCTAACAAAACAGAGAAGTAATTCCTCTGCTGGAATTTTATCTAGTCATGTGGACCTATTTCCAGTGCACCATCTTGGAGCCAAGGCCAAGATCAAGCCCTTGGTTAGAAAGAGTATATACACATCAACTTCATACAAGCTGAGTGCAGAACCCACCATAAAAAGGCAGCTTAACACTAAAACTTCTTTTAGAAATGAAGCCTTCCATTTTTCATACGGAAAAGGAAAACCATTTGAATACTAATAGCATGTATCTTTCCCTTACAAGCAGTGTTTCAGATTTGTATTCTGGTACAGAAGAGCAGGGAAGGGAGCAAGGGTAGAAGTGACCTCAATTCTGACAGTCACGTAATTTTGCCGTTCAGAAGTTATTGGAACGTTCCAGAGCATAATGCCCTACAATTTGCATTCCAGCTACCTTCTGTACAAACTGAAGGATTGCTAAAGGTTGCATATCTCAGCTTTAATGCTTGTGCCCTTTTCTCAAATTAGTGATACAGTCAAGCTCTGATGAGATCATATCTTTGACACAGAGCAAAATTATGGTAACATTCATGTGTGATCTTATCCAGTACAACTCCTGTGTTCATGGGATTAGAAAAGGGAAGAAAGTCCCATTAAGCTCTATTAAAGAAGGTGATATTCACCCTGCAGCCATAGGAATATATTTGAGCACTACATATCACATCCTGTGAAAAGAAAGTAGAAAATGAAAATTCAAAGGCAGCAACAAGGACCTAAGCAATCATGTAATACAATCCCAGCTACAATTTAGTGCTGATTATAATTCTAGGTTTTTAGACATAAATGAAGGAAACCAGATGAAGTTTGGGGAACTGTTTCCACATGTATAATTTAAAAGCGTGCCTACAGCAGCTTGAGAATCTGGCCTTATTTGTGACAGGCAGAGTTTGAACAGGGTATTTTGCCTATAATTTGGCAATGTCCAGAACACATTCAAATATCCTCCCTCTCCCTTAAGGGGAGGATGATTAATGACTAGAGAGGCAGGCTCTGCACTGATGGCAAATCTCTCTCTAGGGAGGATGGAGGGGTACAGTGACACATTAAGCACAGCACCCTGCAGCCCGCCCAGGGCTTGGTGAAGCTGCTCTGCTGCCTAATGAGGCCACAGATGTAGGGCTCAGATCAACCGAGGAGAAATAAAAATATAGGAGGGTCATGCCACTGCTGAAGCGTGGTGTGCTGGAAGTACAATAAAACAGGCTGGTTTTTGTTCTGTCACCCATCCTGAGAATAGAGCCATTTTGAGTTTCAAACACTCAATATATGGGAAGAGAGGCACATTCTCAATGTCCTTCACAGCAGTCATTACACAGGTCTAGCTTCCCCATCCCACTAATTTGTTGCTTTCATAACACTAGTCCAGTCTGTATGAAAATAATGAGGCCCCTCAGGACTCATGGGTTCCTCCCAGCACACCTGTGGCTGAGTGAATGGCAGGGGCCCCAAAAGATTCTACGACTCTGTGCAACTGGTAAGAGACTGGGAAACCACCAGCAGGATGGTGGGAAGCTGTGGCAGAGTACAACCTGCTCCTGTGAACCTGGACCTGCTGGGTCAGCACCTGTTTGAGATGCTAAGAATCCATGGGAAATAAAAGGTAGGATGATACCCCAGCTAGACGACCTTCAAGAATACATGACTGTAACCACTGATAGTATATAAACACAGAGGTGACCTACTGAGCTGATCCTAGTCTGGACAGGGAGGATGCCAGGCCAGACCCCACGGCAGCTCTCAGCCCTCCCAAGGCACTGCAAGCCAGCAGAGCTTGGCTCCTGCTGCTTTTTGTAACAGCCAGGGGCTGCTCAGGCCAACCATTGATCCCTGTAGGCCTGAGATCCCTCTTTAAATGGCCACACAGCTAAAAAAAAGTATTGTTTGTAACCCTAGTTTCCTTAAATAGGGCTGGAATTTTTAATTTTTTTTGTTTACTTCTGTACCTGTTTTGAAGATTTGTCAACAAATGTCTATGCACAGTTTTGAGAAGCTCACAAGAAAAGCAAATATGAGGGTGTTATATAGCGGCTCAGGATGCAGCTAGGCCTGACCAACAGCCCTAAAGCCTCCCGAGAGTCTCAGAGTGTCTGCAGAGAGCAGGAAACCTAAGGAAAACATTCCAGGGGGGACCAGCCCGAATAACCAGGGCCAGGTCAACACGTCAGTCTCAGTGTCCAGCAGCAGCATGGTGTGACCGAACCCGAGGGACCCGAGGGGCAGCAACGACCTCTGAAGGGTGGCAATTAACTCCTGAGGGGCGGCAATTAGCGGCGGCCAGGCCGCTGAGGGGGACGAGCCGCCCCTGCGGAGCTGCAGCAGTGAAGCCACCGAGGGGGCTCAGTGCCCACCCCAGGTGCCCCTGGACTCCCCAGCCACAGTGTTTACCAGAGAGGGAAAGCATTGGAGTGATGGAAGAAAGCTTTCCTCAACATTTCCCTGTGAAACCTGCTTGCCATTCAAAATTTTTGCAGTCAGAAAGCATGACTTCCCATTTCTCATGCACAAGACTGTGAGGCAGCTTTTCCAGTCCCCTGCATCTCTGCTCCTCGCTTGCCTTTTCCACACAGCCCCTCTCCACGCCAGATGAGTCAGGCTGAGCACTCCATGAGCCCAGATCTTTGCTGCCACACATAGGAAATGCAGGGTTCAGAATGAAAACGTTACTGAGCTCACCATGGCCGGCGAACGGAGAAAACGCGAGCCAAGCCCCTCAGCTCTCACACGCAGACGGGTTTGACAGACACGGGGATCTCGTCTTTGAAGAGCCTCAATTTTGGCTGCATGTAGCTGGTGGCCAGGGGCGTTCAGAAGAATTCTGGTGCCTTGGGCAGAGTCTGTGATCAGCTTTGCCGAAAAAATATACTCTGACGTCTGCATACAGTATCTGGGAAGGGAAAAACCAAGAAACGTGAAACAGAATTTCACCATACCCAGACAAACAGAAAGACAGCAGTTATATACTTATTTCAAACCTCTTTCACAAAACATGGGTAAGAAATTCATATTCTTCTTATGCAAGCCCATGGAAAAGGAGAAGAGAAAGTAAAAAAAAAATAATAATTAAAAAATGAAGAGTTAAGAAAGAAGAATTTTAGAGAGGCCAAAGCTACAGCCAAGCTCATCTTTCTGGTGACAGGGACAGATTTACTTGCAAGGTGCTGGTCAGGGGAGGACCAGGCCCCTTGTCACAAGGTGTTAAATGGACTCGATAAAAGTGGAGCCATTAGCCATATATCTGCTGTGCTCAACATCAGCCCTCATTGATCCCTGGCTGCTTGTAAGGCTGGAGTTTTACATATTCAATTATCAGGGGAGAACATTTAAACAAGTCGGAAATAGAGTAAGGACAAGAAAACTGCTGATACTTCAAACCAGGGTGGATCAGAAAGTCACTCACTATATATATTCCCAGATGTTTACTATGCATTTATAGAGATAGCACTTAAATGTGAAAAGTTACACTCCATTCAGCTGCCAAAACCTGTCTTCTTGAGAAAAGAATATATACATCTTTGGTCTGGAAGATGACACATCAGGTGATAGCCATATCTAGACACTCAGAGGAATAATCTTCCTTCATTACTTAGTATTGCAAATGTGTACTCTCTCTTGGAGGGAGAGCAGGGTCATTTAAGCCCAAGTCTTTCACTGCTCACATATATTACCAGAAATTATCTTGTTCATTATTAAGGACTGAATATTCCTTTACAAACCATACCCAGTTGGGAAAATGTTATAAACACATCCACTTTAAAGTGAGAAGAAAGGAAGACAGAAAAAACTTGAGTATGCATTGCTCTAAGAAGTAACTGCAAGGAGAATTAGAAATATACTCTTTTTTCCTCTGGACAGCCAACCCTGAAGCAATGAAGAAGAGAAATACTTCCATTAATTTCTGCTTGGAGAGATCAATACCACAAAACCAACCCAACCAGATCCTTTTCTCCCTGTAACCACTGCAGGGCTGGACAAAACTCCCACAGAAAATATATTCCCTTTTTGAACTCACCACCTACCAACTGCAGTTTTGCTCATTTCACTTAGTAAATTGTATTTGTGCACTGAACGCGGCTCACAGTCATTTGACACCTGACATTTTTTCTGGGCATGGAAGCCTTCTACTGCTGAGGTAGAGACACTTATACAAGTCCAGCTCTTGGTCTTGCTTATTACATTAATTGAAAATGATGTGGTGAAAGTTGAAGGAGGTGAATTCATCAGACTCGGTATGAAGGCTGCTGCTCAAATGGCACCTGATCTGCTTTCAAAATGTCTTACTTTAATGTGCCTAGTGATACTTTGTTAAAGAGACATCAAGTATTTAATTATCTTTATCTTTCAAAAGTGAGCAAATACTTGTAGTTAAATTAAGTATGATAATCATAGCGGTGTCTCATGTGCACTGTAAGTTGGGTTTTGATTTCCAAGACATTGCCTCCTAAAAGGAAATAGTTTTTTCCTTTGTTCTGCACTGCTTCTGATTGGAAGAACAGTGAATAATTAATCACAAAACTATTACGGACTTGTAAATTACTTCAAGAATATGACAAGTTGTTTCCATGGCCCCCTCCTGTGCAAACAGGATGTTCCTCTGGGAGCATGGGACAGGCTCTGGCAAACCCCCAAGGTGGCTCTCTGCTATTTCGAGAGATGAAAGAAGCAGGAATGGTTTCATCAGGAAAGTGATCTTAAATCATGCAAAAAATGCCAAGCAGTTCTCACTGCACCTTTACCTCGGGGGTGGGAACTTCAATTTCCATTTCAAAAGCATTTCCACAATGTTAAAGTAGGTTCTTCCAATTAAGAACAAAACATTAAGTTTTCCTTTGAATTTAAATTAGGCAAATTCAAACCCTTCTTAACAGCTAAGTCTTACTGAGCAGTGGATATCAAGTGTGCATCTTCTGCTAAAGTATCCCATGCACACCTGTGGAAGGACAGGAACAAAAGCCCTCTCCAGCCCCCTCTCTCAGTGCAGGCACTTGGTGGATTGCTGCAGACAGGACACTGTTGTTTCGTCTTGCACGAGAATTTTGGCTAAACCAGGATGGCTGCTGAGGTCCCAACCAGTCAGAGCTGGAAAAACTACCAGAGTGGATAAAATGCAAAGGAACACAAAGCAGGATTATGTGCAGGTATTCCCAGAAACAAAAGCCAGCACCAAACCTGTTGCCCCTTGGAAGCATGACAGAGGAAGCTTGCCAAAGCCTTTTGGAAGGGGTTGTTAGAACTAAATAACTGGAAAATAGATAAAATGCTAATTAACTAGCTACTGGAAGACCAGACAGGTTAAATGCAGTTGCAAGAGATGGTCTCTTGCTTCAGCTGCTCGTTTCTCAGCCCTGGCAACTCTTGCCTGGCTTCCCCAGCTCTCCTGCCCCAGGAGCACCGAGTGTCCAGGATGCCCAGAATACAAGTGGCATCGGGAAGCAGGTTTGGAGTGCTGGAGGAGTTCCCAATGAGTTTCTGCATCCTTCAATAGCTCAAGGAAGAGGGAAAAACAACAAAATGGACCTTCAATTAAAACAGGCTGGATTTGACACAATTACAGAGCAGTGAGAGAAAATAAATGGCCTTTTACTGATGCTGGAATTGTGCAGTGTCCTCACATTGCTCAGTTTTGATTTCTGAATGAAGAAGTCGCTCTTCTTAATAGTCATTCACAACTGTTGCCTTCTGCCAGTCCCATGAGGTGCCCAGCAGCCAAATTACCACTTCCTTATTCTTCAGTAACAGCTGGTCTCTTTCAAAGAAAGTCTTCAGTTCAGGGGAAGCTCATGAAGTTTAGCAGTACACTAAGCTATGCTGAATTACACAGGAATTTGCATTTTACATTTATATTAATGGCAGATGAGTACACTATGATTCATCTAACAATAATGAATGCTAAAGGAATAAGTAATGATCATGATATTACAACTGTGCCATAATCCTCTCTACAATTTCAGTCTCTCTCCTATTTCTACAAAAGCAGAGAATTGGTGACTGTCACTGGTAAGGGGACATTGTTCTCCTATTACCATCCTGATTCAAGTAAAACTTTTATGAGACATTCTGACGGGTTTTCTCTGAACATATGGCTTAAAGTCTTCACCAACTAGCATCTTTCCAGGATCCAAAATAGCTAAAAATCACTCCTGGTCCTTTTACGCTTGTTAATTGTGTTGTCTTCCACCTTCCTCAGAAAATGGTTTTGTTTTTTTTTCTTGAGTCACCTTAGTAAATTCCTCTGATGCTGTCTTTCTTTGAACATAGGTCTTCTCACAGTATAGGTGTGACTTAACTAGCTGACAATTTTTTATGCAAATGACTTCATTCTGTAAATTTAAAGGATGTGGCCTAAAATTTGCTTTAAGAACATAATTGGAAAAAAATCCTGTCCTCATAATCCCCATAACAGAGATTCAGTTTCACATCTTTTGCAATATTCTTCTGCTTAATGCTGCTTTAAAGCCCTTTGGCAGGAACAGCTAATAACAGCTTGGAAAAATTAATATGTATGCTAGATAGAAACATTCTATTGTTTCCATGGATACCAGTGCAAAATCCCCCCTGCGATATGTCTTCCTGCAAAATGTTTAATCAGCAGCAAAAAAGCCAAATACCTGTAAAGCAGAGAATGAGCTTAAAAGACCTCATTAGGCTGCTGAGGAGACATCTCTGGCTGTTGCCACGATGTGCACCCACTGTGTGGCAACTGTGCCACCTGTCCCCTTTTGGGGGTTGTGTCCAGGGCAAGGACCCGACCTTCTGCACTACCAGCCCTCGGGGACATCAATGGCTGGGGGGTGTCCAAGCCACGTCCTAGGGTTCCTAGGGCCAGCGGCACCATGGGCAATGGTTGGGCAGAGGGGACACAGGCTCAGAGAACCCAGAGGAGGCTTCAGGGGCTGCCCCAAGCTGTGCTGACCCTGTCCCAAGAGCCCTGGTCCCCACTGCCTCCCAGGCAGCTGCTGTGGAAGTGCCCCCGTGCAGGACTGGGCTCCAGGCGCTCCCTGGGTGCGCGTCTGCAGCAGCTGCCTTAGCTGAGCACAGTGAGAGGCACTTGGCACATTACAGACTTGCAGGGATGCACTTCATCAAAAATCAGGGGTAACTGAAGCTCCTAGCTCCTTATTGGAGTGCAGTCTTGTTAGGAATTTTTTTTTATATGAAAACTATTACAGTATCCAGCAGAAACAGTCCTTCTGAGACATTCAGAACAGCAAAAGGTTAAAATAAAACTTCCCTGCTGCAGCATAATCAGGAGATGGCCAGGCACAGTCTCCATGTTACCATGCTGTACACGCTTAAATTAGAACAGCCAAACAGGTTTTTTATATATATATGTATATATATAGCATAAAGGTATTATAATACATAGACCTCTTTCCCCTCTCCAAATGGCTTCACTTTCCACTTCTGACTGAATTTAAAACTGTTAGATCTTGATTCAAAGCTCACTGGAAAAAACATGCTTTTCGTATCAGAAGATGGGCTTCCTGTGGCCTTGCAGTGCTCATCTCTGAGCACTGGCAAAGTCCTGGTTAATGCTGGGAGATCAGGAGAGCAGTAAAAGCCCTCCCAGGAGTGTCTATTTAGCATCCGGTGCACACACGGATTTCCTGGACCCAACACAAGGACTGGATGCAGACAGTGTTTTCTGCACAGCATTCTCTATTGGCATCAAGCTGCTGGGCGAACCCAGCACCACCAGCAGGCACAAATCATACTGAGCAGTGAGGGGGACTTTCTTCTCATCTGCAGAGCATGAACTTTCTGAGACTTCAGCCTGCAACACAGCTCAGGCTGAAGGTTTGTCTAAGCCCAGCATGAGAGCTGAACAGTGTCAATAAACAATGAACATGCTTCCAACCAAGCAATTAAATCAATGCAAGTCAGGAATTCCAGCAGACAATGCAATTACTGTATTAACTACAAAAATTGTTGTATGTAACTACTGCATGGAAGAAACACCAACCAAGAAAAAGTTGGGGCTGTTTGCTTCAACACTTGCCTCTGCAGGGGAACAGGATCCTTCAGTGGGGTCAGGGACCATGCTGGATTCAGGGTGAGGACACCACTTAGGAGTACAAAAGGTTGTTGATAAGAGGCTTCAGCACAACAGAGCCTGTCTCTCCTCCAGAGCTCTGCTGAGGAGGACCCGAGGTGGGATGCTGCCATCGGTGCCCCCAGCAAAGAGCAGGGCCAGCAGGAACCCCCAGGCCCAGGGCACAGCTGAACCCCAGCATCAGGGACAGGCAAGTCCTCTGGAGCTGCAGCAGTGCCCGTCACTTCCTTGTATCCTGCTTAATTAGGAGTCGCACTGCACATCCTGCCTGAACTACTGAGAAGAGCTACTTAGCTTGGAAAATTCAACACCCATCCGCTCATTATACAAGATAAAATAACTCTCACTTCAGCAGGAGCTGACGTGGAGCCTGGAGAAGAGCAGATCTGTGAAACTGGCTGTTTGATCCGTGCTTTGCTAGCTGTTGTATCAGCTGCTCTCAGGAGATGAGAAGGAATATTAGCCAGGAAATTACTTTCCAGTTAGTTCAAGCTGTGTTTTGCAATGCTGATTGAGGTGGAAGGTGACAGAAACAATTACTAAATATCAATAATATTACATACACATTTAAAATGCAGCCAAGAGTCTTTTAATACAAAACAAAATGAGGTTGTGATCCTGTGCAGGGACTCAGTGATGTTGCTGGGTTAAATCTTTAACTCAGAGGAATATTTGAAAATATCTTTTTTGCCTCTTCCAAATCCCTTTTAATATTCACAATTGGCTTCCCTCTGAGAGATCAGCAGCTCTGACAAGTTGTTTGAGCTGAGAAGCTAAGGATTATCTTTAATAAAGCTCTCCTATTCAGGACAAATCTCCATAGACATGTTTACAAAGTAACTCTGATATTTTACAGAAAAAAATTGTATTAATTACAACCACAGTAGCAGCAAAAATAGGTGGTGAAATGTTTCAGTCATGGTTGTCATAAAGAAGAAAAAATAATAAATCAACATGGAGCCTTCTTTGGGAATAAACACTTGATGTCCCATGCTGACTTTCACAACTTCTGAGTTTGCCAAAGAAAAGAGACAGCCCAGCCAAAACTCCACCACAGAGACACCAAATTGAGTGGGAGTGTTGATCTGCTTGAGGGTAGGAAGGCTCTACAGAAGGACCTGGAGAGGTTGAATTGATGGGCTGAGGCCAACTGTTTGAGGTTCAACAAGGCCAAGTGCCAGGTCCTGCATTTTGGTCACCACAACCCCAGGCAACACTACAGGCTGAGGGAAGAGTGACTGGAGAGCTGCCCAGCAGAGAGGGACCTGGGAGTGCTGGTGGACAGTCCAATGAACATGAGCCAGCATGTGCCCAAGCAGCCAGGAATGCCAACAGCATCCTGGCCTGTATCAGGAATAGCAAGACCAGCAGGAGTGATCGTGCCTCTGTGCTCAGCACCGGTAAGGACACACCTCACCACACCAACCCTGTTCAGTTCTGGGCCCCACACTATAAGAAGGACACCAAGGTGCTGGAGTGTGTCCAGAGAAGGGAAACAAAGCTGGTGAAGGGTCTAGAAAACAAGCCATATGAGTCAACAGCTGAGGGAACTGGGGATGTTTAGTTTGGAGAGGAGGCTGAGGGGAGACCTCATTGCCCTCTAGAACTACTTGAAAGGAGGTTATAGGGAGGTGGGTGTTGGCCTCTTCTCCCAAGTAAATAACAACAGGACCAGAGGAAATGGTCTGAATTTACAGCAGCGGAGGGTTTAGATTGGTATTAGGAGGAATTCCTATACGGAAAGAACAGCTGCCCGGGGAAGGTGGTTGAGACACCATCCATGGATGTATTCAAGAAACTTGTAGATATGACACTTCAGGGCATGCTCTAGTGGTCGAGGTTGTGGGGTTTTTTGTGGGTGTTTTTTTGTGGTGTGTGTGGTTGTTTGTTTGGGTTTTTTTGTGTTGATGGTTGGACTCTGTGATCTCAGAGGTCCTTTCCAACCACAATGATTCTGTGATTCTGCTGAAGTTGGGATGATGCTGCTGGACTCACCAGAGGTGACCGGGCCTGATGAGAAGCTTGGTAGGAGAACAATGAACTCTGTTTCTCTCCATAAGCTGAAGTGAAACAAAATAGGAAATAAAGGAAAAGGCTTACTGAGGATTGCACAGGACTCGGGGGTCCCTCTCAGCCCCCCAGTTACACGCTGGAGGGATGCTAGGCCAGGGGCTCCTGCCATGGACCACCACAGCCCTGGCACCCACCCTGTCTCTAAAATTGCTGGGCTACAGGCTGGGAGCTCCTCATTGTCTTGCAGCAAAGCAAACAGTTTGAACAGGGAAATGTAAAAGGTAGCTCAGCTCCCTGCAGCAAAGGAAAACAAATGGCCATAATGACAAGGATGCTCTGACTCACCGGAGCCGGGCTTCTTCCCTGCTCAAGTTACTTCCAAAACAGATGTTTCCTGTGCATGATTATTACACTGGTAAGTGCAGAACAGAGTAGGGAAGGCAGATGTTATCCTGACCTCTACTTTCAGGAGCATAATGGCTGATTTTTATTTCTGGCACATAATCTGAACGTATTCATCAAGGAGATGTTGATGAAAAAAAAGGACAGCAGCAGTATGAGCAGCTGTATAAAAAAAAAGGGTTCTTTTTGCTTGTCTGAGTAATGAACACAGAGGAAAACAAAAAATGACCTTGAGCTCCTTCCACCTGCTTTTGCATTAATTTGCTTTATTTCAGTATTTCCTGTTTTCTCCCGATTTCCCACTTCCTCTGTGTGCTCAGAGCATCCCAGGACTCCCCTGCAGCACAGGAGGCTGCTGGGGCCGGCACAGGCACTGAGCCACAGGCAGTGTTTGAGAAGCCTGGGTGTGAACCACCAGCTTGACTCAGTCCTGATCCCACCACAGATCTGTCAGGGCAGATGGTTTCCCTGGTTAGCAAGTGGCTTGGGAGACCCCAAGCCATGACCAAGGGAATCACAGAATTGTTCTGATTAGAAAAGACCTTTAAGATCATTGAGTCCAACCATAACCTAAGTCTACCAACCAACCAGACGAGCCCTGTCCCCACTGCTTTCAGTCACTTCTGAAAGTATTAATTAACATGTGGATTTACTAGCATCTGTATTTCAGTAGGACTAGACACCCATCTGCACAGGAGAACCCACCTCAGGCCCTGTGCCCCTGCCACCCCAAGCACTGGGGACTGTGCTGCCTCCCTCTCGCAGCAGCTCAGCATCCATCCCTGCACAACCAGCCACGCTGGGAGCGGGGTGCTGGATGGCACTGCTGGCACCCATGCTGCCCTCAGCAGGACAGGAGGTGCCCCAGAGCCTAATGAGAGACAAATGAATCAGACTTTAGAATAATAATAATAGTAAGAAAAAAATACATATATTTGTCTGCAGAAGGTCAACCAAGTCAGTTCCTGT